>NC_055695.1:29930239-30530239 GCF_017639745.1 Melanotaenia boesemani | reverse complement strand
AATTTTTCTGCAGATTTTGACTTTTTTTTCTTTAACCTTTGATCAGCTGATTAAGTCTGTTTCAGTTTAAATGGAGTTTTCAGTAAATTGTCTACTCTCTATTTTTCGTCACTTGCTCCTGTTTCTTCTTTTTGCGTTTAGAAAGCTTTACTATCAACCTGGTAACTTTTTCCCCTAGGGGTGTATCTGAAACCACCTCCTTTGTTCAGAGACGTTTTCCAATTTAATACAGATGGCTTCCTTGACACCTCTCTCAAACCATATATCCAAAATCTCTGTCCATAATGTGGACATTACTGTCCTTTATTCTTGAGATGCCAATGAACCTCTTAATGTGTTGAGTTGCTCTCCTGTGTTCTGCCATGTGTTTATGAAGCAGTTATTTGGTTTCCCTTGTATACAGATCTGCTACACATTGCTACTCAGAGTTAGAACTGAAGAAGACTTTTGAATGAAATGTCTTCAGGAACCAAAACAAAAGAAGACCATCAGCCTGCATTCAAGCTCTTTGGATTACCATGAGAGTCTAGACCAACATATTTCAGTGTGATTATCAACCTTTTTTTATTAGGTGATTTTTGTTCCTTTCACCTTCTTTCCAACGCCTACCTGCTTACGACTTCAAACCAGCCACTTACGTGTCTTAACCTGGTTGTCATGGTCACCATCTCTGCAGCTGTTCGCAAATGTCCTGGGCACATAACAGATTTTTCCAATTTTCTTTCATTACTAAATAAACCCCAGAAAAGACATTTCCAAGCTTTCTTTGCTTGTTTGTTTACTCATTTATTTTAACTCATATTATTAGGTGCTTGTTTTGTCTTTGCTTTGTTGCTGTTATCACATAGGAACTAAATGCTTCTTGCTCAGAGGGTCAGTTTGGGCCTCATTTTCAAACAGAGTTGATCCTGAAATGCCACCTCAAGTGTCTCTTGTCTGAGAAAATCAGTATGAAGAAGGGGAATTTAAAAGAAAATAGCACATTTACTTTTCAAAGCACTGACACATTTCATGGTTTATATTGAAATCTGATTTGCATAAAACAGGGAGCCACAGTGAAATGTTCTCACCGTGCTGCGTGACTTCAATAAGTATGAAATTATTCATATGAATGAGCAACGTGGTATTCAAGGAAGACTCAAAATCTCAAGATGAAAGAGCTGGTTTCTGCTGCAGCTGTCTCTTTTAGGCATGCCAGAGCACAAGTCTTTTCATTTTGACCTTTTTTTATTGTCAGTTTTTTTACTTAAATACATCTGATGATGACGTAATCCCCTATTCTGTACAAAGCACTACTTTAAGAGGTGCGCTTTGATTTTTGATGTCATTCGTTGTTTTAGTTGTTGGCAGTTTTTCCTTCGAGCTGAGCCATGTTCCGTATGATGATTTCTGTTTCATTTGCTTTTGATTCCTTTGAGTCGACGATTTGAAATCATTTTTGTTCACCTTTTATGTCCTGAGCATGCCTTATTTGCACCTCACCAATCTTGTCATAAGTCTCCCCCTTTTTACACTCTCCACCCTTAAATGTCTATCCCTTCAGGCCTGTAGAAAGAAAATCAAGCAGTATAGTTGAAAGCAGAAGATAGAAACATATTATATTTTCAAGAAAATATAGTCTGTCCCAATCCCCTACATTATGTTCAAATGTAACATTAACAAAAAGTGCCTCGAGTGCTCAGTCTGGTTTAATTAAATCAGTGCAGCGTTTACATTGGTGGAGGCACATTAATGATGCAGCAGCATATGATTATTAATCAACTCAGACAACAAAACATCTGCTCTCCAGCTGAGTATAGAGCTGGTTTTCAGTATTACCATATGCAAAATTTAAAGTTGACCCTTACACACATGCTCCTTAGCCTCACCAAGGCTTCATCAGTCTAATGCAAGAGTCTAGGGATGCTGCATGTGACCCATAACTATCTTAATTATATAATAATACATGTATAGTGAGGAACAGCCCTATAAAGCAATAGTAAAGGGCAGCCATGGCCATCGCAAGAGCAGTCCCAGCTTCTGTTTGGTTGCTTTGCAGCTCTGTGTTCTGTTGTCCAGTCCAGTGAAAAATGTAAAAAGAATTGTGTCCTCAGCTTTTTTGTCTTTAATGATTTTTTTTTTCTTTTCTTTCTGCTCCATGTGCAGGGCTTTTGTTTATCTGAGCAATCTGCTGTACCCGGTCCCACTGGTGCACAGAGTGGCCATCGTCAGCGAGAAGGGAGAGGTGAAGGGCTTCCTTCGAGTAGCGGTACAGGCCATATCAGGTAAGGCTCAGGTCCTCCGTCTCATCTTTGTTTTGATCAAAATGTTGTGAAGCCATCGACTAGACAAGCTGGGTGTGACTTCTGAAGGGAGTGAAGTGAAGGTGCTTTATGTTTCCCTCCAGCGGACGAGGAAGCTCCTGACTACGGCTCGGGAGTACGGCAGTCAGGGACAGCCAAAATCTCATTTGAGGATCAGCAGTATGAAAAGGTAGAAGAAAGAAACACAGATTAAGATTATTAAACTTCATATACTTGCTGCCTCACTGTTTTTTTTCTTGTATTTGCAGTTCCAGTCTGAGTCCTGCTCTGTTGGACTGTCGCGCACTGGGATTTCCCAGGAGGAGCTTCGGATTGTGGAGGGCGAGGGGCAAAATGCAGAAATGGGGCCATCAGCTGATGAGGTCAACAACAACACATGTGCGGGTAACTCTATTTTATGAGTGAATGGATTCATGTTTGTCTACACGTGTCAGTGGTGTCCATTAAGGTCGCGGCACATGTAGATAACAGAGTCATCCCAGTCTGAGAAATAATCACATTTCAACAATCTCAGGGAGAACTGGGGGAGGAGATTCCCGGTCAAACCTAGTCCATGCTTCTGTGGATTAGGAATGCTAACTTCAACCTGCATCTGTTTATTTGTGTTCCTCACAGCTGGTTCAGACGAGCTGGAGAATCCGCTGAAGGCTGGTCTGGATGGAGCGTTGGATGCAACCCTGGATCACCTGAGGATTGGTGACCTTTTCACCTTTAGGGTGACGGTCCTGCAGGCCTCCAGCATCTCTGCGGAATATGCCGATATCTTCTGCCAGTTCAAGTGAGATGTGATATTTTTTAGGCTTTAAGTCCTTTCTTAACAAAACTGTTGTTATTTCAAGTTCTAAACTGTTTAATTTTTCTGGCTTGATTTTAGCTTCATCCACCGCCATGATGAGGCCTTTTCTACTGAACCTTTAAAAAACACAGGCCTCGGCCCTCCTCTTGGCTTCTACCACGTGCAGAATGTGAGAAACATCTAAATATGCCTTGGACAGAGATGTGTTTTGTTTGTTTGTTTGTTTTGGGGTTTTTTTTGGTCCAATACATAAATGCTAATATGCTATTTTGTAGATTGCTGTTGAAGTCACTAAGTCCTTTGTGGACTACATCAAGACCCAACCAATTGTGTTTGAGGTGTTTGGACATTACCAGAAACAGCCTTTTCTCCCTCTTTGTAAAGACGTAATGAGGTACCATGTCTGCCTGTTAAGATTTCATGTAGTACCTAAATATATAGCCATTAATGTAATTATGTTTTTATAATTGCATGAAATTGTGTGTTGTTGCACCCAGTCCACTTCGTCCTTGCAGAAGACAGTTTCCACGAGTGATGCCTCTCTCCAAACCAGGTAATATACTCCTGGCTGGAGTTGCTTTGCTTCAGATCTTCTTTTCTTTGTGTAATTTGTCTTTTTATGCTGGCAAGTCATGTCATCTTAGCTTCATGTTGTTGGGTGTGAGCAGTGGATTCAGAAAACTCAGCGGATCGGGAGAAGTCACTGGAACTGATCCGACACCTGGTCCCAGATGTGTTCAGTGGGGCACTTGTGGACTCGCTGTCAGACCACGCTCTGTCTGCTGCTGGCTTGGCTGCTTCCTTCCTGCTGGAAGCAAACGACCGAGCTCAGCTGCCTGCACCACCCATCTCTATCTGTTCAGTTATTAAAGCTCAGAAGCCGGGTTGGTCGTTGTGGTCAAATCCAAGAGAATCCTGCAACTGGAAACCTTTTCTTATATCAAGTGTATGTCTTGGTTTTGGATAGAACCAAATAACTGTTTCAGAGATGGAGACTGCATCCATTTTGTGTAGGCATTGCCAAAAATCTAATACTGAAGCCTCAAGCTATGTGGTCACATGCAGAGAAATCATCTTGTGGACAGAACATAAAGCAATTTACATGTTTTCTATTGACCATAGTTTATATCACAACTCACTAAAACGGTATGAAAGTTCATTTAATTGATATAAAAAAAGAGTTTTTCTGTGTCAGGATTCTGCAGTTGGATTGACTCTGGTGCTCCGTGTGTTTGCTGTTGACCTTCGTGGTGAATTATCCTTGCAGTTCCTTCTTCAAGCTTCTCTTGAACTTGATCACTGTGCCTTTCTTCCACAGAATATACTCATATATAAAGAAAAAAGTTTAGCCCAAATTTTTGATTATTTCTACTCTTTGATAATAAAAATTCTGCGATGGACTGGTGACTTGTCCAGGGTGTACCTGCCTCTCATCTGCTATATGCTGGGTTAGGCTCCAGCTTCCCCGTGACCCTTAATAGACGAAGCGGTATGGATGGATGGATGGATGGATGGATGGATGGATGGATTAAACAAACTGGTGTATTATACATGGTGGAAAGCCTGATGGGTCACCTTTACAACAAGGTATAACCTGTAAAGATCATGCTTCTGTAGAATGAGCAACACAACCAACCATGTAGATAATGACCACTCAAAAATGTCCCACAATCCCCTCTAATATTCTACTGTTGGTGTTCATTCTTGTTAAGTGATTCCAGGTGTGTGTCAGTCACAGATGTATGATTGATACCTGACTGGCACCTTGTTGATAGACAGACATACTGTATCAGAATTCTGGAGCCATTGGTGTGAATACCAACAGGAGAATATTACATAGGATTTTGGCACATTTTGGGGGGGGGCAGTACCTACACATATAGCTGTTGCTCATTTCACAGAAGCACTATTCTTAGAAGTTATACCTGGTTGTAAAGGTGGCTAATTAGGCTTTTCCTACCACTTTGAATAATACATCATTTGTCCAAAAAAAAAAAAAAAGAATAAAATCACACTAAACTACAGGTTATCCCAGTTATTCTGTACTTCTTCTTCAGCTTGTACTGCAGGGCTGCATGTGGTTTATTTGTATGTGCTCACTTTTTTATATCTGAATTTCTTTTGAGGAACTGCCTGAAGTCAGAAAAACACTGTTAATTTATCAATCAGTCTAAACTTAGTAACTTTCAGAGCTGCATGGTGAGTTTGAACCTTATGGCAGGGATTAACTGTGTGCTTTATAACAACAGTTTTTAGGTAAGATTTGCCTTTAAAAGAGTGATTAGTAAGAAAATGAGCTCCATCTACAGAACTGAATAGTTCCTCTTCTTCCTGTGTCACTGATTTCCTGTCTTCTTCCCGTTTTCTTTCCTGTGTAGGGTAGCTATCTGATAGCCACCTGCTAGCTGTTAGCTTACTCTGGGTTTTCCTGTGTAACATCTCTAAAAATCTTTTAAAACAGTTCCTGCCACCAAGCTGACGGCGGTGACCCGTCCACAGGCGGGACCCTGCCACCGTAAATATGATCTCATGGTGTTCTTTGAAATCTGCGAGCTTGAGGCCACTGGAGAGTAAGTATCTCATATCATCTCAATAAGCATCAAATTTAGCAGAATTTAGTTGAAATCTCTGGAACAGAGTAATCATTTCTACTTAAAATTAGTGAGAATTGAGCCAATAAATGAGGCTTGTTGTCTTTGTGTCACAGCTACATCCCTGCAGCTGTGGACCATAGAGGAGGAATGCCCTGCCACGGCACATTCTTACTACACCAGGTATGTCAGTCACACAGTGAACAATATAATATCTGGATTATTAATATCATTTTTTCCACAAAAACTCAAACATTGAACTATTTGCTTCACTTCCAGGGCCTTCAGAGAAGAGTCACTGTTACCATTGTACATGAATCTGGAGGTGACCTGGCATGGAAGGACATTCGTGAACTTGTTGTGGGTAGGTTTTATTTTCAAATTTTATAACCCTAAAGAAAAAAATTGTTAAAAAGATTGGAAGATCTGTTCTTACTGAGGCACTTGCACTCTCCCAGGGCGTCTTCGTAACACCCCCGAAGCTGACGAGACCATCATCGACCCCAATATTCTGTCTCTTAACATCTTGTCTGCTGGCTATGTCAGGCCCTTGCAGGATGACAGGTGTGTATTGGCTCAGACTTTTGTAAATGAATAACTTTAAAACAGCTTTAAATCAAAGCCTGCCTATGAAATATTCAAATATGCTCTATATGATGGCTACGGAAGCTTGGCTGAACTTTGGAAACCGCTGCACTATGTGGCTCTGATTTCTGTTAAAAACTGTTTCATTTGTTGGCTTCACTGCTGAGGAAGCTTCTGCACAGAAACAAGGCACAAAGGAAAGAGCATGGCATGTTGTACAAGCTGTACAAAAAACTATCAAAAGCATGCCAGCAGATGCATAACTTGGATGTAAAAAAAATAATAATAATAATAATATTAATATTAATAATCTCAGCAAGTTTGTTTCTGTTCTTTTCCTAATTTTTTATTTTTATTTTATTTCATTTATTTTGCATGAATCTAGTTTGCTCTCTTTAATTTTAGTTGGTCACATTCAGAGTGACCAAAAACACATTGAACCCCACATCCTCATAGTTGCAGTGAATATAAAACATGTTCACATCCCTGTTAAAATTCCAGGTTTTTTTTTTTTAAAAATTCTCAGAATTGTGACTTTTAACCTGTACAATTGAAAAACCCATAAATCTATTAGGAAAAAAAGCATAATAAGCTGGTTGATTAAATGTAGACACTATACTAACAGCATTCAGTCTTCACGTAGCAGTCAGTCAACAAGGAATATTTGCCAAGTTATTGCTCCATATCTGTCAGATTGTGACGACATCTGTCAGATTGTGACGATGTCTCTTGTTCACAGTCCTCCAGAACTTTATTTTCTTCTGGTGAAGCTGTACTTTTGCTGATCTGGGTGTCTGTTTGGGGTCATTGTCGTGATGAAAGGCGAAATTCTTCTCCAGCGGAAGTCTGAAGGTTTTAGACCAAGAGTGAGTGGTATCTAGATCTGGTCAGAATTCCCTCCATCTTGACTAGAGCCCTAGTTCCAGCTGGAGAAAAGCAACCCCAAAGCATGATACTGCCACCACCATGCTTCACTGTGGGTATGCAGTTATTTTGGTGATACAAAGTATTTTTTCTGTCGGAATTGTGGCCAAAAAACTTAACCTTGGTCTAATCAGACCATAGCACATTTTCCCCAGATGCTTTTAGGAGACGTAGTGGATTTTCTTTTTTGTTTTTTCAGATTGTAGCTGGGTTTAGATGTTTTTCTCTTTTAGAGAAGGCCTCCATCTTCAAAGCATGTGGAAAATATGAAGATTTTTGTCACAACACCTTTCCAGAAATTCTCGCAGCTCCTTCAGTGTTGCTGTAGGTCACCTTGGCAACGTCCCTGAACAATTTTCATCTGGTCTTTTTCACAATTTTGGGTGGACACCCTGTTCTTTCTGTTATCCCTGTTGTCCCATCTTTTCTACTCTTCCTGTATGACTGTCTTCACTGTGTTCCATGGTTTATCCAGTGCTGTAGAAATTTGTTTGGACCCTTCTCTTGACTGAGTAAATGTCAGGAAAATCCTAAGAGAACAGCTGAACTTTATTTGGGTTTATTAGAGTCTCTTTAATTGATGACAGGTGTAAAAACAAGAAAAGTAAATGCTGTGGTTAAATAGAAACACGATTCAACAAATTATTAGATTAAGGGGGTCCACATTTATGCAACCAGTTTATTTTACAGTTTTTTTTTTGTTTGTTTGTTTGTGTTTTTCTTTTTCTTTTTTCTCCTAACAGATTCATTTGTTTTGCAGTTGAATTGTAAAGGTCATAGGTCACATTCAAGTAACATTATGTAACTTTCTAACTTTAAAAATTGTGTTTCTGACTTTTTTAAAATTAAGTAAATTCCTTATACTTAAAATACTTTATATATATATATATATATATATATATATATATATATATATATATATATACACACACATTTATATCACACGCTAGCAGCTGGATATCAACACACCCATCGTTTTGTGCATGCACCATATCTGATTCATCAAAGAAATGCAAGATGACCTTATCAGAGGAAGAAAGGAAAAGAAAGAGAGACAGAAACTAAATAGAGCAAGAAATAAGAAATCAGACTGACTTTTACTGGCTGATGAGACCTCAGAGAAAAGTCGGGATGAAGATGGATGCTGGATTAGCCGTCGTTAGGGGTGCCTCCCTGAAAAAAATCTGTTCAGTAAAGTTCACTAGTGCTTCTTTTCAGGTGGGAAACACTATGAAATGGTTTATCTCAGTTTCACTTTTCAGTACCACAAAAACCTATTTATTCAACAGGGATGTGAATATGGGTATTGAAGCATCAAATCTCCTACCAGTAGTTAAAATAAACAGTAGTTCACTTTTAACCACTGGCTGCGTGACCCTCCTCGATGTGTCTTTGTTTGTAGTCACTGCACCTCCATGTTGCATCTCACAGTGTTTATCACCTCTCTTTCAACCCATCATGTTTCAGCCATGACTGGATGTATTAACCCCTATCCAGGCATCCATTATCTCTTCTACAGAGATGGTACTAATCCAACACTGTTATTAGGCTTTCAGAACTACACCCAATGCAAACCAAGCATTTTTACAATTACATTTACTGTCTTTCACGTTTTAATTAATTAATCCCATAATATAAAAAGAAAAATGCATGTCTTACTATTTTGCCCAGTGTTATGCCTGAAGCTTCTAGTTCACCTTTGTACACTTTTATTTATTGGACACAGCATTTCATCATCATCTCAGTGAAAATCTCAAAGTTACTCCTGATATTAAAACTACTTCACTACTAAAGCCAGGGGCATTACGTTTTGGGTTCTTTTCTACAAAACTGGTTTGGTGTCCCAGTCTAATTCAGTCTAAACAATTTGCTCTAAGAAGCTAACATTCTTTGTGTAAACTCCAACAGACCTTTCAATATGGAGAAAGCATCAAATCTTTACAGCCAGTAGACGGCAGATTTTTTAAAAGATGTTTGTATCCATAATAATCACTGGCCACTTCAACAGGTCCACCTTGCTAGTACCAGGTTGAAACCCTTTTTCCTTCAGAGATGTCTTAATTCTTGGTGCCATAGATTCAAGCTTTCATGTTGTTTCCACCAAATTCTGAGCCTACCATGTGAATGGAGACTCATCAGACCAGCAACGTTTCTCCATCTTCTATTGTCCAGTGTTGGTGAGTGTGTGTGAATTGTAGCCTCAGTTTCCTGTTCTTAGCTGACAGGAGGCACCCGGTGTGTCTTCTGCTGCTGTAGCCCATCTGCTTCAAGGTTGGACGTGTTGTGTGTTCAGAGATGCTGTTCTGCAGACCTTAGTTGGAACCAGTGCTTACTGGACTTCCTGTTGTCTTTCTATCATCTCCAACCAGTCCAACCATTCTCCTCTGACCTCTGACATCAACAAGACATCCTGGTCCAGACAACTGCTGCTCGCTGGATATTTTCTCTTCTTCAGACCATTCTCTGTAAACCCTAGAGATGGTTGTGTGTGAAAATCCCAGTAAATACTCAGACCAACAACCATGCCACGTTCAAAGTCACATTAATTTCCTTTCTTCCTTATTCTGATGCTCAGTTTGAACTTCACCAAGTCGTCTTCACCATGTTTACATGACTAGATGTGTTGAGTTGCTGCCATGTGATTGGCTGGTTGAATATTTACGTTAACAGTTACAAAAAAGGACCTGATAAAGTGGCCGGTGAGTTTAATCTGTTAAAAGCAGATAAAGACACGTTATACAGGAAAATCATTTTCCTTTAACATGACTGTGTGTTGGCACTAGAATTGTAAAGTTGTAGCTATCTGTTGTGTAAGGTGTTGGAAGGACAAATAATAGTTGCTAATAAATTGTATTTGTTATTACTGATCATTATTCATGTAAAAACGTTTCCAAATTGTTAAGTACATTTAGCCAATTATTTTAGGTTTTGGCTCATTGTTTGAATCCTCTGCTTTCTCAGTTATTTTCCAACAAAACCAACGTCATTACCCAGATTTGGGTTTACAGGGTCTTAACCTAGACAGACAAAATGCCCCAAGAACCAGTAACAAGTCCTCCTGCAGTCCTCCTGGTTTATTCAGCCCTGATTGTCCTGTCATCAGTGCACCATCAGTGGTCATGATTGTATTTTAAAACCTCAGCACCACTTAAAACAGTGGTCTCAAATAAATCTTGATGACACTAACATCAATGTACATGGATGCTAACATTTTTCTCCCTCTAGTCCACTAACAAAATGTTTTGTTTTTTGTTTTGCTTTTGCAGACAGTTTCTTGATTCGGACATGCCTAGGTATATTATTTGCCTCTCTTTACATACTCTTAAGTTACATAAAACACCTCATCTTTCTAACTTTCTGTACTCTGTGTCACCCCTAGTCGATCTTCAGTGATTTGGCTTCCTTCTCACCTACTCTGTCATGACTGTCAACAACTCATGTGTGCCTCTTTGTTTTCCTCCCCTCATTAGAAGTGAGGGATGTGCATGTCCCTGGGTTTCTTGCTGTGCTGGATGTGTGTTTGTGCTCTTGTCAGGCTTTATGGTTGATGATGGACAGGGTCTGCATGGCTCTGCTTTGCTTCACGTCAAACGTCTTTGGCTGCATCTCTGCAGGAGGTGTCGTGGAGGCAGCTGCTGCAGGAGTCTTATATTAAAGATTATCCCTACTTTTTTGTCTTGGGACAGAAAAGTGTAATCTTTAATTGCTGTAGCCATTTTTAAAAAGTCTTTTTACTCAGTCTTTTGTCTGTTTAACGAGACAAAAAATTGAAGAGGTGAAAAAAAATCCCAGTGATTAAGGCATAGTTTGATTTTTAAAGTAGGTGTAGTAGCATAGTTGGCCAGTAGGGGGTGGTAGAAATCCATTATTAACATTTTGAAACAAGACAGGCAAAGACATGTATTGGCAAAAATTATGTTTGTGTGCTATTATCACTCTCTGTTTATTCTTTTCACTTTGTTTACTTTGGTAGCAGTGTAATTTATGAAAATGATCTGTTGTTCAGTTCGCTGTACTTCCTGAAAGTCGCAGCTACAGCAGATTTACAGGAATACCAATCATACGTTTTTACTCAAATGCTGTTATATGGATCACATCATTTACAATACTCACCCTGGCACAATATTCAAATGCAGCTATTAAAATGTAATCCACTGAACTATTACCTCACCAGTAGCACTTTCACCCAGAATTGCTGTGATGTTGTGAATATTTTTAAATCTTGCTTGCACCTCAGGGAAACTCTGCCAGAAACAAATGGTTCCTCACATGTTCGGCCAGCAGCATGACTTCAGTTCTGGCTCCCATATTTTTAGGAGGTAGTAAAGTGCAGAGAAGCACATGTTGGAGTAGTGTTAAGAGGAAATTGCTTCCTTGTATTGTAAGCGGGCAGCTTTCTACTATTTGGAAAGAAGTGTGCATGTGTAAAAAGGGTGGTGCAGTCAACAGACTTGCTAAAGGACTTGTGAGAGAAGCGGCATCTTTGCATGAAGTTGCCTTAACATTACTCCAGCACAGCTTGCCGCTGACTGCTGTTTTCTGGGTGACACATTGTTCATTTTCCCACAAGGTCACCTCAGTCCATGACCAGTGGGCTGAACATCTGAACTTCATGAAGAGACTATTCAGCCGTTTTTTTATGGCTTACAGAAACACTAATTTCCTTTTACAATTCTTGCTTGGATAATCGTTTTTTAGATTTAAGGCCGTCCCGGGCTGCAGGCCAGAATAATAACTGCTTTCAGTGTGTGATTATTTTGCCTCTAGAGACGCAGGAAAATTTGTTTACATTAACATATGGAGTAAATCACTGGTGCCACAGAAAAGCAGAACCGTTGCAGTCGAGGAGTTGTCGTTTCCCGTTATTCGACCTCCTCAGAGGTCGAGCGGGATGACGGCACTGAGCGGTCTCACGTACTACCCACGGCACAGTTCACATCATGAGATATGGTTGTGGAAAAAAGACAAACACCATCCCAGTCACACAAGTGCACAATCACAACATACTTCCTGACTCTCACTTTCTATTCTTTTGCTGATTTCTTCTTTCTCACAGCATTTCCCTGGGAGTTGACCATAGGTATTTCACAGCCCTGTCCCACATTTTTTCTGCCTTTCTCTCATCCCTCCCTCCATTTTTTTCTGTGCTAAGAATCATCCCTGCTCCATTTTGCTTCTCCGTGGTGTTATGTACAACACAGAGCATCATCTCAGCCTGTTGCATGCAAAATGACTGTTTCCTTTACCAGAGAGATACTGTCTACAATGTCTAAATGTTTATTTATGTTTATTTGTGTATTTGTTCTGTATGGAGGGGTGTCAAACTCATTTTAATTCAGAAGCCACATACAGTGCAGTTTGACCATTAAATGGTTCAGACCAGTAAAATAACAGCATAACAATCATCCTTAAAGAAACTTTACATTTTCCCTTTATTTTAGTACAAATAAATACATTATCAACATGTTTACATATAATAAACTATAAACATTTTATTAACAACCAACAAAGATAATTTTAACAATATTTTGCCTCAATTACACATTTATATATTTTATTTTTTCTTTATTTTAATTGTATATATGTCAAATATATAATAATGTGAATTAATATATATATATATATATATATGTGTGTGTGTGTGTGTGTGTGTGTGTGTGTGTATTTTAAAAGTTGATCTTTTTATTTATACAATATATAAAACATATTTTTCTAATTTTAATTATATTTTTATTATTGTGTATTCATTTGGATCTATTTTATATATTTACATTTTCATTCATTTTACATATTTACACATTTATATGTGCATTACTTACAATGGATCTACAAAATCATAAACCATTTAACCCTGTAATGCCTGAATTTATTTACAATTACATAAAAACTAAATAAATACAAAAAAAACAAGAATAAAGAATAAGAAACAATATAATAAAAGACAATTAAATATCAAATTTATTATCAACAACTAATAACTTACTAATAATAAATAATATAAAAAGTAAAAGAGTGAATAAAAACAAATAGACCATTAGAATACATTTTTAGATAAAAAGAAATAAAATCAACAAATACCAGAAATGTTTTGTGGCAAATTTGCGACAACAGACATCAAGAGATTAAAAAAAATATAGTATTTTTTTTATTACTGGAAAAATGTGTCAGGATCTAGAAGTTATTTTACATGGACATACGTGTACGTTTCCACACGTGTGTAGTAATCCTGACCACCTCAACGACTCACCTCATCATACAAACTGAAGTTACAGCTATTAGGTAAGAAAAATAGAAAAGATAGAAAAGTTATCATCTGACCTTAGAAATGAGGCATTTCAGTCATTTTTAATAAAGTTAGCTTTCAACATCGTCAGTGTTATTTTCACATTTACCGAATTAACGCAGACCAGATTTGATCCTCCAGCGGTTGGTTTTGGCCCCCAGGCCGTATGTTTGACACCCCTGGTTCAAAAACAGCTTATATGCTTTTTTTTTTTTTTTTTTTTTTTAATTGCTTATAATTAAACTACTCATACAATTTTTTCTGTTTTCTCATTTCCTGGACCACCTCAGGACTTTCTACCGCTTTGAGGCTGCTTGGGATAGCTCCATGCACAATTCCCTGCTACTAAACCGAGTCACTCCATACGGGGAGAAGATCTACATGACCCTCTCAGCCTACTTGGAGGTTTTGTACAGTATCTGCTTTGATAAGAGGCAGAAATAACTGATTTCATTTCCTCCAGAGAAAGAATGTGTGAAATCTTTTACCACCTACAGATAGAGAACTGCACGCAGCCTGCAATCATAACCAAAGATATCTGCATGGTGTTCTACTCCCGTGACACAAAGCTCTCAGCTTCTCGTTCGATCCGCAACCTTTTCGGCACAGGAAGCCTGAGAGCAGCAGATGGGTGAGTTGGAAAATTTAAACGAAGAAAGGACCATGGAGCTCCTGTTTTCTCTCTGCTCACATACAGTAAAAGTTTAAAATCAGCAATTAACAGATCTAATTTTTTTGTCTTTTACTAGGAACCGTATAACTGGTGTTTATGAGGTCAGCTTATGTCACCTGGCTGATGCAGGGAGCCCAGGTAAGTGCCAAGAACAGTTTAGCATTGAGTTCAGTTTGGGGCATATCTAATAAATGCCCTGTTCCACACCAGGAATGCAGAGGAGACGCAGGCGGGTGCTGGACACCTCTGTGGCCTACGTCCGTGGGGAGGAGAACCTGGCTGGGTGGAGGCCGCGCAGTGACAGCCTCATTATGGACCACCAGTGGGAACTGGAGAAACTCAGTCTGCTTCAAGATGTGAGGGCTATATTTTACTTTTTATAGCCAATGCTGCCATTCCTAAAGTTCAACAGACTCCACAGTTCAAAAGCCCCACTGATCAAACATATCACAGTGTTTGGGATTTGTTCTTGAGAAGTCTGTGATCCAAATAAGTCGCTCATGTTTAATCATTAGTGGGCACAATTTCACTGTGCTGCTGATAATTCTTCATGGAGGATTTCAGCTAATAAAAGATTTGAGTTTTAGTTTTTCTGTTAGATTTATCTGGTGGCTGGGAGGAGGTTCGAACAATGGCCTTTCTGTGTGGAGTTTGCATGTTCTCCCCGTGTATGCGTGGGTTCTCTCCGGGTACTCTGGCTTCCTCCCACCGTCCAAAGACATGCATGTTAGGGTAAATGGTCACTCTCAATTCTCTCTGGGAGTAAGCGAGAGCATGTTTTTTGTCTCTCTGTGTTGGCTCTGCAATGCATGGGTGACCTGTCCAGGGTGTACCTGCCAACCTGCTAATTGCTGGGATAGACTCCAGTTTCCCTGTGACCCTGAATTGGACTAAGCTGTAAAGAAAATTAATGAACGATTCAGAGAGTGAACGGCTTTGTTCAGATAAAGTCAGATGAAGGAAAGTCTCCATCAGGAAAATGCATCGTGTTCAGAGATCAGCTGTTAAAAAGCCACCGATGAGCAGCAGCAGGTTTCTGAAGCTGCTGGTGAACCTCTCCACCAGGATCCACCAGAGGCTGCAGTTGTACATAAAGCTGGATCTGGACCTCCCTTAACCAATGATCACACAGAGAAATGTTTGCAGGGACTCAGAAACACATGAAGACTCGTTTTCTAACAGTTTTCTTCTCTGATGAATGTCGTGCTGCACTGGATGGTCCAGATGGAAGGAGGTCTGGATGGTTGGTGGATGGACATCGTGTCCCAACAAGGCTGCCATGTCAGCAGGTAGTGGTGAGGTGATGGTTTGGGCTGGAATAATGTGGAGTGAGATGGGAGGACCCTTTAGGGTGGCCTCTGATAAATCCGTCCAGTTTCTAACGGAGCATTTCCTGTCGTGGTATAAAAGGAAGAAGCGTTTCTTCTGCAGTAAAGACAACGCTCCATCCCATGATGCAGAAACACCAGCAGGATCTTTGGCTGCTATAAAGGGAGAGAAACTCATGGTGGGATCACCATCATCTCCTGATCTCCACCCTACTGAGAACATGTGGAGCCTTAAAAGGAAGATCTATGAGGGTGGGGGGCAGCAGAGCTCCAAACAGCAACGATGGGAGGAAATTCTGATCTCCACAATGAGATCCAGGCAGAAACTATCCATGAATATTCAGGTTCAGAGATGAGAGAGTTGTTATGGTGATGTCAGAGAAGGACTCCATGTTTACACTGAAATGGATCTGATAAAAAAAAATATATTTTTTATTTGTTTTTAGAAAAATTGTTTCCTGCATAATGACAAAAATATGGCAGGTGAACATTTTCAGTTCTTTACCAACTATTTAATGTTTGGAAACTTTTATACAGAATCATCTTGAAAACTGGATTCAGAGTGATAGAAAAAAAAAAATGCTGTTTTCATTATTAGTAGTTTGGTTCAATAAAATCCAGATTATTGTACAACCTAATATAATTTTTTGAAAATAAAAAGAAATATTTATTGTCATTCAGATTGATTATGTAGTAACAATGAACCAAGTCTGCGGCGTATATAAAAGCAGATTTCCCTGCGACAATCATCTGCACCGTAACCAGAGTTGTGAATGAGGGTGCTTCTAACGGGAGAATAAAACAGGACCCACCACTGACCTTTCAGGAACTACAAATAAGTAACCATCTCAAAAATGAGAAGAAAACTATCCAAGAGATATAAAGTTCAAAATACATCAACTGACCCCCTCGCACTATCTAATAAACCAGGATGATTTGTGGTATTAAAGGCTGTGCAGGGACCCATATCTGTGCTGTCTAAGAAGTCGCGTGTTTTTCAATGACCGAGATATTCTCCACTCTCTCAGGTGGAGAAGACCAAACATTACCTCCTGCTGAGGGAGAAACTGGAGTCCACCCTGCTGATGGGCCAGGAGTCCCTTCAGCCATGTGTCACCAAGGAGCTGAGCGAGTCTCTTCAACACACCGAGGTGGATCAAGAGGCCAGCTCCAGCTCTGAAATCACCACTGAGAGGCAGAGGGAGCTCGCTGCCAGGGTCAGCCATCTTTATTTTGTTAATATGTCATTTCAAGTTTGACTTGGGCAGTCTTTACTGTATTCTGTAGCCAGAGGAAAAAAAAATTCTCATATACATTCCTATTGAAATACAGTCACAATGCCCAAGTTTTTATGGTGTCTAACAGAGTTTCTCCTTTTTTTCTCACAGTGTTTGCGGCTGCTCACTCACTCCTTTAACAGAGAGTACAGTCATGTGTGTGTCAGCGCCAGTGAAAGCAAGGTACTTTACTGATTTAAATGACTTCCATTTAAACATATGCATGAGGACAATACGAAGACTGTTTGCTGCTTGGCTGTGCAGCTGATCCCATGTGTGTTTGTGTGTTTCAGATCTCTGAGATGTCTGTCACAATCCTCAGAGACTCCCCCTCCATTTCTGCTCTCAACACAATCACACCCTCCTCGACATGCCCTTCACTGGTGGAGGGTTGCTATAGCCATGCTGAACTAAGGTCTGCTCTAAACTATGATTGTTGTTTACTGTTATCCATCGTTGCCATGGTAGTCTCTGCCCTGTATCATGTGTTTCCTCTGAAAGAAGAATTGAATAAGTTGCTATAAGGTGCCAAAAGCCTTTTTTTCTGTACCACAGACCACCAACGCCTCGATCTCGTGTTGTCAGCCCTTGCCCTGACACACAGCAAGATGCAGAGGCCAAGAAATCCACCAATGGAGAGACCAAGCCTCAGACCCGCAAATTTGTCCCTGACATCCAGGAGATCAGAGTCAGGTCAGACATTGTTGATCTAAACCGCTTCATCACTTGGAGGTATGAAGGCAACATTCCTGATACCACAAACTCTGTTTTTCAGCCCCATCGTGTCAAAGAAGGGCTACATTCATTTCCTGGAGCCGCACACAAACGGCTGGGTGAAACGTTATGTCGTTGTTCGTCGGCCATATGTCTACATCTACAACTCAGAAAGAGACACCGTGGAGCGAGCTATTCTCAACCTCTCTTCTGCCCAGGTGGAGTACAGCGAGGATCAGCAAGCAATGCTGAAGGTTAGTGATCCACAAAATCCTCCACAACACTTTTTACACATGAAGGTAGAAACGTGCCACAATTAAATAAATATATTACTGAGTAAATAAATAAATAGATTAATTTATTAATAACTACTTAAATGTCTCATTAATTTATTAAAATCGTAAATAAACACATTTAATAAAAGTTATTAATAACTGCCTAAATGTGACTCAAAGTTTTTTCTGTTTTTGATCCACCTTTTTAAAAAAAACACACACACATTATGTAACTTTCTGACCTTAAACCTCTGAGTTCGGGACTCGTTTGATGGCACATCTATCATGTGCATGGAGCCGCGTCCTGAGGCTGAGAAACTGCTACTTTTTCATCCAGGACGCCATGTGACATTGCAGCCGAGTTTCACTTCATGCACCGCTTCACACGCTAGCAAGCGGATGTAAACACACCATTTGAATGCATACCGTGGCTGATTCAGCAAAGAAACATAAGAAGACATTATCAGAGGAAGAAAGGACAAGAAAGAGAAATAATACAAGAGATGAGATAAGACTGACTTTTACTGTCTGGAGAGATCTCAGAGGAGAGACAGGATGAAGATTGATGCTGGATTAGCTGTCGACAGAGGACACATCACTGCAAAAATTCAGTAGTGCTTATTTAAAGATGGGAGACATTTGTAGAAGCTTTCCCCTTTTAATTCCAGTCAACATGCAGACATTATTTTTCAGGACAGCCTCAGTTGTCAGATTATGAGGCTAAAATTATATAAATGAATGTATCAATAGATATAGAAGCCTAAAGGCCAACCAAAACAACAAAACAGAATTTAATACTAACAGAACTTTGACCAAGTCTTTTCTCATCTGCACATCATTCTCTCAAGTCTTGGCTTCCAGAAGAAAAATATTGGCACTGAAACAAACACACAATAGAAACTATTTCCATATTTACACTTTTTCCTTATTTCCAGTTATTTCTGCTACTATTTACCTGCTATCTTTACTAAAACAACTCCAACATAAGAAACATATTATTGGCTTTATTCCAGCCATAGAGGAGACACACAGAGAACTTTCTGCTGACTGGTTGATCTTTGGCTGCTCCTGATTGGACATTACCATCAATTTAAGCTCTCTGATTGGTGGAAAGTTTGACAGGAAGTGAGTTCATCATCATTTCCAGGTCAACATAGAGGTCTCTTAGCAACATAGTAGTGATAGTGATCTTTTTATGATGAGAATGTGATAAATAATACTGTTATCATGGATCATTGTGGATTTACCATATGGAATCTCTCAATAAACACTACATTTTGCATCTGGATTGTAAACCTCCTGGACGGGATATAAGTGCCTGGAAAACTCCTGTAGATCACCTAAAGGGTAAAATATCCATCACAATTCACTCCACAGAGCTACACACTACCGTTCCTGAGGAACTGCTGATGATATAGGTGATAGTGTTCATGGGTGTTGGAGATTTAGCTAAATTTTAAGGGTTAATTAATTATTCTGTTGTATCTATGTATTTTATTGTGGCACTTTTCTTCCTCCATATGTTTTTCCTGCCATAACGAGCTCTCACATCTCTCCCAACAGACTCCAAACACATTTGCTGTGTGTACAGAGCATCGTGGAATATTGCTTCAAGCCACTAATGACAAAGAGATGCACGACTGGCTTTATGCATTTAATCCTCTCCTTGCTGGGACGATCAGGTGAGTAAGTCACTTTAAGAGCTCTTGTAGGTGTGTTTAAACACAAACTGTCACATTTAATGGATTGTCTCGCCTCCCTCTCAGGTCAAAGCTGTCGAGAAGAAGAGCCGGACAGATGAGGATGTGAGAGAAAATGAATGCAAAGACTAAGATGTACTTACTGACCCCCCCCTCTTTGTGCTGAGCCTCGTCCCCACCATCACTGTCACCAACAGCTACCGTATCCTCCCTCTGCACTGTCTCAGTTCATCATTCGTGTCCTCAGCATCTAGAAAGCGCCCGTTTCGTGTCAGGCCTTCGCAGCCGTGTGAACCTTTTCTGTGTGAAGAAAACTACTCGAAAATCTGTCACTGTACTGTACTGGAGTTAATTCTTAGCTGGAAGATCAGAAGAAAACGGAGGGAGTAGCAAAGGTTCCTTATCTCAGATTACATTTGTACAATAATGTACTGTAGTTGTTGTCAGTAACACATCAAGCCTTATACATTTATTTCTTAAAAATGCAGTGGTGTATATCTTTTAACTAAAGCTGCCATATAAGTGAGGATCACAGTGCTACATCAGTAAATAGAAAAAAATATCCAGATTCTTCTCTGCTTCTCTCTACAGCTACACTGGTTTCTAACATACAGCAAGAAAGTACATACTGCAAAAAAATAGGAAAAAGTTAGCAAAATGTCTCTTTAAAGCATCTTTCTTCTCTCTGATCCATTAATCCTGAGGCGAGATAACCCGCCTTCTGTGCTGTAAGCCACATAGAAACTTTAGCACACACTTTAGCCTGGCAAAGGAACGGCACATCCTCATGAACGTCATCATTTTAGCCACTTATAGGACGACCGAGAGCATCATTTACATGACAAGCAATCAAACAGCATTAATGTTCCCAAATTAATCTCATTCTCTACCTGAATTTCATTTGTTTTAAAATGTGATATATTTAGATTTTTAACAGCTTTATTTATTTCTGCATATATTTATTTACAAAGACATTTATATTTCTAAAGTGGTAGTAAAGTGCAATGTCTGCACACGGCACTTTTTAATGAGTTCCTTAAGTGTTTGAATAATACGACCTTGTTCCCATGTTGTCACCCTTTTTGAAATGATTCGATGATAACTTGATGACAAACATTGGCCATTTTTTTTTATTTTTGTGCTGAACGTTACTTGAATCATACTTATTCAGAAATTAGGATAGTGAAGCTTTGATCCAGCTAACATAGATCTTAAAATGATCTAAAGAATATTAGAGTTGTTACATTAGACAGAAAAGCTCTTGTTCACCGCACACAGTATGAAACTGGCTCTCTGAATGATAAATGTAGTGCCTCTCTTTTCAAACATACTGCACAGTATGCCTCTGCACCAACTACATCCGCCATGCTGCTAAAATACTGTTTCTGGAAGTGTCTGCAGACCATTTCATCACTTTCCTCCTCATCATCACTTACATGTTCTGACAAAAAGTTAATATTTATCATATGGCAATCCATTTCCACAACACAGAGCGTTAGCATATTTCAGGCTCTCTTTGTTAAATATCACTTTAAATGAAAACATTTAATCCTGTAGTAAGTTTTCAGACTTAAAACTTGTTTTCTGCTCAAACTGACCATTAATCTGAATCTGAACCTCTTGGTACAGCTTGTGAGGTGTGAATCTGCTAGATGAGCATGCGTCAGGTCAGCCAGCCTAGACAGCATGCTCAGTCTGTCTAATGACACAATACACTTCTGCAGATTAACTTATAAAACCAGGTGTTACCTGTCTGTGTGTGCTGCAGGTGTTTTCCGTACAGTATTTGGCATATTAAAAATATTTTATGTGTTGTGGAAATACTGAAATGATCCAATCAAAGGATTTTGCAGCTCTGTGTGTGTGTGTGTGTGTGTGTGTACAGCTGTCAGTAACTGTGATAAATTAAAAAACATTAAGTGTGTTAAACTTTGTGTGTGTGTGTGTGTGTGTGTGTGTAACAATAGTGGGTCAATGTTCTGATCAAAGTCTACCACCAGACCTTCTTTTGTATCTTATCCAGCTATCACATCATCATCTGGGGGCATTACATTGTCTCAAACTGTTTATTTGTGTCTCATTTCCTTTAAAATACAAGTAAAAGGGAAAAAACTAAAGTCCTTCTGGGACTGCTCCAGTGTGTCGAGATCATTCCTCTTGTTTCCTTTGGGCCTTTTAATATGCATCATATTTGAGCCGACCAAAGTTTTGTTGGTGCACTCACAAAAAGTTCACTCTGAATGTACATTGATATAAGAAAATAGCTAATCTGCTTCAATGATTGTGTTAACTTGTCCGTTCTGGTTCCTTACTGATTGTAGGATAGTTGTTATCAGGGAACCATGTGGAGGTTGTAGGACATGTCCATGGCTGTGTGGGAGGAACATGGCATTGCATCATGTACAGAGTAACGCTCTAGATGACTTTACTTTCACACTTTCACTCTTGTATCAGTATCTATCCTCACCGTCATACTCCAGCAGCCTTCACACAAAACCTACTTTTCCCTTTTTTTCCCTTGTGATGTAAAATCTAACATTTTTGTGCTTCCACATCAAACCTTTTTTAATTTTGCTTCAAAACATTTAGTTTCTTTCTTCTTTAAAAGATTTTGCATTGTATATAAACATGATTGCTGTGAAGACTGTATTATAAAGTTACACCCATTTATGAAATCTTAAATGGGCAGTAGTTCAGTCGGTGTCCGAGTGTTGGAGTTTAGCGTCAGATGTTTGTGTACACTTAACACATTGTCATATATTAAATAAACATGGAAATTATACTACACACAAGTGATTCCTCTTTTTATTCCAAGATTCTTGGTGTGATAGATTCAACAATGTGTTGGAAACATTCCTCAGAGGTTTTGCTTTGACAAGATGTTTAAAAAAATAATATTGAAAATGTTTTTTGGTGTATTTACCAGGGTTTTAAACAAAGGTTTTACCATAAAGTGATGCAAAAGGTCTCAGAAACTGTATTTATCAAATATAATACAAATTGCATTATAAGGTTAATTTCTTTACAGCCGAAGTAACCAAACTAATAAATAAAAGTTCTAACATTTCCTTAAAAAATATGCTGTTTTCAGAACTTCTTTGCAATAATTGCAACACCTAATCTGACAAATAAATAAAACAAACAAAAAAATAAACAAATAAATAATATGCCAGAATGTCGTGTTCACGCCGTTTATCGTGTAGTAAAGTTTAACTGCCCTCCAAAATGTAAATTTCCACAATTCTAAAATAAGTTTCTTTAAATCGGCCATGAAGAAGTTGTGAAACAAGGAAATGAAACTTTTATTAACCAGTTGTTGCTTCATCCATCTTACCCTGCAATTGTTTTAGACTATTTTCCTGCCACATGTCCCTTTTGTCTTAAAAAACCTTACTCTAGTAAACTATCTGATTTTTCAGGCATTACGAATTTCCTACTTTTTCCAGAGAATTGAATCAAGCAGCTCATAAACAGGTAAAAACAACTCTACTTATACATTCGTAAATCTAAAACAAATAATGTTGATTATTTATTATTACCAATCTTATTAAAGTTTAAATAAATAAACAAACCGTTTTTATATTATATGGAATAAAGGGTAACGTACGGTTACAGTGCAGCTTTAAGACCTGGCAACCCCGAGGAGTAGCGTACCAACCACCAGACAACCAAGCTAGCTAGCTAATGATTGTCATACACAACAATAAAATCACTCAGGACGTCCTCACATCACTTTACAAGGTCAGAAACGAAGTCAAGACTTTAGACTAACTATCTCACACATTAAAGCGCATATCTGACACAGTTTGAAGTGCTTTGGCTTACAAAGATTTATTGTAATCACGCTGGCAAATATGAGTTAGCTAAACCAGCTCGTTGCTGCTAACAGAGGTTACCGTAATGTGGCGTTGTCTGGTAAAAAAAAAAAAAAAAACACCTCTAGCCCGTAGATATCACCAGGAATAAGATGTGTCGTCTTAATGAAAGTTTTCTTAGAGTTTTCTCGTTATTGGGGTAATTCATAATCGCAGCTGGAAGCAGGAAGCTATCCGCTAGCTTAGTAAATAACTTTACTTTCTGTTCATTGAGTGACACAGTAGACGGGTACAAATGACGGACATACTTTAAAAAGACATACTAACCATGATTTACTATGTAATAAATCTGTGTCATGTCAAGCACACTTATGGTTTGTAATTACACACCGCTTGGTTATCACGAAGAGAGAAATATTAATTGATGGCCATGACTAAATAGTTATATTGTCTACCGTTACTGGTGGTGCCTTCGCTTCAGCAAAGTGGCTAACTGGAAACTGCACCAGCTTTGAAAACCCGTAATTTGATGTGGCTTATAAACATGTTTTCTCAGTTCTGATTCTCATTTATGTTTCTCTTTTTTTTCTGAGTAGTATGGCCAGCAAGTCTGATGACTTACCCTTGGTAATGAGTCACACCTTTACCGATAACAACCTTCATCACTTTCCAGACATGACTCTAGAGAGGTAAAGACCATTTGGATGGTGTTTTGTTTGTGTATCATAACAGGTCAGCACCATGCATGAAGCGCATTGACTGAATTGTTTATATAATACAGGATTTACATGGATTATAATGCTACTACCCCACTGGAGCCAGAGGTGATTCAGGCTGTTACTGAAGCTCTTCGGGATGCCTGGGGAAACCCTAGTAGCATCTATGTAGCAGGTGAAGAAGATTTTAAGCCAAAATTTCATCAAGCTCATGGTTTTATATATAAAAAAAAATATATATTAGATGTAACTTTACTTTAGATGAATGAACAGATAATCAGATTATCTATCATAACAGCACCTTTTATTGTTTGCGATGATTCATCTTGTTTTACCAGGTGCCATGGCCAAAGCTGTCATTAATCAGTCCAGACAGAATGTGGCAAGAATGGTTGGAGGTAAAGCAGAAGACATAATCTTCACTTCAGGTGGAACAGAGGTAAGCGCAGCTCTTTTCTCGTATTGAAAAGCCACAACATCAGAGTGATGGTTTATAGAGAACAAATCATCTTTCAGGCCAATAACCTGGTGCTGCACACGGCCGTGGAGCATTTCAGGAAGAACTGCAAGGCTGCAGAGCAAGGTGAAGGACAACAAAATGGATGCATAGGCCTACCTCACATCATTACTTCCAATGTTGAGCATGACTCGATCAAAATCACAGCTAAGCACTTACAGATGGAGGGCAAGGCTGGTAAGGGACCTCATTTTAATCTGTTCATTTTTTTACTGACTGAGTCATTCCTTCTCTAACAGCTGATATAAAGTGGTTTGCTTACATTCAATCCCATTTGACTTGTTTTGTAGATGTGACATTTGTGCCCGTGTCTAAGGTGACTGCTCGTGTAGAGGTGGAGGATATTGTTGCTGCAGTGCGTCCTAACACCTGTCTCATCTCTGTCATGCTGGCCAACAATGAGACAGGGGTCATCATGGTAAGACGAGAAACTTGGAGCTTGAAAACAATTAATCTTATAAAACTGCTTCATGTATGCTGAAACTCATTCCTCTGCTCAGCCAATCCAAGAGATCTGCCAAAGAATAAAATCTCTCAACAAGCAGCAAGAGCGACTCAGGATCCTGCTGCACACTGATGCTGCCCAAGCAGTGGGGAAAATCCCAGTGGATGTTCAGGAAATGGAAGTGGATTACCTTACCATAGTTGGACACAAGGTCAAGATTCTGTTGTGTGGGTTGCTCTTAAAATTGGTTGAAAACAAGGGAAACTTTTACTAAGATTTTTATTTTATATATTTATTTTTTTCTAGTTTTATGCCCCTCGAATTGGTGCTTTGTATGTGAATGGTCCTGGAGCCAGAACTCCGCTGTATCCTATGCTGTTTGGAGGAGGACAGGAAAGGAACTTCAGATCAGGGTAATGAAATTTGTCTCCCAAGAGCCACCAGTGAAGTTTAAAAAAAAAATAAGTTCATAGGACATGGGCAAAAACAAAAACCCCAGAAACCCTTATTTATAAATGTGAAAGGTATTTTTTTCTCTCCTTTTGTCTTTTACAGCACTGAAAACACAGCAATGATTGCTGGTCTGGGAAAGGTATGTTTCCTGAATATGTTGCATATGAATTATTACATTTCTAATATAAACCTGAAACATTTTACCATTTCATGGAAAATATGAGCTCATTTTGAATCTGATAGCAGCAACATATCTGTAAAAAGTAGTTTTAGGGTGATGTTTCTGATGCAGGATTCTAGCTGCTCAACAGTCTTGGACCTTGGTTGCTGGATTTCTGCTTCTATGATGCTCCAGATCAGGGGTGCCCAAGTTCGGTCCTCGAGATCTACCATCCTGCAACTTTTAGATGCAACCCACACATGAATCAAATGACTGGCTCGTTACCAGGCCTCTGCAGAGCTGAATGACATGCAGATGACATCTGATTCAAGTGTGTTGGAGAAGGGCTGCATCTAAAAGTTGCAGGATGGTAGATCTCGAGGACCGAACTTGGGCACCCCTGCTCCAGGCAGGCCAGTTCAGCAGCTGGACTCTTCTCCTGTGAAGCCATGCTGTTGTGATGGATGCAGGATGTGGTTCAGCATCGTCTTGCTAAAATCTGCAAGGCCTTCCCTGAAAGAGACGTCGTCTGGATGGGAGCAGATGTTGCTCTAAAACCTCCATGTACTTTTGAGCATTGATGGAGCTTCACAGATGTGGAAGCTGCCCACGCCATAGACACTAATGCAGCCCCATCCCATCAGAGATGCAGCTTTTCACCTGTCCACTGATAACAAGCTGGATGCTCCCTCTCCTCTTTAGTCTGTGACCTTTAGTCTTGTCCCATGCGCACAGAGATTCCCTGCTGATTCTCTGAGTCTTTTGATATTACACACTGTAGATGGGGGGATCTTCCGTCTTTGCGTTTTTATGTTGAGAAACATTTTTCTGAAATGGTTCTACAATTTTAAGACCCAATTTGTCTCAGATTGATGAACCTCTGTCGATCTTTCCATCTGAGAGACTCTGCCTCTCTGAAATGTCATGTTGCTGGCCTGTTGTTAGTAAACTTAATTAGTTGTCAAATGTTCCTTTAGGTGTTTAATTTGTTATTAATTACTTTCCAGCCTTGTGTTTCCCCTGATCCAAATTTTTATAGATGCGTTGCTGCCATCAGATTCACAATGAGCTCATATTTTCCATGAAATGATAGAAATGTCTCAGTTTCACCATCTGATATGTTGTTCATCTTCTATTAAAAATAAAAGTTTGGTTTATGAGATTTGTATTATTTAGTTTTTATTTACATTTCATAATTTTTTTTTATTGTGGTTGGAGTAGTTATGTTTCTGTGAAGCATTGTTTCTCTGTGTTTGTGTGTTTTAGGCTGCAGAACTTGTGACTTTGAATCTCTCAGATTATCAGAGTCATATGCGAAGTATCACACTTTACCTGGAAGAACGACTGCAGGTGAGTTCGATTGAATCCAGGAACACCACATGAGCTTTGTTAGTGCTGATGTTGTCAGCTCAAAGTGTAATAAAGCTCATTTATTTATTAGGCATTTTTGCTTCTTGGCTTTGAACATTTATTTTGTTGCTGCCTGCTATTGTTGTCATTGCTGTCATGTATGTTTTCCTTCTCAGAGTGTCTTTAAAGACAAGATCCGCTTCAACAGCCATTACCCCGGCTCTGATGTCCTCCCAAACACATGTAACGTGTCCATCATGGGCCCAGCATTACAAGGTAGTGTCACGGCTCTCCTGTCTCTGTTCAGACAGCAGGAGCCAGTTCATGACCTCTGGAGAGCTGTTTGTAAATGGCAAAGCCTCTTAATGATTCATTTCTTTCCTGCTGTAGGCTGGAGGGTATTGTCCAACTGTAGGAGGCTGCTGGCCAGCATCGGCGCTGCCTGCCACTCAGACCGCGGACACAGGTAGAAGAGTTGCTCTTTTCACCTTTGTCCGCTCTTCGTATCGTTTGTGGTTACGTAACTTTTCTGCCCTTCCGTGTCTGTCAGGCCTTCCCATATCCTCCTGAGCTGCGGCGTTCCTACAGACGTGGCTGCGAATGCTTTGCGTTTGAGCGTGGGGAGGGAGACAACTAAAGCAGATGTGGATGCAGTTGTGGAGGACCTGAGGGAAACTGTACAGCTGCTGGAAGACATGAACTGATGGCTTTAATTTGCACTAAGTTCTTCTTTGTATCAGATGATGTGAAGAGTTAAACTTGCACTATATTTATGTTGTATGAGATGTTTAATATGATTAATAAAGGAGGAGAACTTTGATATTGTGGGCAGATAAATGTTCTAAATAAGAGTTGTTAATTAGACTCAGTTTGTGTCAGCTGTTAATCATCCGCTGTGATTAATTTTTTAAAAAGCCCCGAGAAAACACTCATTGTAATCCATCATGCCTTGGCTCTGACTTCTCCCATTACTTAAGTTTCCATGCAGCCTCAGCTCCCCCGTCTCTACCGAAGCATGGCTACTTGTGCCAACATATGGCCACTGCAGCACAAAGAGAAAGCAGGAGGCCACGAGCGCTGTGCCTCCACCCGTCTTTCATTACCTTTCTATCTCGCTGGCTCTGACCCCCTCCTCTCTCCCCAGCAGCAGCAGTGCTGGCCAGCTGGCTGGTGTTCGGGTGTCACTTTCCTGGCTCGGGAGGAGGCGAAAAGAGCATGAAGCCTTTTTTTGTTATCATGGGGGGGTTTGGACACGGTATGTCACTGGGAAGCAAAGGGCTCCAGCGAGCTTGCTTTGCCGTAGCCCACCGTTAGCGGCTGAGGATGGTGCTTCATCGGGCCATTCAAGCAGCTCGAGAAGGGGATCTTGTAGCCCTGAGAGCTCTGGCATCTTCAGGTCTCCTCTCCCCAGCCATTAGTGATGCTCAAGGTGCAGGCCCAGTCCACCACGCAGCCAGGTGTGGACATTTGGACAGCCTGCAGTTCCTGGTCGGAGACCTGGGAATGGCAGCTGATCCTCGAGCCTTGAACGGGGCCACGCCGGTGCATGATGCAGCGGCTACTGGCAACATCCAGGAGCTGCAGTGGCTTGTGGATAAAGGAGGCTGCAATGTGGAGGTAAGTTTATCCTGCCTGACAAGCTCAAGTGGCTTCAACAGAAGCCACGTGTACAGGTAAATCTTGTCATACCTTTTTACACTGATCACAAAAAGAAATAGACTTATATCTCTGATATGGTGTAAACCAGGGTTGTTCAGTCACACAGAACTACTTGATCACCAGTGAGCCGAACCAGTAAGATTATAGTATAATAACCAAAATATATTGGTTATTATATTACCTTTTAGTGGGAAGAAGTACATTATCAAGATGTTTACATTTAATGAATTATATTTTTAGAAAACATTTTTGCCTATTTTGCCTCATTTGCACAATTATATTTTTTATTAATTTATTTTTTTCTAAATTGTGTTTATATATATTTATACTGATTTTAAGACTTTTTGTTTTTATTTTGCTTCTTTTACTTTTAATTTGAAATATTTACTTAATTACAATTGTATTACACCTTAGAAATTACAATCTTTCTACAAACTCAAAACATTTAATCACAGGTAAGTGAAAAACAGTATTTCACAATATGATTTAACTAACTTAGTTATTTTAAATGTACATATGTGTACATTTCCACATTTGTGCTGTAATTAACCACCTGAACTGACTCACCTCATCATGCAAACTGAAGTCACATCTATTAAATCAGAGATAGAAAAGATAGAACAAGTTATCCTCCTGCCTTCAAAATGAAATAGATTTAACTATAAAAAATTGCAATCTTACATGGAAAAGTTAGGGATTACAGTTACTTTTATGAAAACAATTGTGGTTAATGTCTTCTATGTCATTTTCACATTTCATTTAATTTCATCCCATAGACCAGATTGGACCCTTGGAGGCTGGTTTTGGCCCTCGGGCCATATGTTTGACACCCTTGGTGTAGATCTTCTTTATGCTTTCAGGATAGCTCTGATTCCCCTAAAGCAGTGTTTCTCAATGCTGGTCGGCAGGGACCACTGCCCTGCATGTTTTAGTTCTTTCCAAATCCAGCACACCTGATTCAGATTAATTGAACTGCTTGTCAAGTTTTTTGCAAGCCTGCTAACGAGCCATTCATTTGAGTCAGGTGTGTTAAAGATGGACACCTCTAAAACATGCAGGGCAGTGGTCCCCGAGGGCCAGGATTGAGAAATACTGCCCTAAAGCATGAACATGGGCTCATGGGGGTTATCTGTGTGGCACCTGGAGCTTGTGTGTTGTGGGGTGGAGGCCTCCAGGGACGATTATACTGGGATCTGAATATAATTATATGAGATGATAAAAGTTTGTTTTACTAAAGCTGTTTTGAATCCAGATTTAGTGATCTGTGTGGAAATGCCTCATTTACCAACATGCACCACCCAGTGTCTACCACCTCCACCTTAAACACAAAGTCTTTATGTGTCTGTTGTTTCTCAGACTTATGATTCAAATTTAGTTCATGGATGGATGAGTTCTCTTGGACAAAACAATGTCTTAACAGTGCTCTTAATAAGAATCTCTGCAGCAGATTGGGGGAAAAAAACAGATTAATTGTGACTGTGATCGGTTCCAGGACAGGGATGCTGCTGGTGCCACGGCCCTTCACCTGGCTGCTCGGTTTGGTCGTGTGGAGGTAATTCAGTGGCTGCTTTCTGTCGGAGCAGAGGCCAGCGTGGAGACGAACTGTGGAGCTGTACCTGCTCACTATGCTGCCGCCAATGGGGACCTGACCTGCTTAAAGCTGCTAATTCAGGGGTCACCAAGGTAAGTTAAGAGTCATTGTTTCATCTGTAATTAAATGATGCCAGATCACGAATCCTGACTTTTTTTCTGGTACAACAAGGAGTTTGACATTTGTCATCCACAGTAGAATATCTCCAGAATTATCAGATGGATTGCCACTGAATTTACAAGAAATCTTTACAAGTTCTCAGAGATTCTGGAAGTCTGTTAGAATTTTGGCCACTGATGGCCACCATCCATTCACAACTGTGCTATGTCCATCATTACCACTAGATGGCTGTAACTCTTACACACTGGATCTTTAAGGAATTAATCATTTTTTTACAGATATTTAGTAAAAAAGTACTGATATTCAATCCAGTTCCTTGTGGTCCAGTTATAATCCAATTAAAACCAATCCATTACATGATCCTCATTAGTCCAGTTAATAATACCTGTGTTCATCTAAACCAATTAATAAAATATAATTGTCTAGTTAAGCTATCCAAACTAAACCAACAGGATGCAAATATTTTCTTAGATTCCATCCTTCATTTTGAGCTGCACGAGGCAACAGTGGAGAGCAAAACCTCCACTTTAACAGAAAAGAAAACCTACATCAAACTGGAAGCTGGTTCCGCAAAGAGGGGTCTGGTACCTGAAGGTTCTGCCTCCTGGAGCCAAACTGGAAACTGGTTCCACAGATAGGGGTCTGATACCTGAAGGGTCTACTTCCCATTCTACTGTTACTAATGTTAAAATAACCGTTGTGTGGTAGATTATACACATATCATGAATGTTTTTTTTAGGATCCTTTCATTAACTGTAGTGTTTATCTGGAATCAGTTAGCAGTTGGAGGTGGTAATGTTTTGGGAGGAAGGATATAACGGTTGCGCTCATGGCTCTGTGTCACCTCTTGGTGACCCCAGCAGGTGATAGTCTGCAGTCAGGTGAAACTGATGAGGTGAGAGAGCTGTGGCTGGTGTCAGACAAGACAAGGCAGGTTTTAGCTGTATTATCCCTCTTCATGTAAACATAAAAGTATGTGCACACTATAGATTTCCCTCTAAAATACCTACTTTAAGGTCAGCCTGGTAATACAATGAAGATCAGCCTTGCACTTACTCATATTAGTCTACATTAGTCTTCTTTTTTCTTTGGGTTACACCTGAGGACCTCTTCACACACTGTGCCAGATTATTTTCTAATCTAAAAATTAAAGCAAAAAGCACAGTGACTACCAAGTTAAAGTGACTTTTAAGTGCAAAAATGAAGGAAATAAACTTATTTAGATTAAGCACTTTGTATTCTCCCCCCAATGAATCTGCTATCGTATCCATCCCATAAAGCTAAACACTGACTCTTATAAGAAGCAGACAACGATATATGGCTCCTCCTGCTCCTAATCTTTCTACAGTCTGATTATAATTCACATGATGCACGGCTCAGACTGTCACGTGACCAGCAGCAAGCTGTGAATAATACATACAGTAGCTAAACATCGCTGATCACATGTCAGCCCTGCAGCTGTCGAAGTGTAGGATGTACATTGATGTAAAAGAAACCCTGCAGGTCAAACAGGAGCATTGGTCTTTGGTGAATCAATTAAATATAAATAAAGAAGTAAATAAATGAAAGGGTCCACTTTCATTTATTTTTTTCAAATAAATCAAGATTGTGGGTTCTTAGAAAGTAAGATCTAAAGTGAGGTCATGTGGTGTGCACATATACATGCATTGCTCATTTCTTTTATTTATCTTGAACACAGTTTGCTGTCTTGTGCAACAAGTAAGAAAAATATTAAATTTCCACATTAAAATTAGCTGTAATTTGCTGGTTTCCTCTGTTATTTTATTCATTTACAACCCAGATTCCAAAAAATTTAAATATTGTGTAAAATATAGATAACACAGAATGCAATGATTGACATTCCCATGAACCAATATTTCATTCAATGCGATAAACACTCAGAGAACGCAGATCTCCACCAAACCATTGTTAATTTTCTTCCCTTATTTTATTTTTTCTGCCAGTGATTTTGGACATTGTTTATGAGCTGGAACCTCTTGTAAAATTATCCTCATCTCCCCATAGTACAGATATATACATATTTTAAATGTTTTTCTGTTTCATACTCTTTGCTTATTATGAAGTTAATGGCAGCAACACCACTAAAAGAAGTTGGGACAGGGTGATGTTTTAGTTGTGAAGCATCACCTCTTCATTTAACATAACAGGAAATATGTGGGAACTGAGGCCATGCTGCTCCTTTTGTTTGTTACTAAGATGGGTTAAATACAGAGAAACTATTGCCCAATTGGAATTAATCTATACATTAAAATTATATATATATTGTCCCCTCGCCCTCCGTGGGCGGTCTCTCATCCATCTAAGCTTGGGTCCTCCTTGAGGGTTCTGCGCAGTATCTTTGCTGTTCCTAGGTCTGCACTCTTCTGGACCGAGATGTCTGAGGTTTGTCCTGGGATCTGCTGTAGCCACTCTTCCAGTTTGGGGGTTACTGCCCTGAGTGCTCCAATGACCACGGGCACCACTGTTGCCTTCACTTTCCAGACCTTCTCAAATTCTTCTTTAGGCCTTGGTATTTCTCCAGTTTCTCATGTTCCTTTTTCCTGATGTTGCAATCGCTTGGTATTGCGATGTCAACCACAACGACTTTCCTCTGCTGTTTGTCCATCCCCACAATGTCCAGCTGGTTTGCCATTACCATTTTGTCGGTCTGAATCTGGAAGTCCCACAGGATCTTAGCTCAGTTATTCTTTACCACCTTCGGAGGTGTTTCCCACCTTGACCTCGGGCTTCCAGTCTGTACACCGCACAGATGTTCCTGTACACTATAGCAGCCACTTGGTTATGACGCTCCTTGTAAGCTTTCCCTGCCAGCATCTTACACCCTGCAGTTATGTGCTGGATTGTCTCAGGCGCCTCTTTGCACAGTCTGAACCTGGGGTCTTGTCTTGTATGGTAGATCTGGGCCTCTATTGCTCTGGTGCTCAAGGCCTGCTCCTGTGCAGCTATGATCAGTGCCTCTGTGCTGTCTTTCAGTCCAACCCTTTCTAGCCATTGGTGGGATTTCTCAATATCAGCCATTTCAGTTATCTGTCGGTGGTACATCCCATGGAGGGGCTTTTCCTCCCATGATGGTTCCTCCATCACCACATGATCTGTTTTCCTCTGCCTGAGACATTCACCGAGCACTTCGTCCGTTGAGGCCATCTTCCTGATGTATTCTAGGATGTTGGATGTTTCATCCTGGATAGTGGTTCTGACACTCACTAGTCCTCTGCCTCCTTCCTTGCGCTTAGTGTATAGTCTCGGGGTGCTGGATTTGGGGTGGAACCCTCCATGCATGGTCAGGAGCTTTTGTGTTTTCACATCTGTGGTCTGAATCTCTTCCTTTGCCCAGCTTATTATTCCCGCAGGGTATCTGATGAAAGGCAGGGCATAGCTGGTAATTGCCTAGACTTTGTTCTTACCATTGAGCTGACTCCTTAGGACTTACCTTACTCGTTGGAGGTATTTGTCTGTGGCTGCTTTTCTTGTGGCCTGTTCGAGGTTGCCATTTGCTTGTGGGATTCCAAGGTACTTGTAGCTGTCCTCAATGTCTGCTATTCTGCCGTCTGGGAGTGAGACCCCTTCTGTATGAACTACCTTCCCTGTCTTTGTCACCATCTGCCCACACTTCTCAAGTCCGAATGACGTTCCGATGTCATTGCTGTACATCCTGGTTGTGTGGATCAGTGAGTCAATGTCCCGCTCGCTCTTGGCATACAGCTTGATGTCATCCATGTAGAGGAGGTGACTGATGGTGGATCCATTCCTGAGTCGGTATCCATAGCCAGTCTTGGTGATTATTTGGCTGAGGGTTCAGACCTATGCAGAACTGCACAGGGGACAGGGCATCTCCTTGGTATATGCCACATTTGATGGACACTTGTGCAATTGGCTTGCAGTTGGCCTCAAGGGTGGTCTTCCACTGCCGCATTGAGTTTGCAATAAAGGCTCTTAGAGTCCTGTTGATGTTATACATCTCATAGTCATAAGCTTTCTTGTAATCAATCCAGGCAGAGCACAGATTGGTATTCCTGGTTCTGCAGTCTCGAGCAACTGTTCTATCTACCAGGAGCTGGTGTTTTGCTCCTCTGGTATTTTTACCAATGCCCTTCAGTGCTGTGCTCATGTATTTATCCATGTACCCACTTATCTTAGCCACTATGATGCCTGACATGAGCGTCCATGTGGTGGGGAGACAGGCTATTGGCCGATAGTTGGATGGAACTGTTCCCTTCAGGGGATCCTTCTGTATCAGGATTGTCCGGCCTTCAGTTAGCCATTCAGGGTGGGTCCCATCCTTCAGCAGCTGGGTCATTTGTGCTGCCAGGCACTTATGGAGTGCAGTTAGCTTCTTCAGCCAGGCTAAGGCTTGGAGTCATTGTTTGGCAGTTTCTTGTGCTTCAGGTATGGGCATCTGGCTGTACCTCCTGGGTAACTGTTTTTTCATTGCACCTTTCTGGAGCTCTGATAGTTGGCTCACTTCTCTCCGAGCTGCCTTAATTTAAGCCTCCAATCTCCTCTTCCATGGTGGATATGTATCTTTATGGTTGCTCCTTGGTTGATAGCCAAACACCTCAAGGATCACTGCTGCTGAGGTGTAGATCAGCTCATTGGTTTCAGTGATGGTCACTGTAGGAATCGTTCTCAAAGCTGCATTCACATCTTCCAGGAGACTTTCCGATGGTGCTTCACTCAGCCTCTGTAATTGGCGTTGGGGTTGCCTGATGTTCATTTTTGCCATGATCTTATCTCTTAGGTCTGTCGCTGCCTCGTGCAGCGTGATTGTACTTACTGGGGCTTTGTTCCCAATCTCTGGATGCTACTGCTCCCCCCTGACGCCAGGTCAGGGGGGGAGCTGAGCATTTGTGTTGTACCTCGTCAATCTCAAGCTGTGACAGCAGTTGCCGTCTGTGGATGTTGGAACGTTGAGCTACTGGTTGTTTGGCAATGAGTGTTGATTGTGGGTTTCGAAGATTCCATATTTCCCACATTCTCTGCATGTAACCTCTCTGACTGGGGTTACTGGAGTAGTAGCATTCCAACAGAGCCTTGTTCTAGCCTCTCGTCCATTTTCGTCTTGTTCCAGTAGCCCACTTCTCGCCAGGGTGTTCTGGTTCCCCAGCACCTGACGCAGACCTTGTTTGACCGGGCGACATCTAAGCTGCTATGTCTCGTGTTCCCTTGTCTCTCATCATGTGAGGTAGCACAGAGGGTCTTGCCTAAGGCAACAGCCCAGCTGCTATACATTAAGTATATATATATGTGTGTGTGTGTGTGTGTGTGTGTGTGTGTGTATAGAGTATATACACCCCCCCCCACCCCCCCACCCCAACACACACAAACACACAAACTTCAAATGTTATGTATTTATAAAGTGCTTTTCATACCCAAGGCAACACAAAGTGTTTTACATGACTATATATATATATGTACATATATATATATATATATATATAAACATGTTTCAATTCATGCATATTAAAAATTAAACAAGACCAAGAGGGGTTCAGATCTATCTTATAACAAACAGGGAGCCAATATAGGGAAACGAGTAGGAGATTTTGTTTTATAAGTAGAGCTCTCAGCATTCTGATATAACAGCAGCTAAGAGATTCAGGCCTGATGTTCAACACATAGACAATTACAATTATCCAGTTGAGAGGTAATAAAAGGGTAATCACCCTTTCAAAGTCAGATTTCACCTTAGATAAAAGCTTCAACTTAATAAACAATCTCTCTACTCTTTATTACTGAACAAGCAGTTTCTAAAGTTAAAATCTTAGTCAAACATCACACCTAAATCTTTAACATGTGAATTTACATGTGGCTCCAGGTTACCTAGATCTGGAAAAGTTGAACTGCAGTGGCCACTAGGCCCAAATTATTAATTACAGCAACCAGATTCTTCCATAGAAGAAGGCCATACTGCAGTTTGAAGTTTAGCGTGGCCTGCAAGGCTTTCCATGAAAAAGACTTAAACTGTATGGGAGCATTCAATATGTTGCACTAAAACCTGTATATTACTTGTATATTATACAATATATATAAACATATATATATATATATATATATATATATATGTATATCAGCCTTAGATTTGTTTTCTGTCTCTTCATGGATAAAATATTGATAAATTTTACTTGCATTCTGTTTTTATTTACAATCTTTTTTGGGAGGGGTGGTATAAATCTAGTCCCCTGTACATTTTTTTAAATTAATCAACTAACAGAATAAATGTATCAGTCATGTCATACAGAACGGTATAGAAACTGGCAGCATAAAAGGAACTCACCGAAGCTCCTTCATCCTCGTGTATATTGAGCACAGGTGTGTGAACCACCAGACAGGTATTGGTGCTACCCCCCTATACCTGGCCTGCCAGGAAGGGCACCTGCATGTTGTTGAGTACCTGATGAAGGACTGTGGTGCTGATGTCCACCTAAGGGCCCACGACGGCATGACCTGCCTCCATGCTGCTGCTCATATGGGCCACCAAGCTGTGGTGGTGTGGCTGGTCAGTAGAGACTCAGAAAATTACATAACCTTTCTGTCAAACATTTCCTACATGTCTTGTTCTCTCTGACACCCTGAACAGGTGACCTGCACCCAGGTGGACTTGTCCTGCCAAGACAGAGAAGGAGCAACTGCGCTGCATTTTGCTGCCAGCAGGGGGCACCGTTGCATCTTGGAAAAGCTTCTTCACGTGGGTTCAAAAGTCATCAAAGATCACTGGGGAGGAACTCCTCTTCATGATGCTGCAGAGAACGGAGAGCTGGAGGTTGGGAACAACTTTCTATGCCATGTATCTTATTATAACTGTTCATAAAGCTTAGCTCTACACAAATAGTTATTTTCTGGTCCAGTTAATTTGTCCTATTTGATCCCTCAGTGCTGTAAAATCCTGTTGGCCAATCAAGCAAACCCCACAGATCAAGACATTGACGGGTTCACAGCAGCTGACTTGGCAGAGTACAACGGACACTCTGAATGTGCCAGATATCTCCGTGCCATACAGAAAAATGTAAGTCTGTCCAGCTTTGTGTCCTCTCTTTGGGCCTTTGTCCAGCTGTTTGCCTTGACATGAAATCAAAGCTCGGACTGGGGAGTGCCATCCACAGCAAACATCTGGAAGATCTTTGAACCCCAGTGAATCACTTTCTTAATTTGTTGCATGTATTTCATTCAGGTCAAGCCCGTCACTCTTCTGAGCTATTCTCCTCCACTCAGCTCGATTGCTTTCCTCTTAGTTTAAGAGGTCTTAGAGGAGGAGGAGGATGGCTTTTGTGTTTGACAGGGCATTACAGGCAATGATGGCGTGACTTCTAGAGAAGATTCTATGCTCTCTCAGATTAGCTCTATTGTGAAGAAAGCTTGACACTCCTTAATGCAATGAATATTTTAGAGGTTACACCTCCACATGAGATCTTGTGTTGTTTGTTTTGCTTTTTAAAACCTACATATTGCTTTGACCGGGAGGATCTCAGTTGACCATGACATCAATGTTTTATCTTGTCAGGTTGATTTTAAAACAAAAAAAATGTTTTGAGGACCGATCTGTGTCACACTTTAGCCTCTTCTGGATGAGGTATTCTTTTTCTGCCTCCTGTCTGACACCTGAAATAAATGAAGTATATCTTCACAATTACAAGGACTGTATGGATAATCCTGGTCTCTACAGTAAGTTGAGACATGTGAGATTAACACAGAAGTGTCTAAATCAAGAAATGTGCTACTGTGTCAGAGTAAATTCACCTGGAACACAGTAGAAAATGTAAATGGTTATGTCATCCTAAAACAAAACCACATTACTTTCAGTGAAAACCAGAGTATAGCAGCTCAATTCATCCAGGAATGAGTAAAGTAATGTCTGATGAGGAACTGTGCTACAGTAGAAGCTAGAAAGAGTGAACCTGAACAGTTTCTAGGTGTTTTTAATAGAGGTGTTGCACAGGTAAATATCTCAGGAAGCCATCAGCTGATGTTGATGATGGACACCTCTATCAAGAGTCAGGAGAATCCAGGAATAGCCCCTGAATTCACCTTTGAAACACCATGAGGATTCAGAAAGAAGTGAGTACTTTACCATAAAACCTCCTTCATCTCCATGGAAACAAGCAGGACCTTCATGATTCATGTCAAACATGAACATAGGAGAAACATTAGTAGACATTTTTAGAGCTGGAGTAAAAGTTTTCTCCATAAACAGCAAAAGTAAGACGTGATTTCTGATTCTGGCTGCTAGCTCCCAGAGTTATGTCCCACAGTAATGAGACAGACGTCTTTGTAACTAGCAGAGTCTCTGCTTTCATGTGACATATTGTTTGTGTGGTTTGCTTTGGTAGAGAAATTAGCAGAAGCTCTGAAGTGGACAGAGCTGTTCTTATGTTTTTCTTACATTCCCATATAATTTTATGGGGTTTAATTTGTGTTTTCTTTGGATGTCAATGCTTGGTAGAGTCTTTTAGCTAAGTTTCCCCCCATCTTTTTGCTGTGCTACATGTTAGCATTGATGCATCCTAGTGTCTGCAAACAGCTTTGCTACTGTATGCATCTCATACCGAGCCCTTTACAAGGGGCTCTCATCAAGAAGAGGTTAACCTTACAACCTCACAGCTGTCCATCTGCAGCAGGTAGTTATTATTTTTCCCTGTAGTGCTTCACCGTGATGCAGACTAAACACCGATGCACACGGGGTAACCACAGCTGTCGGCCAATTGAAGCCATGAATAAGTCAGCAGGGAAGGGTAGCACTCAAACATAAAGAGGATGACGATAGAGCGGCAGCGAGGCGTGGTTGCCAAGCTCCCCCTTCAGAAATAATCCACCCATCAACAATAGGGAGCTAATTAGCGCAGGGGCCGCTGCAGCGTCAGACACAGCTAGAGCTGCCGCCAGCTAAGGGCCTATCAGTTACTCCTCTCCTGCGGCTCAGGTGGAGGGCCCAGGGGCCGAGCCCGATATGAGATCCACAAGCTTGAGTTTCACATTTTCACTGTTCTAATGCCTGGGACCGGCAACTCTATCCCTCTAAGGAGCTGGAGAGCAGGATGTCGTGGACTTCAAACAAAAGTTTGTGTGTGTCACCTTTATTTTCCAGTGACTTGAAAGTGCTATGATTGTCACCTCTGGAGACGGTGTAATATTGGTAGCAGACAGAATGATGTATCATGTTCTTGGTAATCTATGTAGTGGATCCACATGGTGGATGCGAACAAAGAGGTCACCTTGACAGTGAACCTGAAATAACATGTAGGTGATTGATTCTTCATCGTATTTGGGAAACAGACTCTGTAAAAGTTGCTGTGCCAAAGATGAGCTGCACAACAAGACAGAAGACATTCCTTAATTACATCTGCCGGTGGTTCATGTTTGCACAGATCACAGGTTTCATCGGTTCTACAGTGTCAGTCAGATAATCTCATTTCCGAGTAGGGACCTGAATGGATGGGGACGCTGACCGGACAGATCTGTTCTTGTCCTGGAAGTTTGTATCGTTCACAACGAGGTCAGACCTCATAAGCGCTGTCAACCCTCTGGCACAGCTTGCATGACGTGCGCGTTACTTCAGGACAGGACAAAGATGGTGTTCTTAGAGGATTTAAGAGAGGAAACACATGGTCTTTCACATTTATTACAAGCTTGTCTGGGACATTAAATACTCCTTTTTGGCTTCATAAAAACAAAACACATGCTTTGATAACTCTTTGCTTTTGTTTTAGACCAAAAATATCTTTAGATCTTTTTGACGCCATATCCAAAAATACAAATTTTCCAGCCTTTTGAACGGTGAAGATAGTGTTGATTATTTATTAAGAGGAAGACTGCTGTGGGCTGCAACAACACCAAAAACAAACAAGCTCCGCTAACAGCTGTAACATCAGCCCAAACTCTTCATCCTTCTACACACACAAAAACATGAAGAGGCTGGAAATGTCACCACTACGCTAACACAACTTTTCTATCTTAGCCAAACTGATTTTGTGACCATGGTAACACTCTTAACATGACAGTTACATGGAATATGTTACAGTCTGTTATGAGCTTTGCTGACCCATAAACAATACAAAACTAATATATTGACGTGGTACTGAGGTTGGTCCATGGAGGTGGGTTTGTTTGCATATTTACCATCATGCTTTGTGGCACCACCTACTTTGTTGTGCACCACAAGTTGAGTGTATGTTTGATTTCTTGAAAGTTTTGCTGGGTCAAGTTCTGATAATAAATGGGTTTAAACAATACTGTAATTTGTTAGATTTATCTGGTACTGAGTAAATCCAGAACAAGTATCACTGACTCTAGAGATGGGAGTTATGGCTCTTTGATGGGAACTGGATCATTTTTTTTATTTTTTTTTATTAAGAAAGTCATCACTGGTAACTGTTATTAGTTAAGATTTGGACAAGAATAATTCAAATTTACACACCCGACCAATATTTTCTCCGCTGGTGTGAATTATTGGTCATGATTTCATTTGGCTTGTGTTTTTATTGTAATCATTCCATAAGGTCGCCCCATATCCTTATTCTTTGACAGTGAAATCATTATTTTGGATTTTCCCTCCAAAAAAAAAGACTTTGTGGCAACACAGAAACTACAATTAACTTCCATGTAAAACAACTTAACAAAGTTTTCCACATATGGACATTTTAGTAAAGCAAAAAATATAAATAAATAAATAAAAGACTCACAGTATATAAATAAGAATAATAAATAATGAAAATATGTCCTTATATAAAAGCTACTATACAAGATAAAACAAATATATGGGAAAAATATCAATAAAAAAAGAATAAAGCTGAGGGCAATCAGTGCACATTTTTGTAAACATTTTGGAAAGAACTAGAATATTTTTTTCAGAACAGAGTTTCTGCTGATAGATGCATCACGTGAAAGAAGCGTGATGGACATCAAACTGATGGCACACACACACGTCATGTAAAGGCAGCGTGGAAAATTTGTATCTAAAACAAATGGCTCACAAATGAACGGCTCACTCGGCGACTCGGTTCCCATCGTTTATTTAAAAGAGTAAGTAAAAAGAATGAGCGCTTTCTTTTTTAACATTTGAACACTTATTTGAACATTTTTAAAGAAAATGCCAAGCTCCCCCCTTCAGAAATAAGGGCCTGTTGAGCTCATGTTGAGGTGTCCCTGAGCAAGACACCGAACCCCAAATTGCTCCTGATAGGTCGTGGTTGAGCGCCTTGCATGGCAGCTTCCGCCGTCAGTGTGTGAATGGGTGTGTGAATGTGATGTATAATGTAAAGCGCTTTGGGTATCATTCCAGGTACCAAAAAGCGCTTTATAAATACAGACCATTTACCTTTTACCAACATTCTCTTTTTCTAAAACGCACATTTTTTCAGTTTCATGAAATCGAGAGAAAAGAATCTCAAAAGCACTAGAAACATGGTTTCTCTGTAAACTAAATTTCTGATCACGTGATTCTACCATTTTTTTGTGCTTTAGATATGACTTCATATGCATGCATAAAAGTTTAACCTTTTAAAACCTGAGGAATGAGGAATTAGGGGAAACTCAAAACAGATAATGCCAGATTGTGCCAAAATTGGCATTTTGTAAACGTCTCCTGAACTGTCTGTACTAAAATCTCTCTAATTTTGTTCTGCTTCGTTTTATCAGTCCGCGTTTGCAGAGATAATGTTCACACATTGTTCTATAATCAGATAGAGCAAGGGTGTCAAACTCCGGTCCTCGAGGTGTTAGATGTTTCCCTGCTGCAACAGACCTGATTCATATAAAATGGCTCCAACAGACTGTTGTCAAGTTCTGCACAATGACCATAGACTGTATATATATATATATATATATATATATATATGTGTGTGTGTGTGTGTGTGTGTGTGTGTGTGTGTGTGTGTGTACAGCCTCTGTGACGTCACCCGTAGGTATCTAAAGACCAAAAGTGAAGCCCGTTAGGGGGTTCCTACCGTCACCATCTTGGCAGCGTCACGCCTGCCGTTGTGCCGGGAAAATACGAAAATGGGCAAAGAGGTGGAGCTCAGAGGGGGGCTGTGAGCATGGGAGTGGATGATTGACGTCTATCAAAATCTGAGCTGCCTGTAGCTAAGAGCTAACTGTGCAAACTTAGATCTAACGATAGCTAACCAGCTAACGGAGGTAGGTCGGCTAAAGCTAAGGCGCGCTGTTAGCCAGCTAAAAACCGCGGTTGTGTTGTACTCTCCCTTCTTGTCGCGAATATTGGATACACGTCAATCAAAAGGACACGCCCATAATTATGCATCCAAACGGATGAGTTAGAAAAAAAAAATTCACCCCCCTCGCAGTTGTCATGAAGGTAAACCTGGTACTTTTGTACCAGGCTTTAAACATTTTTTAACATGGGAGTCTATGGGGATTGACTCTGTTTTGGAGCCAGCCCCTAGTGGATGAGGGGTGAACTGCAGTTTTTTTGCACTTCCATTCACATTTTACCGCTGGAGGTTTCCGCTTGACAATGACCCATTATTTTAGTCAGGTGTGTTGAAGCAGGGACATATCAAAAACCTGCAGGACAACAGCCCTCAAAGGACCGGAGTTTGGCTCCCCTGTGATAAAAGTTTAGAGCTGCAGCTGCTTTGTTACAAGTCATATTCATCATGAAAGTGTTTAGGCAAGCCTGTAAGTTTTTTCATTTGTGGTATGTACCATCTTTATTTATTCCTTTGCAGTAACACATAGTTTTAACAAATCTCACACATGTTGCCTTTATTATGACTCAAAAAATATTAAAATAGACCTTATAGTTACAGAAATCTGCTCATTTCATTATAGGGTTGCAATTTTCAAGCAGATGCTTAAATACAGGCTCAGAAGGGTTAAAAAAATAAATTAATTAAAGAAATATGTATGGTCTCTTGTCTTGGGCTCAACTTGCTGTCCACCCCTGGGAAAATCCTGTTTTTGTCTTTGTTGGAAGAGCAAGACAGGATTGGAAATGACCAAAACGAAGTCTCCAAAATTTTACTGGTGTCTTTCCTCCTTAGCATTGTGTTAAAATGTGCCTGACAAAACCTCTGCTTTTATAGACGAACTCACACTGATGATGATAAATCAGTTAAGTGCATTTGATCAGCAGCACCTGGCTGCTATTTGCTTACCCTGTTTGGAAGCAGTGAAGGTAGACCTTCATGCTTCTTCATTTAGTCTTAGTTGTTGCTAAATAAATAATGCCACATGCAATATGTAAAGTGTTGTTTATCTGATATTGTATTTGCCTAATTTAACACCTGATAAGGGCCAGATTCTTTATTATATCTTGATACAAAAAGCTTAAGCATTTGAAGATGTTCTTTATTGTTCACATGACTGTACTCATGTATAGTTGTACACCATCAAAAGCTTCACCTTCCAAAATAACCACATGCTTGATTTTCTTTCCAAAGAGAACTCTTAAAATGTTGAAAATGAAAGCTTTCATGGAAGAGGCATTTACTGCATCAGTGTTGTAGTGAGAGCTTATATATGCTTTATTATGCCTGACTGGTCATTGATCCTGGTTTTGAATGACCTTTTGTTGCTGCAACCAGTTGCATTTACAGATCACTTCCCACTGCACATTTCTACATTGACTAAACAGTCTTGACTCTGTTTTATCATTCTTTTTTTGAGTCAGTTTTGTCTTTCTGCTTGGTTCAAGGTTCAGTCAGATCTCTGTTTTAGAGGAAAACTCACTGAACCAAATAGTGAGATATGGTTGGTGAGTCACTGTCTTGTCCAGCCTTCCTGTACACTAAACAGGTACAGAGGATTTATGAATTCTTCATAATGACAACCCACATCTACGGGGTGAATTTCAGCTTCTTCCCTCTGGGTTTTACTCCGAACGTTTTGATTAACGAACTCCTAAAATAATCTACTATTATTTAATTAATTAATCTGCTGATAAGTTAATTAAAAAATCACTTTATCTGTGAAATATTGGATGCTTTGGATTGTTAACAAGCAATAAAGGTTCAAGGTCACTTTTTAATACCCGTGGGTAATATGTTGCAGAAACAATAATAGCATTTGTTGCTGAGAAGTGCAAAACTAATTCACACTAGTTCAATGATTTGACTGACGTTCTTGCTTTCTTTGTAATATTCAACATTGGGTTTTTCCAATGAATAGACTCAGGGTGGAAAAACATCACCTGAGCACACATGGATAAAATGTCTTTTTTCCAGCTGCTCTGACAAGTCTTCCGCTGATACATCCCTTCGTGTTACAACATGACCATTTGTTTGGCCATGCATTAGTGACATTACCAGCCATCCTATCCCTTCCTTTAATTATTAACAGCATTCTCCGATCAGAGTTTATCGTTTATTGGCCACCGGAGGAGATGCTGGCAATGGCCTTAAATGAGTGGTTGATGATCTTTATGTAGTGTCACGGCGTCAGTGCGGAAGCAGCCCCTCTGATACCTCGCTGCACGAGTCCGTGGTCGTGTTGCTGTTCTGGGAGGTCGAACCGGTGAGCGCTGGGGGAGCGGTGTGAGGTTAGTGAGCTCCAGGGTGATCACTTTCACTGTTAATAGACCTTGAGAGCTGCTTTTTCTTGTTTTGTTTGTGTTTTTTGGGTTTGTGTGCTTTGTTTTTTTTTTGTTTGTTTGTTTGTTTTGTTTTATAATCAAAAGTTAGGGACTGGACTGTGTGAGCAAATATTTTAGTTAAATGGACAAAAAACTGTACTTTCTGTTCGAGAAGCTGGCAGATGTTTTTGCAGCTTTTTGCCTATTTTCTGATCAGTTATTACCTCACTCAGGGATGACTAATACTCCAGGCTCATGGCTGGACTTTATTCAGTCATTGCTGATTTTTTTTTTTGTTTTTTTGTTTTTCTTTGTTTTGTTTTAGTTTTAGTAACATTTCAAGATGTATTTTCTTAAATACTGTAGTTCAGTTATAAAGTAGTAATAATGCAATCCATTCATTTCTCATTTATTTGGCTACAGCAGATGGAAAAATAGATGTAAATGTTGGCAAAAACATGCGTTTGCCTCCGTGGAGGAAACCTGAGCGTATATTGCCATGTGAGTGGACATGTATTTACACTATAGTGTTCTGTGTAATAATGTACACCCGCGGTATACATTCCACTTAGCAATTTATCACCATGAACAGGAATATATCGCATGGAAGCAGGTTGTTTCAGTGATTGATTCCAGAGTGCCGAATTACATGACATGTTTCTTAAACACACATGCTCTGAAATGTTCAAACTCTCTCATGACTCAACCCACATGGACCAAAGATTACAGTTGCTGCATGAAAATGAGACAGTACTTAGTGGCTTTTTTTCAACTGTTGGCTGCTAATCTGTAGTGATCAGGGTCTTTATGCTCTTCAGCTGAGAGAGAGTGAGAGGGGGGATGGCTCTGGGCCAAACCCAGGGGTAGGTTATCTACATGGTAATTGTTATGGGGGGTGCTGATGAAAACCAAATGCTCTCTGGCCAATGAGTCTAATTAAACACACACATGAGGTTCGCTGTAGTTTTCCGGACATTGAACTGTTACGAGAAGGGTCACAAGACTCCCTCCTCACCATTTCTCTTTTCCCAGTCCTCTTGTTGTTTATCTATTTATGGATTGCATAACTTCTGGGAAGTTTTTTCCTCCGCCTGAGCAGTGTCACAGCATATTTCATGTTGCTCCACATCAAAGTGCCGTGTGAGAGGAAATGGCACGGACCACCTCATGGACATAAAGCACGACAGCATGCAGCAGCATATTAGGTCTACCTTTGATGTTTTGGTTACTAATGATGTCCTTGGAGAGCTGAATTTGATATGCATTCTGTATGGAGCGCATTAGGACAATGCAGGTTCATTAAAGGGAGTCTAAATGTTTCCATATATCCAACATTCTCCTCAGAGCAGTGTGAAATGCTGCCACTTATTCAAGCTTACTTACTGTCTCACGCACTTGCTTTCTTTGTTTAATAAAGGATGCCTCCAGGCTTAGAAATGACTTCAGTGTTTTAACTTCAGTTTTAAGATTTGACTGATAGTAAATATCCTGTTTGCTGGTTGTTTGAAGAGTAGAAGGATTTTTCTGTGGGGTTTGGGTTGTAGAGCTCTGTCAGGTACTGGGAAGGCATCTTCACTGAAGCATTGGAAGGTGAGGAGAGAGACCTTGTACTCAGTCCGAATGAAGACAGGAAGCCAGTGTAATGAGTGGAGGATGGGGGTGATGTGCTCATATTTCCACACTGTCATCAGAATCTTAGCAGTGCTGGTTTGAATGTACTTTTGGATGTTTTTTGGTATCAGGGAGGGTAAGACCAGGATGTAAATGTTTCTGAGATGGTGAAAGGCTTGCAGGGGTGTTCGATGTGAACTTCTAAGGTTAGATGGAGGTCAAATCTAACAGGCAGGTTGGTGGCTACTGATGAGAGGGGAATGTTCTGACTGGGGAAAGCAATGCTGGTTATGGTAGATGTTTGAGTTTGGTGAGGGATGCCGACTAGACCAGCTTTAGTTTTGGAATTATCAAGCTGTAGGAGGTTGTTGTAGAAACCTTTATCTCATCCAGACAGGCAGTGAGTGTGGAGAGTGATTAGAATGACGATAATGATGATAATTAGGGATGTCACTCTAAGATTTTCTTGGTAAGATTATTGTCAGAGAAAAAATTATGCTTTTACGATCATCATCATCATCACTTTATTTATAAAGTGCTTTAACACCAGCCACAGCTGAACAAAGTGCTGAACAACAAAGATAAGTAAAATAAAAATAAGAACCCTAACCACCAATAGGGAACATGAGCTAGGTTTAGACCGTCATGAGACAGGTTAGTTTTACCCTACTGATGATGTGTTGTTGCAATAGCAATCCTATTGTTATGCATTAATAATTTCTCAACACTATAAATGTGTTAAATTCACATGAACTCTCCTTACAGGTTTTTAAGTTTTAATTTCATCTTTTGATGCAAACATAATAAAATAATCTAGAAATAAAGTAGAGTAACCAAGAAGTCTCAGTCCAATTTAATCTTCTCTGCTGTGTAAAGAATAAATAAATCCTACATATTAACTCTGGATTTCTCCTCTACCTGAACCTGGGAGGCTTCTTCCTGGAAACTTAAAAAATGGTTTTAAACATTTATTTTGAAACTGAGTAGAGAATTTAGAAACCCAGGAAAAACATCCAGCTAGCTTTGACTTCCAGCTGTCCTGTAGCACAATAACTGCTGTTGGCACATAAATAATACTGGAACAGTGGAAATAAGAGCACAAATCTGGAATTAAATATGCTTTCTTCTACAGAACATTGCAGAATGATGACTAAAAAAGCCTTCCACCTTATGCCAAGTTAATAGCATTTAAAAAGCAAAGCCAAGATCACAAAAAGTTTTTGATATTGCACAGCAAGTCCAACGAAAGTCGTAAACTATTAAAAAATTGTAATTGACTCAGCGACATGTAGTTTCAACGTTTGGTAACACAATTTGACCCAGTCACTGAATATTTCATTTTATTCTGTCGTACAAAGCTGGTGGTTAATCTGCAGGTGAATTTATTTCCTTTTTTCACTGCATCATTTTTTCTAACTCTTCACAGGCTGGTGAGCCGTCCTCCGCAATGACACCTTGATCATGTTTTTCTATAACAAAAGAAATCCGACAAGAAATAACGCCTCCTCTGCCATACTTTTCTAGTCTAACAAGACTTTTCTGCAACTCACACGGAACGAAAACAAAGCAACACAACTTTATTTTTTGATCCAAACACGTGCCGACCTGCTGATACGGTTCAGTGGTTCAGACATAGCCCTTCATGGAAAGTAAGAATATAGAGGGATCTTTATAATAAATTAACTGTGCTGTTTAATACCATGATTAAGCGGACCCCTAACAGTACCCCACAAACAGATAGGAAATTTAAAAAAAAAAAAAAAGGGGTGGTATTCAGAAATGACTGTTGTAGGCTTCTCAAAGAGCATCAGAAAAGGGCGCCAGACTCTGTAGAATCTGTTGGCTGTACTCTGAGTAGTTAAGCGGATCTTCTCAAGGGCTAGAAGATTCATCATGTCTCTAATCCAGCGTGAGGTGTGAGGGGGAGCGGAGTTTCCCCTTCCAGTGATACAAAATAGCCCTGCAGGCCACCAGAGGGGTAAGGGCTAAGACCTCATATGAGATGGGGGCAGGCCGTAGACCGCAGTCAGGGGGTTTGGTGGGATTTGACAATCCAGAACCTGAGAGAGGCAGTGGAAGTATGATCCCCAAAAGGTAGACAGGGATGGGCAGGACTAATACATGTGGAGGAAAGAGCCGGGGGCAGATCTACACCTATTGCACATGGGGTCAGCGTTCTGGTATAAATACAGGCAAGTTTGGTCTTGGAGAAGTGTATCCATGATTAAGCAATTCTTACATCCCTTATGATGATGATAAAAGGTGTGTATCTGTTTTCATGTATAGTTGTATGTCATCAGCATAGCAGTGGAATGAGATTCCAACGTGGTTGATGACGTTGCCGAAGGGAAGCAGGTACAGCATCAATAAAATGGATCAGAGCAACGATCCCTGAGGATCCCCATAGGTGACGGGGTGAGTCCTAGACGCTCAGTTAACTATGGAGACATATTCTGTTGTGTAAGAGAAGAAGGATTTGATGTTACTGAGTCCATTGGTGTTTTGTAACTGGATGTGGTGGTCAGTCGTGTTTTATATGCTGCAAACAGGTAAAAAAAATAAAGAGGGAAGGTGAACCTAAATTAGTTAGTGTTGGCAGGTCATTGATGACTCTGATCAGGACCGTTTCTGTGAGCCGAACGACTGAAATTGATCAGACAATTGTGTTGAAGGTGGTTCTGAAGGTGAGGATGCAATAAAGTGTGTTTCAAAGAGAGTATTTTTCATGTCTGCTGTAACAATGAACTGCAGAGAAGGTCATTTTCTGCCAACCTGATTATGGTCACTGTTATTATTTTTAGGCAGCTTACCAGGCAAATTGCAAGCACCCTTTGTTATAAACAGTGTTTTAGTAAAACAGCTCTTCCATCTTTTATTCTTGTAAAATCAGAATGAATGCAAATCATTATAAAATTAACACACACGCTTACACATCAGTACCGGCCCACTGAATGCAGGATGAGACAACTACAGTAATTATTCATTTCAAGAGACTAGTTCTTACTCTTTAGTCCATCTGTACATGAAAACTGGATGAATAATCTCTAAACTCCATAATCAGTATGAAGTCACATTAGTGCTTAAAAAAGCATAGAAAGTGGGGAAGTTGTTGTGATGTAGTGGAATAAACCAGCTAAGTGGGAGCTGAGACCTTACAATAGTCATATTACTCCCTTTAAAATTAAATGTAATATGGTGCTCCCAATGATTACCTGCTTTATTTGCTTACAGAGACTGTAGAATGTTTTCTGTTCATTTTTACAGGTGTAGCACCTGGTTGTCTGGTTTGGTTGTATAGTTGCTGTTGTTGCTTTTTGTCTTTGTCTTCCTTTCTTCAAACTCTCCTCCTCTTTTCTCCTCACACTCCCATAAACATAAACATGTAACATAGCAATAACCAAAATACAAAAAAACCCCACAATACTCAAGCATAAAAGGGAGCCTTAAATCCACAAAGCTCCCCTGGGCAAAGCAAATTTGTTCGACATAGGGCGGCAGCCAGACCATCATTCTGCTTGCACTGATGCTGGAAGTTTGACAGAAAAACAATTTAAATGTGATATTTACAGGCATCCTGCATAGATAAACCCATCGAGATAATCACCCCAGTGGAGGAGGAGGTGAAGGTGAAACCAGCTGTCTTGTTACAACACAGCAAAGAGGACTACTACGGAAGCCTGAGTGTTACATCCAGGGACAGTCAGAACTCCAACACACACATGGATAGTTTAAAGGTAACTTTTTGTGTTTGATGGGGGTTTCTCATCTTCTCACAATCTCTTACAATATAAGGCAGCCTTTCCCAAACCAGGGGTCCTGACCATCAAAAGGGGTCCCAACATAATTTCAGGGGGTCGCCAGATCAAAATAGTCCACATTTATCAAATAAATTTAAGATTTTTATTAGGGCTATCAAGATTAATGCATTAATGCAAAGAGATTAATCTGTGGAATTAATGTATTAATTTTTTAACACCTTTACACATAAACAACAAAGTTATTCATCATGCCATTTTAAAAATCTGAACTTGGCATTATCTTGATGAGAGAAGCTTATTTTGGGCATATGGCTGCTTTGTAACAGCTGTGAACATAATCCACCAAAAACCACTTTAACCTCTGTATTTATGAAGTTTCTGACAGTTTTGAAGCCTTACATTTGGCGGATGGCTGCAGGATGACCCATTTGATGTATCACACAATTAACTACTCAACCTATGTCATCTTGGGGGCCATGGCTCAAAAAGTTTGGGAAACACTGATTTAAAGTAACATGGACATTTCCTCTTTTTGTCCAAATGAGCATCCTGATAATGAGGAGCCCCCCCAGGCCAGATACCCTCAGCCTCCTCCGGCTCCTTCCTCACCCACAGCTGCCCGGCCTGAGAAGACGGCAGCCCAAAGAATGGAGCAGGTTCAAACTGCAACATCTGGTGAGAAAAACATTTCTGCTCATCTTTTTTTTGAAGAGCTTAAGCAAGGCACCTCTTGGTTGTGTAATTTAACAGTTACTGTAACTCGTTACTCAGATTTTTTTTTTATTAAAATGTTAGTCTTTTTTTATTGTAGTTATTAAGGGTTTTAATCAGTCCAAGGCAGCTGGGAGCGCAGTAACTGTCTCTGCTGATAAAACATTTCCTGATACAAACCTCCTGGCTGAAAGAAAACTACTTGGTGACATGAAGCCCATTAAATCTTTGAAAGATTCGGGAATGTCAGGAGTCTTCACAGGACAAGCAGTAAGTATGCTGCTGCAATACTTTATATCATTCATGTTATCACAATTTTGATTGCATTTGTTGTCTTTAGAAAAAATGCAGATAACTCTGGGTTTTTTGTAGAATAAGATGGTGGTCCTACCCACTGAAGAGGCAAACTTGTCGGACATTGACTACCTGGTACCCACACACGATGAGAGAGGGCATCCTATAGCTGAGTGGAAGAGGCAGGTGATGGTGAGACAGCTGCAGGCAAGGCTGCTGGATGAGGAAGATCAGAGGAGGAAGGTAATGTCATAAAAAAAAACTGATCATTTGATGTTTAATTCTGTAATTACTTTGTAATCTGTTATTATAATTACTAAGAAGTTTATGAACTCTTCACAGTAGTTTGTTTTTCTCTGTAAATATGATAAAAAAAAAATCAGAATATTTCTAAGAGTATAAACACAGTTATAAAGAAATCTAGGAACTCTGCAAAATGTAAAAAAATAAAATAAAATAAATAAAACTAAATGAAATAAGTTACAAAGATCACCTCTTTATTTCCAGTAGAACATAAACAATATATCACTTGTTGAAACTGAGACATTTTACCTTTTCATGGAAAATATTAGCTCAATCTGAATCTGATAGCAGCAACACATCTGTAAAAAGTTGGATCAGGAGCCACAAAAGGCTGCAAAAATTATTAGTACTAATCAGAAACAGCTGGAGGAACATTTGACAACTGATTAGGTTAATTAGCAACAGGTCAGTAACATCACTGGTTATCAAAGGATTTCAGATAGGCAGTGTCTCTGAACCACATCCTGCATCCATCACAACGAAATGAAAGCAGAAATTCAGCAACCAAGGTCCAGAATCCTGCATCAGACCAGAATGGGACAACATTCCTCTCCTAGAACTCCAGCAACTGGTCTCCTCACTTCCCAGATATTTATAGACAATAGTTAAAAGAAGAGGGGATGCTACACAATGCAAAACATCACACTGGAACTACTGTTTACAAATGTGTTGCTGCCATCAGATTCAAACTGAGCTCATATTTTCCATGAGATAGTAAAATGTCTCATTTTCAACATCAGATATGTTTATATTCTATTGGGAAGAGTGGGTTGATATTATTTGTAAATCATTGTATTCTCCTGATCTTGATCTCTCAATAATTTCAATTTTATTTTTACTTAGCTATAGAAAACACATCCATTTGGTGATTTGACCAATGCATACACTGACGCTTTGAATGGGGCCAGGGTTTCCTGGTGAGACAGTAATATAGAGCTGAGTGTCATCTGCATATTTGGGAGTATGCAGATGACAAGTAATAGGGGGTCCAAAATGGAGCCTTGGGGAACTTTACATCTCATTTTTGTTTGAGTAGCTCTATAGTTAGTAGTCTAGTATCTTGGCTGTGCAAAGCTCCACCCACAAACTTTTAACTCACACTAGTAAAAAAAACACATCTTAGAAATGTTATTAGGACGTCACTGGCTTCCATTTCACATTAGGATTCACTCTAAGATCTTGGTCCTTTCAGAGCCTTGCATGGTCAAGCTCCTGATTACATCTCTGAGTGTTTAAAGTCTATAACGCATCACACTCCCTTAGATGTTCAGGTCAGTATTTACTGGCTGTCCCTCACACCAAATTCTGGATCAGAGGACATGGTGCCTTTCAAACAGCAGGCTTCAGACTGGAATGCTCTGCCACCATCTTTAAACTCTGCTAAGTCGTTTAAAAAGCAGCTGAAGACATTTTTGTTCAAGCAGGCTTTTAGCTAAATGTGAGGTTATTTTATGATAGTTGTTTTATGTTTATGTTTGCATATGTGAACATGCGTCTCTTTGTACTATTTAATCTATTTTGCTTTATATTTTTATGATATAATTTACTATGAAGCACGTTGTGATTCTTTCTGTAAAAAGTGCTATGTAAATAAACTTTTTTTACTTTCTCACAGCTCTTTGACAGTTTCTTTTCTGTTAAGTACTAAACTGCACAGCGCAGATACTTTTGTAAACATACTGGTCATTTTTGCTTATTTACATAAAAAAAAATCCAGAAAATTTACTTCTATTTAAATGAATCCTTTGGTTGATCAACATAAACTGAGATTATTAAATGAAATAATGATTTCTTTGGTTAATTAAGAAAAATGTCAAGTATTTTCTGTGATATGCTGCAGCAGCTTCTTCTAAACAAATGTTGAGTCAAGCCAGACTTTAATGAGAAAAGCACAAATTGCGGTCTGCCTCTGTAATGCCATTTTAAACTGCATTACTGAAAAATTGAAGTCACCATTTACTTTTAATTGCTAACAACAAATCATTTACACATAACAGGTTGTGAGTCAAGTCATATTTTTGAGGTCTGGATTGGAGTTTAACTGCATTATTACCCTTTTCCTCACACGCCAAAGCCATTTAAAATGTTTGACCAACTTTTAAATGACATTCTGCTTATTTATCAGCCTGCCTTGTCGTTCGTTTACAGGAAAACGGGAACAGCTATGCCAAAGTCAGCTGGAGATACTCCCAAGCCCACAATGCCATCCTGGGGCCCTCTGGTGAGCTGCTGACTGAGGATGACCTCATTTATCTGGAGCAGCAGATTGCCAACGTCTCCATGCAGAGGAACTGTGCAGGTTATGAGTTGGAGCTGGCTCGTCTAGCTGAGGAGCTCAGGCACATCCTGCCAGCCCCCATCGTCAACATCACCGTCAACACACAGTTCAGAAACTTCAAGAGTCAAGTTCCCCTACCTGTGTGGTGCGGCCGGGTCTCTGGCATTGTAAAGAGCATGTCTCTGCTCATGACCAACCTGACAGACCAGCCCTACTGCAAGATGCCCAACACTGAGCTAATAACAGTGTTTTCCCAGGCACCAGACAGGCATATTTCCACCAGGGAACGAAGGGAGAGCATCAAAGATGAAATTCATCAGTTTGGAGTGTCTGTGAGGACTCTGAAGTCAAATTTTGAGACACAAAACTTGTCTTTGTCCAATCAGTCAGCAGAGGTCCTCACGTTACCTTCTTCCACGAAGCCTGAGGGCACAGCTCCAGACGAACAACCTAAAGTTTTAAAGCCGGCCACAGAAATGGACCAGAACAGTGACTCTGGCATTGACTATGATGAAAACGTTGCAGATGTTCAAGAAACAACCAGTCTTAGAAAGGAGCGAATAGTTGTTCTGTTTTTAGGCCACTGGAAGAAATCTGCCTACACGGTGGCATTAAAGAGCAGAGATACAGGAGAGAAGAAGATGAGCGACGGAAACCCGGAGAAAGGCCAGAAGTCTGGTTCTGGTTGTACAGGCAGCACGGAGACTGAGCATTCAAAGATGATGAACAGCTCCCTTGGACATTTCTTCAAGCAGAGGAGTGCTGTCAACAAGATGATGGGAAACTGGAGGAAGATAATCTCCAGTGTTCCTTCCAGGCAGATACGCAGGTGAGGCTGGATGACTTCCCATCATCCGTGGTCTTCAACATAATCCGATCAAAAGAGGCAGCACCCAGAGGAGTCAAACACATTATGCCACTTTTCAGTATTTAATGTTAAAAATGTGCTATTTTGACACATTATTTCAAGTCAATTAACATATTAAAGTTTACACTCGTTGTACCTATGGACATAGTTAATTGTGTATTTGTTTATTTGTTTGTTTGTTTGTTTTTTTGTTTTGTTTGTTTGTTTTTTTTTTGTTTGTTTTGTTTTTCTGAATTTATGACACACTTCCAAGTTCCACAGGAAGTAAGACAGGACAGGGAGAAATAGGAATGGCTTTTAGAATCTTACAGGAAGATCTTTTAGCTACATTAGACTTTTTATCCATTACCATGCAGTAAGAAATTACCATTAGATAAGTTTCTGCAGTACTGGAAGCTGTAGTTTGCGGATTGTGGCTGCAGTGTCAGGACCCTCTTTAACATCAATACTGGCGCTTTTCAGGTGTCATTTAGTGTTGCCATTAACTTACAGCATATCATTAACTCTTTTGTTCTCATTTGTACTTCTATTAAGTAGCTGCTGTGAAAAATAAGAGTTGTTATAGTGCGGTCCCAAAGCAGCAGCCTCTCAGATACTCATCATGGTGGGTTACCTATATACATGTCATTTTCACTTGTATGTTGCCAGTGCTGTCCTCGCTCTCACTGTACGTCTGTCGCGCTTTTCAGTGTGACAGAGAGAAACAGGATGTTCAGTGAATCACATCATTTAACAACCACGTCAGTAAGCTTCACCTGTACAAACATCTTGTGGTTTGTTAACCAGACGGAGGCTCTGAGTGATTTAATTCATATCACGGCTGTCTTCTTCTTTAACTTATGAGTACAGTGACTTTGCAAGAACAAACTGGGAATGTTGGGATTTTGGCTTTATGACCTTATATGCAATGTAAGAGAGAGTATAAGGGATCCAACAGAAGGGCTTAACAGCAGCTAAAATGTGTCTAAAGCAAATAAGAGGCCCTAAACTTTTTAGATTATTATTTTTAGCCTATTGATTTTAGGATCAGTAAATTATTCCACATTTTCGTTCAGTCTTACGACTCTTATCAGCAACAAAGTAGCGCTGCTAAACTGTATGCTAGGCATTAAGCAGCGTATTCAGCATCACATACTAAGTCTAATCACATAGCTAGCTAAACAATTTGATGTTTTTTTAAAGGGTTGAGAAAAATCAGTTATTTTATTAGATGCAGTTAATTTTTTCATCAACACAAGTTTAGTTTTAACTGTATGTGTTAAAGAGCAACAATGTGCACCTTCACACAATCTATAAAGCAACTTTCTCATCTCATCGTGGTATAAAACCATGTGATATCTCAGAATTATTATAATGAGAAATGTGTCCACCAGGAGGCAGAAGACAAGTATCAGCTTGTATACCACAGGGTTTAAGCAACATTTTTTACCATAAAGTGATGCAATAGGTCTCAGAAACTGTATCAAATGTGAAATCCTATGCGCTGTAGCAACCAATAATGTAATAATTTTGAATATTTTAAAATGTAGTATAGCCAATGGCATTATAACTTGCCAATAATGTAATAACATATTTGTGCTAATCATTTAATAAGTTATCATGTTACTGGTTGTTTGTTAACCTAAAAAAGTCCTGCAGCTCATAATGTAATAATACATAAATGAGACAGCATTTCCCATAAATACAAGATTCTTTAGTGTTTTTATGCAGTTTGCTCATCAAAAATAGGTTTGATTGCAAATTTACAAAGTTATTACATTATTAGCTTTATTACATTTAAAATGGCTAAAATTTCTACATCATTTGCATTCATTACATTCTTGGTTGGTACAGGAGATAAAGGGTTAACGCTTGACTTGTCACTTGACTGACACATGGAATTCTAGGAACAGCTAGTCATGTGATCAGACACATGAGTCATCAAAATTAATAGACTGGCATTTCTGCTGCTTCTTGACCACAAGGTGTACTAGCAAAGCAAAGCAAAAGGCCCAGAAAACAAAAAATAATTTGCCTGTGCAAATTAATACCACTCCATTTTAGACAATTTATTCAGAAACCAACAGCCCAAAAACTTAAGTGTGACAGAGTTACTAAATCACCAGTGTTATTAGAGCAGATCTTGGGAAATCTATGAATCCCTGTAAGAAATGTCATAGCAATCCATTAGATACATATCAACTTATTTTACTTTGGAGTGAATGGTGGGCCAAGAAACATTCTAACATGGTAATCCCTTGAAATTTATGTAAGGCTAAAAATACCTACTAGGCTTCATATGATCTTGACCTACTGTGTTATTGGGTTTTAATCTGTCAAACAGAAGAAAACAAAGCTTTGGCCTCACCATACTTATTTTTCCTCGTTTACAGCATTATAAATAATATCTGACAGCTTTGTAATAAGTGTCTGTGAACTCTGTATAACCCGAAGTGTCATCTACAGGCTCCACAGACAGAAAGCCGTCTTCTCCCCGGAGCAGTTCTTACCTCGTCTGGAAGGGGTGCCTGTAGACTACGACAGCCTGACCCTGGATCTCTTCATGCTGGGCTACTTTCACATCCTGGAGTTGGATCTGCCTGTGGATGAACGCAAAATGAGGCATCTGCTCTGTTTTGAGGTTTTTGACCGTGTGGGAAAGTTCCCTTGGGAGGCGGTCAGGGACTTCCATAAAGCCGTCATACAGGACATTGAAGCTGGAAACCGTGAGTGGAAGGATGGCTTTGAGGACATTAAAGTGAAGTTTTTTGGGAACACTGTGAGTCAGTGTGAAGACACTGCAGTTGTGGTGCAGCACAAGCTCCCGGAGGTCAGACAAGTCCCTAAAGTCATTGTTCAGACACCTACGCCTGATGAGGGGACGCTCTGCAGTGGAACTGATATATCCAGCTTCAGCAATGACGAAATTTGTCAATATATTGACCGTAGTTTTGCTTTTTGGAAAGAGAAGGAAGCAGAGATTTTTGATTTTGAGTAGTGGCTTGTGTCATCTTTTTGATATTTTTGTATGCTTTATAATTAGAGAACATTAGGGCTGTGTATGGAAGCTTTAGATTGTGACTTTCTGTCTCTACTGTAGCAGTTATCCAGGAAAAGGTGCAGAATAATTTGGTAAATTCATAACTTTGCATGTTTCATCTGATATTGCCTGATCTGAATTGTACTTTTTAAAATAATTTTATACCATTTTAATTAATTATGTTTACAGATTAACCTCTCGATGCCTCTAAGTCTTTGTTTGCTTTATTTCTTTTTATCTATTTAATTATTTTAATTATTAATCTGTTGTTATTCACACATATTGTATTTTTTATATCATTCATTTATTATTTGTTTATTTATTAATTCCTCATAATTTATTTAATATTTAATTGTACTTTTATATTCCAGTCTTTTCCTTTTTATCTTTTTCAAGATTTTGCCCTGTATTTATTTTGTTTTTATATATTTGCAAATAAATACAGGCATTAAGGGGTTAAACATGCTAAATCATTTTCCCTGCTCTGGAATCAGTTTTTTTCTATTCTGGGACCATTTATAATTTTGATTTGTTATCATTTTTGTAAAATTTGTTGCAATCCTGCCTCTTGTAATATGATATTGAGACAACTTGATGACTGAACTCAGGTATCAAACACCATCAACAAATTCCAAATCATAGCCAACCCTATTAAAATAAAAAACAAAGAGGCTTAAGTTGTGTTTTTCCTAAAAGAAATGTTTTTTTTTTGTTTGTTTTTTTTACTTGAGTATGAAAGCTTTTAATGTTGAATGTTGAACCCAAACTCTAGCAGTTCTAACACCACAGGATAAATTATTACACAGATTATAGTAATTCAATTGTCATCATATTCTGAAAGTTCGTTTCTCTGATATAACACCTTCTCTGATGTTTATGTTTTTGAAGACACAATAAATCAAACCTTCCCAACAGACTGTAGTTTCTTCCTTTACCCTGACATTAATAATTTTACTTATTATATTTCCAGTTATTGCTTCTTCATCTTGTGTCTCCTTTACAAGCTTCCAGGCCTGTTTAGACGACGTGTAACGTGTGAGCATGTGATCGCAGCTGTGGGTGCCAAACTTGTCTGGAATCTGACTTCAGCACAACAAGCCCGTTGGTCCTAAAAATAGCTGAAAGCAACGAGCTGTCCACCCCAAGGACACGGCAAAACTTTTCACCGTGTTGCCCACTCCATGTTGATCCAAGCTGCGGCTACAATCGGTTTGTTTCTACTGGAAGGATGAGCCATTATTTCCATCCAGTAAACCGTAGGTGAGATTTTTGTTGTTGCTGTTTTGATATTAATTAGTTATTTGGGTTTTTAGAATATTTAATGACAGGAAATGTCACTGTTGTTAGCTTCAGGAAGGGATCATGCTGTCAGTCATGAGCCAAAAGCACTCTGTAGCAACACAGTGTTACAATTTAAAAGATATTCTATGCTTTAGATACGATAAATTGTATTTTTCTGATAAGATATTGGGAAGATTTAAGTTAAAGAGGGAATGTTTGATAATTAGGATCATGACTTTCTGGTTGTGACAGTTATGATATTAACCCCTCCATGTCATAATTACAACAAACTGCTTTTTTATGATATGTTATTGATTTATTTAATTTTATTTATATTTATTTACTATTATATTTATTTTGATCAACTTTATTATTTATTTATAATTATTTAACATTAAATTGTCTTTATGTTGTCTTTTTGTTGTTTTATTTTTATTTTTTTACTGTCACGGTGCATGGATGATGAGGACCCAGGTGCAGGTGAATAGGCAACAAGCAGACAGGTGTAGGAATTAAAAGTTCAGTGATAACTGAAGGTAACAGGGCTGGCGCACTAAAACAAAGACACAGACTAATACAAAGACGACACTGGGGAAACGACGACGACCTGGCAATGAACAAAAGAAACCAAGGCGTAAATATACACAGACTGAACGAGGAGCAGGTGAAGCAAATTAGCAAATAAAACCAGGTGTGTAGCGAGCAGGAAGTAAAACAAAGTACTACGCAAGGGGATGAACTAGGCCCTAGTTCCCAACCTTTTTGTCCTCAGGAACCCCCTTCATGCATATACTAAAGTGCCATGGACCCCCTGCTCCACCATGTGCTGAAACCATGCTGGTTTTAGGCTTTCAAAAATGAGATTCTGGTTGTGTTCTGGTTGAGTCCTGTCCTTTGATAAAGCCAAAGTTAAATGAATAACATACATAACCCTATTTTATTCATTAAAATAGGGACAATTTGTGGACATTAATGACAATGGCTCAAATGTTCAAAGCCTCAGGGACCCCCTGTGCTCTTTGGGGGACCCCCTTGGAGGGTCCTGGACCCCAGGTTGGGAACCACTGAACTAGGGGATGAAACCAGCAGCGCAACAAAAAAACTAATCAAAACGCAAAAATCATGACAGTTATTATTTTTAAGTAACTGTAAATAAATTCAGGCATTATTTAATTGTTGTGTGTGTGTTTGTGATTTCAGGTAAGTGCTGACCTCAGCTGTTGACCATCCTGCTGACCGGATTTTGGACTGAAGCTGACCATGGTGCGCAATGTGGATGACCTGGACTTCTGCTTGTCCTCCCATCCTCAGAGCATCCTCGAAGGCTTGCGTTCACTCTGCTCTCACCCCAAACTTGTTGATGTGACGCTGAGTGCTGGTGGGAGGGATTTTCCCTGTCACCGTGGAGTACTGGCCCTCTGTAGCATGTATTTTCGCTCCATGTTCTCAGGTGACTTTGTGGAGAGCATAGCTGCACGAGTGGAGCTTCATGATGTTGATCCAGAGATACTCAGTTACCTGCTTGACTTCGCCTACACAGGAAAACTGACCATCAACCAGAGCAACGTGGAAGGACTGATCTGCACCTCCAGCCAGCTGCAGTTTCAGACAGTTCGAGCTGTGTGCAGCCGATACCTCCAACACCAAATTGATGCAACCAACTGCCTGGGTATCCTGGAGTTTGGGGAGATCCATGGTTGCCCTGAGGTGGTGGCCAAAGCATGGGCCTTCCTTCTAGAGAATTTTGAAGCTGTACAACAAGGTGAGGAGTTCCTGTTACTGGGTAGAGACAGGTTGGTTGCCTGCTTATCTGATGAAGGACTACAAATCCGGTCAGAGTACACTCGTGTGGAAGCCATCTTGAAATGGGCTGCGTATCAAAAAGAGTCTCGACTCGGCCATCTCCCTGAACTCCTCAACTTGTCGCGTCTTTCTCTACTCAGTCTCAGCTACCTGGCCGACACTTTACTGAAGGACAGTCTGGTGCAAGCTTCTCCCAGCTGCAGGGAGGCTGTTGAAAAAATTCACAGAGAGGTTAGTTAGTGCACCCATCTTCTCTCTTGATCTCAGTGAATTAAAACATTTATCAAAATATATTTTTTATTTTATTTTATTTTTTTTTTACCATGATTATCAGTTGGAGTTCCCCAAGGCTCCATGTTGAACCCCCTATTGTTCAGGATCTCCATGGTCTCACCAGCTCAGATACTGGAAACAAACTAAATATCTGATCGTAATTTTGTTGTGACACTTAGCTCTGTATTACTGTCTCACCAGGAGGAGCTTAAGTAAACTCCTTGGTCAAATCAATACTTACATGTGACTTTAGCTAAATACAGATGAAACTGAAATCATGTGTTTGGAAACAAAGATGAGCATCCAATTAGTGCCTAGCTTCAGTCGGCATTGTTAAAACCAACAGATCAATCCAGAAATCTTGGTGTCATTTTGGACTTCAAGCTAAATTTTAATATCCATATTAAAGCAGGACCTAGGCCAAAAATCCAACTCGTGCGCAGGTTTTTTCTTTGGATCTGTAAAAAAGTGTTCAGAAAAACATTTTTATTCAAATACAAATCTTTTTTTACAGTCATGCAAATCCTTTTCTACACATTTACAATTTAAACTTCTCAGGCAGATTTTTCCAAATAAAAGTTTAATTTATACAAATACGAACTCTGAAACTATTTGCAAACATTTAATAACAGCTGCAAAATTGTTAAGACTTTATACTTCATAAAGTACTGAATAGATCCGCTCCAAAATATAGATGTGATCTGTACGAGCCACAGAGACTTCTAAAATCATCTGAGTCCAGTTTGCTTTGCATCCTGAGAGTTCAAACTAAACATTTAGTTATTCTGCTCCTAAGAGCCGAAGATAAACCACCAGAAAAGCGTTTCTGTGACTGAAGCAAGAGAGTTTTTCTTTTGGAATCTTTTTTCTTGTATATGTACACAGCATTCAAAATAAGTAACTCACTTTATGTATTCTTCCGTCTGAATGTTTCTTCTGATCATGTACAGCATGTTGTGTTTCTTTATGTATGAAACGTTCTGTATTAATATATTTACTTTGCTTAGAAACTAAATTTAGCGCCAGAATATTCTGACAGACCCAATTGTCCGAGTCCACAACCAAACCTGCAAGAAGTGCTGGTTGTGATGGGAGGTCGTTCGCTGGATGATGAAGATGATGAGGAAGACTCAGATGAAGAGGAAGACAGAGACCCGAGACTTCAGAGACTGCTGTCCAGGAACTGTGCCTTCTACAACATAAAGACTAGTGAGTTATTTATCCACCCATCAAAATTTCAAGTTTGTTAAAGTTCATGTCCCACACGTCTGGCGCTGTAAAACTGTTTGGCAGAAATCACAGGTCATTAAAAGTGTTGACAGAAAACTGGCTGTGGGGGGGAATGTGGTCTGGACGTGACAAAATAAGATCATCTATCAGTTCCTGCAACGGGGATTTTATTGTGCACACTGGAAGAAGGCAGCCACGTTACGTCTTTTACACGTTATGAGAATAAAAACATGGCTGCATCCCATTTTAAGACTTGCGGTCTCACGAGGGGTCAAAACAACTCCAGATTTACATTTTTAAAACTATTGCAGACAGAAAAACAATTAGCTAAAATGTTCCTCAAATATCTGCATTTTTGCCTAATTTCTCTTACACACACTCAACAGGACTGTATGTATGAATAATTTTATGAAGGTTTATTCTCATTAACTTCCTTTCTTCCTTTTTCTCTGCAGAACAGTGGCATGAGCTCCCAAATTTTCCAAATCCCAACAAATGGGGTTACTCCATGGTGTCCTTGAATAATGATGTGTATGTCACAGGTCAGTGTAAATTGGGTATTTTTCTCTTCATATTCTCTTGTAAGGAATGCAAAACCATGCCAGATTTTGATGAATTGCTCTTGTGTGACAGGGGGCTCGCGGGGTTCAAATACCAACACGTGGTCGACCACAGAGACCTGGAAGTACATCACTAGAGAAGGGAGATGGGTTACTGTGGCACCCATGCTCCGGCCTCGAACTAACCACACATCTGCAACTCTCAACGGAGAGATTTATGTCGTTGGGGGTAAAGAAACCACATATTGTCCTTGTAAAGCTGCAGCGCAGCAGAAATGTCAGATAAACTCAGAACTTTTTTTCTATCTTTTAGGTACAACATCAGATCGAGTTGAGGTTGAACATTATGACCCTTATAACAACACCTGGACCTTGACGTGTCCTGCCTTAAAATATGTGACGAACTTCACAGCCACAGCTTGTCAGGGGAAACTCTACGTGATTGGATCGTGTGCAGTGAAATACAATGCCCTGACCATGCAGTGCTACAACCCTGTCATAGGTAGGCAGGCTTTAAGAAGCACATCACTGCTCTCAGATAAAACCCCAGCTCTCCAAACTAACGTTCAAATTCAACATCTTTGATTGGATTAATGCAAGCAGCACAAATCCAAGAAATTTTATTTTATTTTATTTTATTTATGAATATGTTATATGGGTTATATTTCCTTCATTTATTTATTAGCTTTTATTTATGCATTTATTTTGTATGATTCATTAATTATATATTTATTATTGTTAAATTGTTTAATATTTAATTATATTTTTATTATTGTTTTTTATATTTTTTCTTTTTTTAAGTTTTTATTTTGTTTGTATATAAACAGAAATAAATTCACACGTTAAGGGAACAATATAAAATTATTTTTGCTTAGTTTACTCAATTTATTCCTAAAACAAATCAACAAAAACAAATAAAATATAATCCAAATACAAGAATGAAACGGAGCATAAAGAAGAAAATCTTATATAAACTGACCCTTTTTTTAATAAAAATTAATCTGAAACACAGGAAAGCAAATAGAACATGTAGAATAAAATAAAGGTAACATAAAGTCTCACAGCTACCTGCCCAGCTCTTCATGCAATAAGCAGAAATGTTCTTTGATACTGTAGAAAAAAATCATGTGCTGCCTTCAAGACCGCATCTTTTCCAGGAACATCCATATTTCCCAACACAATAATTGAGAACCATATTCTGCACATGTAAGACATGGCAGAGGAAGAGGTGGTATTAGAAAATATGTAGAGTTTAGAAATGGAAAACACAACAATAACAACCCTGAACTGTTGCACATCTTAACAAATATTAAGAAATAAACTAAGAGGCCAAATAACCCATGAAAAGCTTGATTGATTGATCTCCTCTTTTATATCTTTTAAGTATTGTGAGAAGGAAAAGCAGCATCAGTTGATAAAATCTTTACTTTCCTGATGGTTGTTTGGCATGTGTGTCAGGCCTGAAATGTTAAAAGTAAGATATCTATAACAAATTAAATTAAGGTAATGACACAAACATTAAATATATTAGGTTTATATTGTTCGCAATAGAATAGAAATGTCTATAATTTCTTGCCGTAATGTCCCTTATTCTTCTGATTTTAGGTTGGGTGTGATCATAAGTGATCAACCTGATAAATTGCATTTAATTTAATTGATGAATGTACATTGTATTAATATAAATATGGCAGATTGTTTCCCTAAAAAAAGAGCACATAAAAATAACATAATTGATAGTGCAACACCATTAAAAAATAAAAAATATAAACAATAATTACAATAACACAAAAAATGCAGGCAGTATGGTTAGATTAAACCTGCCTTAAAATATTTGTACTTAAGGTAAATGCCTGCCTATCATAAAGTGCTATCAGTAAAAAGTACTTATTTTTAAAATAGTATTTTTTTCATTAGGAAATTTTTTTATTGTACCATTCTTATTGTTTTAATCCCTTTCAATTTGTTTTTCATTTAAACCGGCTTTGTTATCTATTTAAAATTTCTGTGTCTACAAGTGATGTGAATGGTTCGTATTTTTTTTCTTTTTGTTAGATAACTGGAACAGTGTGTGGTCACCATTCATCCCTAAGTATCTGTCCTCTCCTCGTTCAGTCTGCGTGGATGGAACTATATATCTGGTGGCTGACAACACTAAAAAAGTCTTTTCATATGATCCAGAGGCAAACATATGGCAGAAGGTGAGCTGTTAACTGAAAGCATTTGAACACTCCAGCTGTCAATCCAATAATAGACCAACAGTAATCACTTTGCACTCCCATTCTGTTCCTTTTAGTTTGATCATAAACATTTGATTATTTTTCTCTCTTTTCAGGTCCAGCTTCTTCACATGCTTCATGAGAATGGTGGGTTGGTAACCTTGGACAGGGAGCTTTTTGTCACTGGAGGCCATTGGAAAGGAATGGAGGGTGACTATGGGGTGGAAGTGGAAGTTTACAACAGAGCATCCAACACCTGGGAGGTGGAGTGCTTTCTTCCAAGACTCTGGTTCTATAGCGGAGTCTGCACCATTTTCCTAGATCCATCCCAGTGGCCTGAGTTTTCCCCGGTTGATTCAACATAATTCTTCCTGTCCTAAGATGACTAGGCTAGAGATTACAGAGACATTACCCCTTCACATATATTACTACAGTACAGATGCAGTGTTTATCCCAGGATGTCAATGTGCCTAGGAATAAACTGTTACATGATCCTCAGGTGTTCTGGATGTATTTAGGCCACCACTTGGCTACTCAATGGGTGTTTATTTAAACTTTGTATTTGTGGTCTGTGTTTGACATTTGAATTTCTTTTGTGTTATTATTTAACGATTATTATGAATCATGAAATTTATGTAGAAAGGGTCTCAGGACAACCACTTTATTATTATTATTATTATTATTATTATTATTATCATCATCATCATTATTTATTTTATTTTTTTTTTCGTAAAGGAACAGTTAAGGCTCTGTTTATGAATCAATGTTGTAAGTTTTCCCTTAACTTTTGTGTATGATCATTAACTCATTGGAATGCAGTAGTTTGTCTCGTAGCGTCTTTCCTCCCCATGGAAACACGACGATTAGCTTTCTGTTACGGTGGCAACGGCCCGGAAGCGTGTGGTCACCATGGCAACTCCAGTGGTTCGCTATAGTTCAACATGGCTGCTCTCTGTCCTAAAAGTTTCTTGGTTGTAAACTTGTGTCAGTAATTTATTTATTTTTTCTTTCTTTTAAGTACAGAGTCAATCTTTGTTACTTAAAGTTTGTTTTAATTATCTCTCCGGATAACATGGCATGTGTATTCTTTGACGGCTTTGTGTCGAAAAGTTTACACGTTTAAAGCTAGCTAATTAAACGAAGTAAAGATTACCGAAAATTTAAAACATACCAAACAGATTGTGGTTAAATCTGGGGCAGTTTTTGCAATGACTTCTCAACGGGAACACAGTGGACACTCACCCAGACTGGACGCTGTGATTCAGGTTGGTAAATTAAACACTTTATCACTGTTTTATGTGGCGTCCTTTTTATAATTACAACCGCTTCGACCTGGCGGATGAACACAGCTGTGAACAATTCAGTTAAGACACCCAAAGAATTTATCCTAACATGGAAATAAGTATCTCAGTGTAGTTTAGATTACTGTAGATTTTGTAAAGATTTTTTTTTCCTATTGTACAAAGTAATGCATTTAGGCTATACTTACAAGTACAATTCCAAAAAAAAGTTAGGACTGTGTAAAATGTAAATAAAAACAGAATGCAACCTCATAAATCCTTATTTTATTCCCAATAGAACATAAACAACATGTTCCTCATTCCTCATTCTGAATTTGATGACACAATACATCTATACATCTATAAAAAGTTGGAACAGGGGCAACAAAAGGCTAAAAAAAAGTAATTGGTTGAACTCAAAAACATTGCAAGGAACATTTGACATCTAATTAGGTTAATTGGTCGCAGGTCAGTAACATGACTAGGTATAAAAGCAGCATTTTAGAGATGCAGAGTCTCTCAGAAGTAAAGATGAGTAGAGGTTCACTAATCAGAGACTAACTGCATCTTAAAGATGTGGAACAAAAAAACAACTTCAATAAAAGACTTGGAAGATCCCACCAAATACAGTGTAAAATATCATCCAAAGATTCAGAGAATCAAGGGTAATCTGTGTGCGTGGGACAAGGCTGAAGGTTAAAACTGGATGTTGGTGATCTTCTGCATTAAAACCAGGCATGGTTCTCTACTGGAAATCACTGCATGGACTCAGGAAGACTTCCAGAAATCACTCTCTGTGAACGAAAAATTAAAAAGGAGCCATGAAATCCACAAATGCAGGTTAAACCTCTTTCATCCAAAGAAGAAGCCAGATGTGAACAGGATCCAGAAACACCATCGTCTTCCCTGGACCAAAGCTCTTTTAAAATGGTCTGAGGCAAAGTGGAAACCTGTTCTGTGGTCAAATGGATGAAAATGTGAAATTCTTTCTGGAACACCTGGATGCTGTGTCCTGCAGACTAAAGAGAAGAGGGAGCATCCAGCTTGTTATCAGTGGACAGGTAAAAAGCTGCATCTCTGATGGGATGGGGCTGCATTAGTGCCTATGGCGTGGGCAGCTTCCACATCTGTGAACCTCTATCAATGCTGAAAAGTACATGGAGGTTTTAGAGCAACATCTGCTCCCATCCAGACGTCGTCTCTTTCAGGGAAGGTCTTGCAGATTTTAGCAAGACGATGCTGAACCACATCCTGCATCCATCACAACAGCATGGCTTCACAGGAGAAGAGTCCGGCTGCTGAACTGGCCTGCCTGTAGTCCAGACCTTTCACCAATACACAACATCTGGAGCATCATGGAAGCAGAAATCCAGCAACCAAGGTCCAGAATCCTGCATCAGACCAGAATGGGACAATATTCCTCCCCTAAAACTCCAGCAACTGGTCTCCTCACTTCCCAGATGTTTACAGACAGTTGTTAAAAGAAGAGAGGATGCTACACAATGCTAAACATCACCCTGGAACTACTGTTTATAGATGTGTTGCTGCCACCAGATTAAAAATAAACTCATATTTTCCACAAAATAGTAAAATGTCTCAATTTCAACATCAGATATGTTTATGTTCTATTGGGAATAAAATAAGAGTTGATGAGGTTTGTAAATCATTGTATTCTCTTTTTATTTATATTTTACACAGTGCCATAACATTTATGGAATTGAAAATGTAATTAGCCTACAGTTAAAAGGTATTTTAAATTAACTTAGTTTCATGAAAACCAAATAATTAGCTTGTAAAATACTAGTTTGATTTTAGATGAAAATGGCTATAGCTAAGCTATTGGAACATGGCCTCAGATTTGTCAAGCAGCAATTTTGTTTAACTTGTGTGTGTGATGTAGTGGAAACTAGTAGAGACATCCTCTTTTTAGTTCGAGTTTCATTCTGATGTTCTCTTGCTCTGCATGATAGCTCTCTTCATGCATACAATTTTAAATGAACTCTTCAGTGTAACCTTCCTATCAAGGGTCTTTGTAAAATCATTTCCACCTCTGCAGATGAATTTGTACATTACAGCTCATACTGGAATACAAGATATGAGCTTTTCTTCCTCCAATGCAGTCTACCATGAGTTTAGACTTTTTTACTATGCTAAGTGATGTATACAGTGATTGATGTGATTGTAGAGGTTGGAGGCGTCTCTGCTTCATTCTGATGGCAGCTCAGGAGACAGGAGTCTGACACTTCAGGGTGAAGGACAAGAATCCAGTGCCACACCTGTGCCTATCTCCACTCGAATACATCAGATCATCACCCGCAACCTGGCTGAGCAGCCAGCTGGTAGGAACTAGAGCTTTACTTGTAATACTCAAACAAAAGTCTGTATAAAACCCTGCCATCATAATGTGCTAAGACTCTTACTTCTCTATGCATGATCCATTTCCTAATCCCAGGTGGAAGCTCTGAGGTCAGCGAACTGGAGGAGTGCAGGGCCCCTAGGGAGCAGCCGTCCCCAAGCCAGATGGACTGTGACCAGCTGCTTGTTAAACACACCACTCTCACAGAGAAGGTAGGAGTGACACACAGCAGAACACATTCTCAGGTCAAGGCCAAGCTGTGGAAGGTGTTTACATATTTAGTATTTGTCATACCCATGCCTTTCCAGCTCAATGCTTGTTCTATATTGGAATAAAAGAACTTAAGATGTCACGAAAGTAATTTACGAGAGAAAATTGGAAGCCCAGATGATATATTCTTTTTCATTGCTGTTGACACATATCATCATATTAATATGTATTCGCCTTTCCAACATGAGTATGTGTAGCCATCAGTAAATATTTATGGAAACCTTTGTACTGAAGTGTTTACCATTCCTTGCTTTAGTCTTGGGTTGCTTTGCATTTGTTACTACACTTCTTACAGAATTGGTAGATCTGTAGATCTGCACACTACACAACAGTCACACCGTAGCATTAGTTGCTGCAAAGCTAAATATATTTCAAATAGAGTAAGGTTACAGTAAACATCAGCGTACGCTGCTCTTTCCAACAGGCAAAGCCATTTGGGGCTGAATAAACAGCAAAGGAAGATTTTAACAGCTTTGCACAACCGGCAGGAAAAACTAAGAGGGTATTAGGACAGAAAGGAGTAATTAATACATGAAAGTACGTTTTTAAATGCACATATTTTATAATTTTGTGTGTTAAATGCTCTATAAGTATCCACTGTGCATGTATGGATAGTGTGCATCTGGATACATGCGTGTTTGTGTTTCGAAGTACAAATAAGAGAGGGGAGGGTTCTTCATGAAGGCTTTCCTTGTGGTCTGCTCAGGTAGAGTCAGACCCCCTGTGCTCGCGTGGACCGGCGTCTCTCTTCATTGCCCCCCCATGGTTGCCCCTCCATGTAGTTTCAGTTGGTTTGGGGGGAAAATTGTGAAGTTCACTGGCCTCCTCCCTTGAGACCGTTGAAGAAAAAGCTCATTTTTCATGGTGCACAAACAGACATTTGTGATAACACAGCCATCATTCTGCAACATTAATCTAATACACTCCCACTGTTTTCTTTGCTCTTGGAATTTACTTTAAAATACCTAAATACCATGACAGATATATATAGTATGTTTATTTTATTGATATTTTTAGATGTGTGAACAAGCACTTAACACAAATGACAGAAGCACAGAAGCATTGCTAATATTTGGTGCACAAACAGATGAATATAAATTGGGTCTAGCAGGGCTTCTCAAGTCCAGAGGATCGTTTCAGAACTCCTGCCTTGACTTGTCTCCATTAGTGAAAGCTCCTGTTATCCTCACTGTTTTCTCTCTGTTTCTGCTAAAACAGTGTGATTGTTTAGCAGCTGTTCTTGTGTGTGATGTTAATTCAATGTGAAAGTCAGTGCCCAAGAGCCAAATATGCTGCCTTCATTACAGCTAATGGATGAAGCTAACAAGCCCGCAGTCTTAAGCTGACACACAGCTTTCTCCCAAATAGTAGTGCTTGTTTAATTTACCAGTATATTATACTGGATTGTCATTTAAAGTTATCTTAAAACAAAAACATTCTTTATTATTTTGAACTTTGTATTCAATCGGGGATAAAAGTTCTACCTAATTGGAGTGCTGTGTTCCTCTTGCAGGTTTTATGCTGCTGAAATGTATCCTGTAGGGACTAAATATGACCTTGCCTATTTACTCATAGCAGCCCCACAGTAGCAGGCTTACAGCTGGAGTATGCCCCCTGCAGTTCCTGAGGCCAACCAGCCCTGATAGCTACTTTCGGCTCAACACCACTGTGCTACCGTGTATTTTTCATTAAAGTTTGTCAGATAGTACAAATGTGTTGTTTTCAGTACAAAAGCAAAGGAAGGTTTAAATTTCTCTGTGTGCATTTTCATTGTTTAATTTCAGTCATAATAATCCTCCCACAGATTTAGTGACGATAAATTCAGTATGGCAAGAAAGGTTCAAAATGTCTCTGTAAGTTTATTACCAAGTAAAAAATAAATAACTGAGCTATAGTAATTCCTTAATTGGTGTTATAAGATTTTTGTTTTTAACTTTGAACAAAGCTGTTTGCTGTTGTATGACGCTTAATGAAGCGTTGATGGAGATATTGTCATCTTTAGTTTAAACACTTGAGGGTGGTATTGATTTTTCCATTTAGTGGTCTCTGTAACAGGGCTGCATGGTGGCGTGATGGTTAGTAGTGTCGCCTCACAGCAAGAAGATTTCTGACCGAACCTTGGCCTGTGGCCTTTCTGAGTGGAGTTTTTATGTGTCAGGGTGCTCCGGCTTCCCCCAGCAGTCCAAAAACATGCATGTTAGGTTGATTGGTGTTTCAAGATTGAGCATGAGCAGTTGTTTGTCCCTTTGTTGGACCGGCGACCTGTCCAGGGTGTACAACGCCTTTCACCTCATGGTAGCTGAGATAGACTCCACCCCTCACGTAACCCTGCAGCGGAATAAACATGTAAATAATGAATGGATGGATGTCTTTGCAAGCAAATAATTGCTTTAAATAATAAAATGTTAAAGATTTTTATGTCGCCCCTCCTTCATCTAAGTGATGAACAAAATATTTTTGTGTTTTTTTTTGTTCTTCTGAAATCTACCCATTGCTGAAGTGGGATGTTATCAGAGGAAGCTAGTCCATCACATCATGTGTGACCTTTAGAAACATACACCCCAAATCCCCCAGATTTTTTCCTCAGCGTCTTGTCGTTGAGCTGACAGAAGATTATTAACGCAGCACTGATGAGGTCACACCTGGACTCCAAAAGCGTTCCTCTGTGTGTCTGTTAAGTCACTCTTCGTGATCTCTGGTGACCCCAGAAAATTGCACCTGAACCAGGATAAACCCTGACCTACACTGTGACTTGGATGGCCTCAGGAGGTTGAGGGACGTGCTTTGATGGATTCTGTACCCACTGTGTTGCTTATGGAGCCCTGCCAGTGTGTGTTTTCTCATACATACACATCCATACCCCACTGCTTGAACACTTAGCAACTGCCTGTAAAATGCTGTAGTGTGACAGTCAGCTGGATAAAGATAACTCCTGCTGAATGATTTCTGATTCCAACTGTCATTTCCCAGTGCTCTCTGCTACCCTGCATCACCTGAGTGTCTTCGTAAGAAACCAGCCAAACACAGTTGGAGCAGATGAAGTCAGTTCTTAGGAACTGTGTTTCTTTTACCCTGTTACCTCCTTCTGTTTCCAGCTTGTTTTTCCTGCTGGCTCAATCTCGTTCATTTAGACACTGGAGCACTGTCACCCCTCCATCGTCCTTGACAGGGGCAGCCACATGCTTGTTACAGCACAGCATGCATTATTAGTTGGACACTTTTACATAGATCATTTGTATCCTTTATGCTAATATAGCGTATGTTCCCATGCATGACCAAAGAGTTTGCTAAATGGTAACTCATCCTCCTCCTCCTCCTCCACTTCCATTCTCCCTGTTTGTTCATTACAGTCAGTGATAATACATAAACAGCTTTCACAATCAAGCTGGGGCTTTTTTACAGAGTCAGCACTCAAGGGGTAATGTGAGGGGAGGAGGGAGCAGGTTTGTTGTTCAAGTAGGATAGTAAGTTTCTGGGCTGCTTGGGGGCGATGGACATCCGCTCCAGCTGTGTTTAGGAATCTGACAGATAGTGCGCTCCATTAATTCCCTTTATTAAGCCTCTGGGCCCAGGCCAAGCCAGAGAAAACGATTGCAGCTGTAACCCTTCACATGCTGGCTGGACTGTGCACTCGCGGCCAGATGTCGCTCTGAGTTAGTCAGAGAGAAAGAGGTTTGTGGTTAATTTGTTTCTAGAAGTGCCTGAAATGGACATAAAAGCAAATATTATGGTGTTATGTTGTAGGAGAGGAGAGAAACAACTTCACTAAAGCTTTAGACTTTCCTCAAAATCCAGCTGATTGTTTGAATAAACCGGTACTTTACCAGACCCTTTAAATGTTGTGACATTAGGTCAGTCAAAGAAAACTGCAATCATAACTTGGTAACTGGATGGGTTGGATTTTTTTTTTTTTTTTTTTTTTTGATCTACCACATGAGCAAGGCAGCAAATTTTGGCCCAAACACCAAAGCCTTCACATGGGCCTTGAAAATGATTCTCTTGTTGCCTGTTGGCAGATGAATCAAAGCAAAATTATCCCTTGATGTTGTTTGAAATATTTATCAAAAGAGACAATACAAGGAGTGGCACAAATCATAAATATCAAGAAATATAAAAAGCTAATTCAAACCACATTTTAAGAGCCTGAAACGTTTTACACTCAAGAAACGGATACATGGGAATAAAGAAACAGAACCATAGCTACCATATGGAGGCATAAAACATGCCATGACATACAGGCTGTTTTTGTATAAAATGCATTTTGAACATTATTGCAGAATGGCACTTGGTGACCTGAAAGAGTTAGGCTGTAGTGGGAGTGGGCTCAGCTCACTTTAGGGAGCCATAGAGGCTGCTGAAGAGTGATTGTACTCTGAAACAGATCATAAATAGCAGAGGGTTCAGCAAGCACACTTCTGGGCCCCCACTAAGCCCTGTAAGCCCCTGGGTTAGGGCAGATGGAAGACTGAGATTATTTCATACTCTCTTTTGCCTTTACGGTCAGTAGGTGGGTGTGTAGTGAGGAACAATGAGTTCAAGCTCAAATGGACATGTGGGTGATGAGATGTTTGTGATTCAAGCAAACCAAGGGAGTAGATGGTGGCGTAGGAGAGCTGAGTGAAGGTGGGGGTCTCTGTATCAAACTGTTAGGGTGCCCTCTTGGGAGCTTCCTGCACAGAGCATGGCTAATCCATAGCAGCCCCTGACTCCTGCTTTACAGCTGACTGGGGAGAAACCATAAAAAAAGCATCATCTCTGTAGTGTGTGGAGTAGGGGCGAGGCTCAGGCAAGAAGCCCATGTGCTGTAGCTAGGCATGTAAACGTGCAAACAACTCTGCATCAAATTAGGGTGGAGACCCACAGGAGTTGCCTGGGACACCTGGTCACTGAGGACACCGCAAGGTTGGAAGGCTGCAGTCAACAGTAGTAACAGCTGAGCATGTTTTATTTGTAAAAGACTAATGTACAGTGTACATTGTCATCAGTGCATAATACTCCTAGGTGGGCTGGAAGATCACTGCAGTCTTTTTTGGGGGATTTGATTTCAGAATGAATTTAGTAGTACTCACAATTTTTTTCTAACAATGCAAGGCATCACAACAAACCTTGGCAACTATTGATCACCGTTGTGGTGTAAAACTAATGGTAAGTCTGTGTGTTACATCAGCTGGTAAATGTCTTCTTGAGTCCTGATGCACCTGCACATACAAGGCAGGAGCCCATTAATGACAAAAAATACTCAGTCAGTAGAAAATCAGCTAAAACAATTCTATATCTGAATACTGCCAGCTGTTCAACATGACAGCGATTTCCATTTTTTATATTCATTATTAAGTATTTGTTCAGTCTACTATGGTGCCTTTGTAGTGTTTTTTGTGTTGTTGACATTGTTGTCAGACATCTGGTCAGGGTGCCCCCTGGATGTCTCCTTGTCATTTTAATTCTTGACTTTTTTAACACACTTCCTAGTGTTATATTTAGTTGCTGCAACACAATTTCTAGTAAAGAATCAATGAAATATGATATGTCATCTTATATTTGCACCTTTATTTGACACAAGTACAGGAAATGATTCTCAGGGTCTAAACTGACCAATTTCATATTATTTAGAAAAATATAAACAAATCTAGAGTTTGACTCCAGCAACACAATCAGAAAATGTTGGGAGAGAGGATTTTTTAAGCATCTGGGAACTGAGGATAATACAACTTGCAGTTTTGAAAGATGAATGTGTCCATTCTTGCTGGATGAAAGATTTCTGCTGCCTCACACTCTGTGGTTATTTCCTAATTCTCAACATGCAAAATACATTTTAATAGTAGACAGATCTGGACTGCAGGACAGCCAGTGAAGCACACACACTCTATAAACTACACTACTGAAAGTCATTCAGAATGATGTCTGTTGTTGTCCTGCTGATATGACTGTGAAAATACATCCCCTTGACGGCAAATATGTCTCTCCATAATTCCAACATACACCTCTGCATCATTGGATCCCTAACACATATCCATGTTAGTCACCCATGCACCCTCATACCATCACAGGTACTGGCCAGTGACCTACTCTTGCTTGAAAAGACTAAACTCTCAGTTGATTTTCCTTTTATATCCAGTGCTGACACCCTTACCTGTAAGTAATTGTTCTGCTGAGCGTGGTTACTTGGATTTGTTTTTAATAAAGTTCTCTTTCTTTGCCTCTTCCAAGTTTTTGAGTGGTTGCTTGTCTTTTAGTTTAAATGTTACAGATTTGTAAAATAAAATTAAGTTAAAAAAAATCCTTTGTACACCCATCCATCCATCCAGTTACAGAGGGAACAGGTTCAGGACGGAAACCCAGACATCCTTCTCCCCAGTGACAGTGTCCAGCTACTCCTGGGCGATCCAGAGGCATTCCCAGGATTCATCCCATGTCCCAGCTGGTTGTACTTGAGAAATCTCCAAAGGGATGCAACCAGTAGGCATCCTAATGACATTAAATGAAATGACAAATACTTTATAAATCAGATGCCCATACCACCCTCTTTTGAACATGTGCCTGTTAAATAAACATTTGAATGAATTGACAAATTTCCAATTTAAGTTTTGCTGCTTCTTTTTAACTTCCTTTCTTTTCTAGAAAAAGGTTTGTAAAGGCTTGTTAGCAAGTAAGTGTTATTGCTACAGTCATGCCAAAATACTTGAAAAGATGCATAATCACTTGTGCTCCTCACACAGCTGTTTCCAGGAGTCCCTTTAAACACAGCTGCTGTAGTTCTATGTTCAAACACTCCACCCTTGTTGTTCCCTTTTCTCAATCCCTGTGGCTGTCACCTCAACAACAGGCAGTAAAAGAAGTTTTTGTGTTCTCTGCATCCACTATGAAAAACACCAAAAGCCTAGAGCCAAGTGTGCAATGGCCAATAATGTAGTTTGTAGTATAAATTTCTGAAAAGGGCATTTAAAAATGTGTTAATAAAAGTGGCAAAGTGACTTGGTCCCGTGTTGAACAGTGAGGCTATTGTCTTGGCTCTTTTGGAGCCTGCTGGAGAGATTAAGCACCCAGAAAAGAGATGAAGTACAGAAGAGAGAGGGAGGGTGAGGGTCTCAGGGTTGATTTGAAGGGCTTGGTGGTTAGTTTGGAGCGTGTTGAAGGGGAGGGGACTCTCTCACTCTCTTCCTTTCTTTAAGAAGTCGGCGAAGGCAGCTGGAGGCACGCAGCGTGTTGTAGTGCTCTAGGGCCATGTGGTTTGTATTAGTGAGGACAGGGTGTCTGGCACCAGGATAGAGAGCGGGTGGTGCACATGGAGTTAAGGGTGTATAAGGTTGAGGGGTTACAGGACATTTGGATTTTCAGATATGGGAGAAAATCTGAGAATCCACAGTGAGAAAGACCAGGACATTTGTAGATCTGTTTTTAGATGCAATTGACAGAACTAATATGCAAAAACAATAACATACGCTGATACTCTGCTTAAGTAATTTGTTCAGCCCTCATGCTGCCCTCTATATTTTTCTTATTTTTCTTAGATGAGGAACACACTAAATACTCAATTACATAAGTACTGATTAAATGTAATTATGTTCAAATTTAAAAAGAACATGTTTTTGCAGGACACGAGGAAGAGAAGGGACTTTATTTGATGTTATCACTAAATATTGCAGTTATTACTTTTTATATATGCATTTATATGTAAAAATGAAAATGTATATATGTATATATGTGCATATGTGTTTATAAATATGTATAGATCCTTATTAGCATGCCCCTTAGAACAACCATTACACAATTTAATAAATCTCATTGAATGAATAAACAGTATATAATGCAGTCCTGTAATTTCAACACAATTATCAAGAAATCATAAAAATTGTGAGTTCAGTGTGAGTTCTTACTATTGTAATGTGAAACGTGCTGAAGCTGATTTGTTGGAACTCTGTCCAGATGGATGAGATGCTGATGCTGCAGTCAGCTGTGGACTCTGATCAGTACTGTGCACCACCAGGATCCATCCAGCTGGAGAACAGGGAGAAGGCCTACAGTCAAAAACTGCATGCCTACCAGGATGCCCAGAGGAGACAAGCCCAACTTGTTCAGAAGCTGCAGAACAAGGTGGCTGAAACAAACCTCACAGGTCAGACACCTTCACACAAGAACTCTAAATGTCCTTTTACAGAACAAGGTATGTTATGTTTTTCTCACAGCTACTTCATTACAAGAAGAGATGTGGAGAACTAGAGGAGCAGGTGCTGGAGAAGACTTCAGAGACCGAAAAGATGAGATTGTTGGTACGTCTAAATAACTGCAAGACCTTAAACATCATTATCAGTCAGTTATACACTCACCATTAACTTTATCAGGCTCAGCTGCCTGGTAACACAAATATCTAATCAGCCAATCACACGGTAACATTTATTCATGTGGCCATAGTGAAGGCAGTTCTGGAGGGAAAAGTGGGCCCAGCCTTGTACTAGCAAGGACCTAATAAAGTGGACGGTGAGTTTAAATAGTGATGATAAGTCTACTCAGGTTGCTCTGCGGTTAATCAAGTCCTTACACTCAATCAAGATTAAGGTTGTGGTAACATTAATGAAGAAGGTAATATTATGTAGTATGACATAGTAAATGGACACTAAATTACCATAACAGCTTATTAATGAGTTGGCAGACATTTTTTTTTAGGAAAAACACACTAAACATCATAATCCTTCATTTCTGAGTGTCGTTGAACGCACAAAGATAATATTTAATTTTTAAATACCTAATACACTGCTGGGTCGTTAATAAGTGTTCATGTGTGGAATGACTCGGTTTTTTGCTTCTGTCTTATTTTTTATATTAAAAGCTTAAAATTCTGCCACTCAAACAAAACAGCAGACATCTGCATTAAGTAGATAGTAAATATGAAATAGTTTGAGACGAACAGATGGACTGTTCTTGTAGTTAATAAGGTTTGTGCTTTTCTTTAGATATACTTAGTCGATCCAAATATTAGTCTTGGCAGCGAGTAGATTTGCACAGTAATTATGTTTCATCAGAAATGTCAGTTAAAAGCTGACCGACTGCTGCTGCCATATATCTAAATGTTATCAGGCTGCCAGTTGTGAAGGTGTGTGTGTTCAGCTGCAGGCCCACGTGGACTCAGCTGAGCGTCAGAGGAGTGTTGAAAAGGATCTGAACGCTGCTGTCCAGAAAACATCTGCTAAGCTGCAGGAGGAGCAGAGGAGGTGAGTGACGGACACTGCTAATCGCTCAGCTAAAACAGAAACTTGTGCAACCATAATGTTCATGACTAATACTTATTAGAGGAAGGGTTTGACTACAGAAATAAAAAATAATTTCCCTGCATTCAGAGGGAGTTACTAATTAGATGCAGATTTGTAACAGTAAATTCACGTTTTCTTGTTTTGTTGTTGAGAAGCAGAAATTGAGTTAAAATATTTCTGAGAAATGTGAGGAGCAGAGATATTCCCATCAGTTCTTTGGGCTTTCCTTCAACTTTTTCCTGTCCCTGCTGGAAGAAAAATCTGGAAGAGAAAGAGCTGCAGAGAGATAACCTTTGCATCTAATTTGTCAGAGAAAATGAGTTTGCTCTTCTCTGCAAATCTTTTTAGTCATGCTTCACATTAAGTGTGGAACTGTCTCTGGAGCTAAGGGCAGATTTTAAGGCTTTATGTTTTAAACAACCATGTAGCTAAAAGTAACCCAGATTTTAACTTAACTAGAGCCAGATTAGTGTAGAGCTCCACTGGCTTACACACTTTTGTAGACATAATTCCACAACTATCGCTTACAGATTGGTATTACTTTTTCCCCACATCTTACTTCCCTTTCAACACCATACAGCAGGATTCTTCAATGCTGGTCCTTGAGGGAAGGACTGCAGGTTTTAGTTTCACACTTTAACATACCTGATTCAAATTAAATAAACTCTTCGACACCTTGTTCTAGATTTTTATACAGTCCTGCTAATGTTCATTAATGAGGTGAGTGCAAGCAGGGAAACAGCTGAAACCTTCAGGACAGTGGCTCTCGAGGACCAGAGTTGAAGAACCCTGCTTTACAGGCACACATTGGTTTGGCTGTCTCTTAGACAGATAACTGAAAATAACTGTGTGGCGTGCTTTACTGTAACAGAGTGCGTGTGGAGTGTGAGAATGAGGTAAACATTTTGTAATCGCTCTACTGGCAGGTCTGGTTGATATTAAGTCTAAGTTGACAAAAACATTACAAAACTGTCACACATGTTCACCCTGCTACTGCAATGAGCAAGGATGGCTCACTGTGCTGTAAATATATATTAACCGGCTTCATCAGGTCCACCTTGCTAGTACCAGGTTGGACCCATTTTTTTTCATAAGAACTGCCTTCATTCTTGGTGTCATAGATTCAACAAGGTGGTGGAAACCTTCCTCAGAGGTTTTCTCCATATTAACATGACAGCATCACACAGTTGCTGCAGGTTTGTCGGCTGCATCCATGATGAGAATCTCTTGTTCCACCACATCCCAAAGCTGCTCTACTGGACTGAGATCTGGTGACTGTGGAGGCCGTTGGAGTCCAGTGAACTCATCGTCATGTTCTAGAAAGCAGGTGGAGATGATCTGAGCTTTGTGACATGGTGCATTATCCTGCTGGAAGTAGCATCAGAAGATGCTCCACTGTGGTCATAAAGGGATGGACATGGTCAGCAACAATACTCAGGTAGGCTGTGCTGGTTAAACCAGGCCACGTTGGTACTAAGGGGCCCAAAGTGGACCAAGAAAATAACCCCCACACCATTACACCAGCAGCAGCCTGAAACATTGATCCACGGCAGGATGGATCCATGTTTTAATGATGTTTCCACCAGATTCTGAGTCTAGCATCTGACTGTGGAGCTGAAATGGAGACTCATCAGACCAGCAACGTTTCTCCATCTTCTATTGTCCAGTGTTGGTGAGTGTGTGTGAATTGTAGCCTCAGTTTCCTGTTCTTAGCTGACAGGAGGCACCCGGTGTGTCTTCTGCTGCTGGAGCCCATCTGTTTCAAGGTTGGACGTGTTGTGTGTTCAGAGATGCTGTTCTGTGGACCTTGGTTAGAACCAGTGCTTACTGGACTTCTTGTTGTCTTTCTATCATCTCCAACCAGTCTGTCCATTCTCCTCTGACCTCTGACATCAACAAGACATTCTGGTCCAGACAACTGCTGCTCACTGGATATTTTCTCTTCTTCAGACCATTCTCTGGAAACCCTAGAGATGGTTGTGTGTGAAAATCCCAGTAAATACTCAGACTAACAACCATGCTACATTCAAAGCCACTTAAATCTCTCTTCTTCCTCATTGTGATGCTGAGTTTAAACTTCAGCAAGTCATCTTCATCATGTCTACATAACTAGATGTTGAGTTGCTGCCATGTGATTGGCTGATAAGATATTTGTGTTAACAAGCAGGTGGACCTGATAAAGTGGACGTTGAATGTACTGTATATGATGGCTATATAATTTTTGGTTTGAGTATTTTGTCATCATTTCATTGGACTTGTTATTTGCAGGTGTTCCAGCCTCGGCCAAGTGAATTCTGTACTAAGAGAACAACTGGACCAGGCAGACACTGTCAACAAGGAGCTAACTGAGAGCTTATGGAAGGCCTGTGAAGATGTAGAGTTGTGCGATACTCGTCTTCGCAGAGAGCAAAAGGTGGGAAAAACAACACAAAAATGAAGAGCTTGAGTCAAAAGGGCAACAGGGAAAGCTTGAGTTCACATCTTACTGCACAGAGATTGTGAAATTAACTCCTGTTGAGTTCACATGGGGTAGGAATTCCATTCATAGCCAGTTTCATCAATTCCCTCTTGTTCCCTGTTCATTTCATTGCTATGATTTTTGAATTGTTGTTTCCTGTGAAAACATTCCAACTGCTGAGGGGGAAGAAAACTCTGTGCAAACAAATTTCTTTCGTGCTGTAAATGGGCTACATCTGTTGACTAAGGGAAATCCAATTATTTGTATGTGTGCCAGCATGAGTCCAAGAGTTCCAGCGTTGCATATGTTTGGGGATCAAAACAAAATGAAAGCAACCCTTAACACCTACCCTCCACTAGTCCTCTTGTCTGCCTGTCTCCTCAGATGTGCGCCTCCCGGTCGAGTCGCGAACAGGCTCGTGTCAGAGCGCTGTGGCGCCAGGCTGCCTCCCTCAGGAGCATTTTCACCCAGCTAAGGACTTTCACTGACAGGTGAGTGAGGCACAATGCCAGAATCCCTCCAGCAATACCACAAAAACCCTGAGACTATCCATCTCTCATCAGAGGATCAAAGTAAAGCAGGTCATCAGGGTCGCAGGTCCCCCTACTTATTGTTCCTTCGTCTGAGATGGGGGCAAATGGGTTAAAGTGGCCGTATTCACTGTTGAAATCATCCATCAGCACCAAGGTTGAGCTCTTTGCCTGAAGAAGACTCCCAAACATATATCCACCGTTTTAAATGTGCTGAAAAGTGATTTAGTTAAAGAGGCTGTATTGTAACTGATGACGCTTCAAGGTTAGCCCTGATCCTAGATTTTAACATCCATCTTCATGCAGGCAGATCTTTAGTTAGACTCCGAACTCGTGTGTGATACCAGGATGTCAGTATTTTTCCCGCTTTCTTATGTTTTGCCACACTCTTTATATTCTTGCCGCACATAACTCTTGTCAACAGAACTCTGTCTGATATGCGTGGCGAGTGTGTTGCCATGAGCCAGAAACTACAGCTTGCATGCATCAACCTAGACGCCAGAGTGACAGAAGAAAATGCCTGTGGTGGTGTGGAGATGCAGCTGAAAGATAAGCTGAAAGAGACCATGCAGCTTCAGGCTCGCTGGGATACAGAGAAAGTAGAGCTTAACTCCAGGTAAAGCCATCTTAAAATAAACTTAGCACAAAAACTGAGGAAATTAGTGTTTGGTTGATTATGTCTCCCCTTTAATAATACCAAATGGTTTTGTATTATACATGGTTGGAAAGCCTGATTAGTCACCTTCATAATGAGGTAAAACTTGCAAGGATGGTGCTTCTGTGTAATAAACAACACAGCAAAACGTGTGGGTTGCACCCCAAAAATGTACAAAATTCCCCAGAAATATTCTCCTGTTGGTATTCACTCTGGTTCTGAGTTTTTTGGTGGGTTGGATGGTTACATTCTCCCACAATAAAACTAATTAAAATTGAATGAAAAAAACTCTCACAGTAAGAAAGAAAATAAATACATATATAAGCTACTTGTCGTTATATTCATTTTCCATTGTCAGGAACCTCAGTAAGGCAAAGCAGTTTATTTGTACAGCACATTTCATGTACAAGACAATTCAAAGTGCTTTAGATAAAACATTAAATGCATTACAGATGGTGCAAAGAAAGCCTTAAAAAATAGTAAAAGTCAGCAACAAATAGCAAAAATCATATAAAATCATAAATTAAATTAAAATAATTAAAGGCAAGATAATTTAAATGTTACTGTGAATATTTCATGCATAGGCACATGAGAAAAGAAATTTAACCTGGATTTAAAAGTGTCTACGTTTAGTGAAAGTTTAATCTCCACTGGCAGTTTGTTCCACTTGTTTGCAGCATAACAGCTAAATGCTGCTTCTCCATGTTTAGTCTGGACTCTGGTCTGGACTAGTTGACCAGAGTCTTTGGATCTAAGAGTTCTGCTAGGTTTATATTCTCTGAACATATCACAGATGTATTTGGGCCTAATGTGTTCTGGCATTTATAAACGTTTAAAAGGGTTTTAAAATCTTTTCTGTAACTGACTGGAAGCCAGTGTAAAGATTTCAAAACTGGTGTGATGTGTTCAGATCTCTTAGTCCTGGTTAAAACTCTAGCAGCAGCATCTGGATGAGCTGCAGATGTTTAATGCTCTTTGTAGGAAATCCTGTTAAAAGACCATTATAGTAATCCAGTTTTCTACTGGTCTTTCAGGGAGACTAAACGTTTAATCCTGTTGATGTTTCTGAGTTGGTAGTAGTGATGAAGATCCAGCTTGGCATCTAGCTGTGGGATGGCATCCTATTCCTTCAGAAGTTGTTGAAGGTCAGCCAGCGTGGTTGTGTTGTTCACTCTGGTGTGAACAGCATGATCCCACCAGTGTTCACTTGGGTCGAGGTTTGGACTCACAGCAGGTCTTTCCATCCATTCCACTCCCAAATTTTGGAGGTAATCTGTGGAGGAGAGCATTGTCATCCTGGAGGATGAAGTAAGGTCCCTGATTCTGTAGATATGGGATCACTACTGGCTCCAGAATCTCATTCAAGTCTGTCTATCAATCACCTACCAGTCATACACCTGTGACTGAAACACACCTGGCAGCACCTGAGTCTCAAAACAAGAGTGAACACCAACAGGAGATTTGGGAGGGGGTACCTACACGTTTAGCTTATTACACAGAACACCGTCCTTACAAGTTCTACCTGGTTGCAAAGCTGACTAACCAGGCTTTCCAACCATGTATAACACAAAACCAGACGGTATTTTTAAAGGGGAGAAATAATCAACCAAACACTAATCTCCTTATCTTTTTTGTGCTGGAGTTATATTTATTTACCGGGGTCTGTTAAATGACTGTCAGTAAATTACAATAACAGTGATGCTGGTTTCAGTGTTAATATTAAAAGCTGACTGAGAAAATGCACAATATTTCCCATAAAGGTAAGACCATTTTTCCTAGTGTGAGAGGTTGCCCATTCATCTGAAAAGAAAGCTAGATGAAACCCCAGAACTTTATAAACTGATATCTTTCAAGCTTCATTTTTGTGCCATCTCCTATGCCCTTCAACCAGAACACTACTCAAATAGTGATCCCTTTGTATCCTGGATCTAAGTTTCTTCTGATATTCTCAGAAGTCTTTGTTAATCCCATCCCGCCATGTGCAGAATATGATAGGGTTGATGGTCTTGTAAGAGGAGTGCATGCCAGTCTCAGGGAACTGTGTGTGTGTGTCTTTGGGTGTATGTGTGTGTTATTTGTGTGTTGGCCTATGTAGGATCCAGGACTTGACTGATACATTGAAGCACCTCCAGAGCCAGAACACTGAGAAGAATGCCAGCCTCAAAGCCATGCAGATCAGTCTGGACAGGATGGTAGGACTCTGGGAATCAGCATTTGGGAGTGGCAGATAGACTGGTGGCTAAGAAGCCTAAATTGGCTGTTGTCTGGACCTCAGGCTTGATAAAGTCCATAACTTCCTAGTCTAGAGGGCTGCAGTCTGGGGAATGTCAGTCTGGCTCTACGTATGTTGCTTATCTGACTTAAATGGTTTCCTGCTCAGGAGACGAGGAGAGCAGAGGATAAAAGTGAGATGGAAATACTCCACGCAGAGATCCAAGCCCTCCAAAACATTTTACACCATATTCACCAGGTCGAAGCACAACATTCAGAACTACATTGTGCACTTTTTCAGGATGAAGGTGTAATTTTTTTTTGTTTTTGTTTTTCAACTCTAATTAATTTCCAGTTGGTCAGTGAGGACGAGAGCTTTGAAATGCTGTCATCCTCTCATCTCCATGGCCAGTCTCCACTAAGCAACACCACCCTGATGGCTGTACAGAAAGCACTCTCAAAGCATCAGAAACAGGTGGAATAATTGTTTCATTGGAACATTATTCTTATTGTTTATAAATATTATTTCACCTACTTAATGACACGAATGCATAAAAACCACAGGAGCTATGTGCACGTTTGGAAGCAGCTCTGGAGCAAGTGGACACTTTGCATGATCATTTACAGGAGAGGGATGCTGAGAGGATAAAGGTGGAGAAGATGATGCAGGAAGTACGGAGAGAAAGTCAGGAGGCTAAAAAAGCTTTGGAGGAAAGCCTCAAAGACAGCAGCAGATATCGTTGTTTACTGGAGCTCCTGTCCAGGTTCACTCTAAACATTTTCTTTACTATTGTGACGTCAGTATTTGTGACAAAGTCACGTGGAAACAAATTTACATTTACTGATGTTGTGTATGTTGTTTGATATTGGACCTGAGCATTTTCAATCTTTACTTATCCTCCTTCTTTCTCCATTTGGTACAGTGAGAAGGGCAGCCTGGAGAAGCAGCTTCCAGGACTGCAGCAGGAGGTAGACTCCCAGCGTGTGGAGCTGGAGGCACTGCGGAGCTCGTCACTGGACCTGCAGAGACAGCGGGACCTCCTGAGGCAGCAGAGGGAGGACTTAGAGATGCAGCTGGCACGCCAGCACACAGAAGCTCAAAGAGGGTACAAATGCGAACAGAGAATGGCCATTACACAACACACATCCTGTCAAGCAGGATTGTTTTCAGGCTTCATGTGTTTTAGAGTTCAGACCAGGAACACATGTCATGCTCCAGCCAACAAAACACCCGGATGAAATTTGGATGAAAATGTAAATTATTTACATAGAATTACTGCTCTTATGCAAGAGAGGTACTTTCTTTATTTTCTTCAGGAGCTAAAAAATTTGATTATCTGAGAACTGGAGCAGGACAAGAACAAAAAGGCCTTAGTGGTTTGGCCTTTGGCACTAACATTACTTCGTTTTTCAAAGTGGAGATGGATCACTGTTCAGGGACTTTGTGTGTTAGACTATGAAATAGTGTGTGTGTGTGTGTGTGTGTGTGTGTGTGTGTGTGTGTGTGTGTGTGTGTGTGTGTGTGTGTGTGTGTGTGTGTGTGTGTTACGTGTCATGTTTCAGGGAGAGGAGTCTGCAGGAGCTTGAAGGGAAGCACTCAGATCTGCGTAATGAACTTACTACAGTGAAGGAGGCTCGGAGTCAAATCACTCTGCAGAAGGAGGTGTTGGAGGATGACAAGGCCAGCCTTGCTCTGGCTCTGAACAAGGTAAACCAACACTTCTGACTACAGAGGTCTAATAATTTACATACTTCTTATAATACTGATTAACTCCACAGATGGAGTCCCAGAGTGCTGCACAAGAGTGTGCTCTAAACAAACTGCAGAGTCAGGAGGCTGCTCTAAAAGATTCTCTCGCCAAAATGGCTGCCCTTAGTGAAGGCTTAGCTAAAGACAAGGTTGAACTCAATCGCATTCTGCTGCAGGTCAGTCCTGGTTTACTTGAATAGGTTAGAAGCAACAAAACAAAAAAATACATAAAAAATTTTTTGGTTTCTCTTGCAGACAGAAGGTGAGAAAGCAGAACTTTGTGAACGTAGACGGGAAGCTGAAGCAGAGCGAGCAGCAACCAGAGAGGAAGCAGTTCGGGCACAAAAAGAGATGATGAATCTCCTTGCTGAGAAACAAGCCCTGGAGAGCTCACACGTTCAGTTACAAGACCTCTGCCAGAGGCTTGAAGCAGAGCTGAGCCTTCTCCAGAAAGAGAGAGCTGAGGGCCTGGAGAAACACTGGCAGGTCAGGACCCGCCAGCCATTCACACTCCTCTTAGCTCTCACCACCTGGGAGAACAATTTTCATGGTATTAATAGCTTTCATCACACTCATGGAGCCTGTTGTTGCATTAAAATATAGGAGGTGATGTGTTTTTCTTCATATGGGAAATGGAGAGCAGGTTGAGCTCTTCTGTGTGCTTTATGGGTAACATGGGACATAACAAGGATGGGATATTCATGAACAAATGTGAACTGCAATAGATAGGCATATAATATCCAGTAGGGGGTTTAGTGAAAGCGGCAATAAATTAACACCTAAAATATTCCCATTATTCCTCAGCTGATCTCCTAGTTTGGCCCTACAAAGAATGAAAGGAATCCTATCCTGTTTTATTATTTGTTCCGAATGGGAAACTGGGATATTCGTGTTGATCAGAGCTAGAAAATAACAAACCCAAACAATCTGACAAATTCCATCCAAACATTTTTAGATAGCTTATCTGTAAAAATAAATCAGCCTTGAATCAAACAAGCCCTGTGTGGCCTCTGTTGCACTATGCTTATGTTTCATGCCCGGATTGAGTGCTACTCACACCCATAATATGTAATTCATCCTTCTTCATATTTACCTAAGGGGAGGCTTGGAGAAACTCTGTGGTAATATTTAATTAATGTGAGTTCATTTCAGTCCAAATCACATTACAGTGATTGTTGCTTTTTCAACTGTTTTTTGCAATGAAATATTAGAAGTCACAACAGACGGTTTTATACAATATAGTGATGTTTTGTGCCAGTAAGTGCCACACTATATCAGGTCAAATATAAAGTTCTGTTACAATATCTTCTTGATTGTACTGAACATACCACAAAACACTGTTTGGGAATTACTGATTCAAAACAAAAAGTGGAAGATGATTGAAGTTAAAAAGATTTTTTTGTTTAAATAAACCAAATAGACCAAAAATGACCAAAGTGACTATATTCTCATTTCTCCACAGTAAATGCAGCAAAACTTTCTATGAATAATTACAACCCCCATTCATAAAAAAGTTGGGACACTGTGTAAAATCCAAATAAAAACCTAATTCAATGATTAGGTTATTCCGGTAATTCCATAAACCCATATTTAATATGCAATAGTGATATTTTACCATTTCATGGAAAATATAAGCTAATTTTGAATTTGATGGAAGCAACACATTTGTAAAATGTTGGCTAAGGTGCCACAGAAGGCTGTAAATGTAAATGGCACAAATCATAAACAGCTGGAGAAACCTTTGGCAGCTAATTAGTTTAATTGGCATAACATGCCAGCAGTAGCATGACTGGGTAAAAAAACAGCATTTCAGAGAGGCAGAGTCTCTCAGATGTTACGATAGACAGAGATTCACAGTGATTCACAGAGATTCAATCTGAGACAAACTGGATCTAAACATTGTGGAACAGTTTCAGAAAAATGTCCCTCTATGTAAAACTGTGAAAACTTTGAAGATTCCATTATCTACAGTTTGTAATATCATCAAAAGATTCAGAGAATTGGGATGGATCTCTGTGTGCATGGGAAAAGACTGAAGCTCAAACTGGATGCTGATGATCTGGGGGTCCTCAGGTGGCACTGCATTAACTACAGACATGATTCTCCACTGGAAATCAGTGCGTGGACTAAGGAAGACTTCCAGAAACCACTGTCTGTGAACACAGTTCACCCTGAAATCCATAAATGCAGGTTAAACCTCATCATCCAAAAAAGAAGCCAGATGTGAACAGGATCCAGAAACAGCACCATCTTCTCTGGACCAAAGCTTATTTAAAAGGCTCTGAGGCAAAGTGGAAAACGGTTCTGTGGTCAGATGGATGAAAATGTGAAATTCTTTCTGGAAAGCATGGACAACGTGTCCAGACTAAAGAGGAGAGGGAGCATCCAGCTTGTTATCAGTGAACAGGTGAAAAGCTGCATTTCTGATGGGATGGGGCTGCATTAGTGCGTATGGCGTGGGCAGCTTCCACATCTGTGAAGCTCCATCAATGCTGAAAAGTACATGGAGGTTTTAGAGCAACATCTGCTCCCATCCAGACAACGTCTCTTTCAGGGAAGGTCTTGCAGATTCAGCAAGACGATGCTGAACCACATCCTTCATCCATCACAATGAAATGAAAGCAGAAATTCAGCAACCAAGGTCCAGAATCCTGCATCAGACTAGAATGGGACAACATTCCTCTCCTAAAACTCCAGCAACTTGTCTCCTCACTTCCCAGATGTTTACAGACAATAGTTAAAAGAGGAGGGATGCTACACAACGATAAACACACTGGAACTACTTTTTACAGATGTGTTGCTGCCATCAGATTCAAAATGAGCTCATATTTTCCATGAGATAGTAAAATGTCTCAGTTTCGACTTCGGGTTTTTAAGAATTTGAGTTGTTAGGTTTTGAAGGAATGAACTTCATGCTAAGTTAAATCCAGTCAGTCATACTGAGTGTGGTGTTAATTATCTAAGTATTTGAAAAGTAGAGGGAAGGTATGTTTCCCAAAATATTTGAATTTAAACTTTAGACATGTTTAAGACAGTCCTAGAATGACTTAAGTTAAATGCATATACATCATAGTTGCTTTCATCTCTGTTTCCACCATAAATTACCTGTTCGTTTTGGTGATTTTCAACACGATGCATCCCAGGAGATTCTACTCCTCAGAACTTCCACATAGATATTTCTGGAGTCCTAAGATTTAGAGACATGATGAATAAATTTCCACAAGCTGCACACTGATATATAAAGAGTTCATTATTCTTGTTGCTATATATAGGTCTTGTGGTGTGTCAAAGTGATTTAAAACACAGTTGGAAAAATGTCACAAATGCACTTGAGCTGAATGTCAAGTTCAATATTAGTGCAGCAAATGTGACCTCATAAATTGTAGCGATTGGGTGATTTATTTATAATCGTTGCCGTTTGCACTCTTCCACACAAAACAGGCCTGCATGCTGTTTTTTAATGGATATAATGAAACACTGTTGTACAGATGATAAACTTTGCTTGACTTTTTTCATGGGGGTTCCTCTTTGTGTTTACGGTCTCCAGGTCAAAAGTCAGATGCAGACTCTGACTGAGGAGCTGTGTGCGTGCAGGAAGGAGCTTGAGGCAAAGACCACATCCATAAAGAGAGCAACCCATGACATGGAGGAGCTGGCCAAGGACAAAGCAGCTCTGCATGTCAAGCTAAACTCTGCTGAGCGAAAGGCCTCTGGTCTCACGCAGGAGCTGGTTAAACTGAGGTCTGAGCATGTTTGTGCACTGAAATGTTTTTATCAGTTTCATATTTACGAGAATTTAATTTACAACTGTACAAAAGCATATATGAAAATAAGGACTGGAGTTAGGCAAGTATTGGTAATTTTTGGGTTAACAGTATAAGGAATTAATGGAAGTTAGTACACGTACTCAGAAGCATCATAAAAACCCAGTGTGTGTGTCTGTGTGTGTGTTTAAGTGAAACCAAATGACATGTGCATGTTGAATAAAGGTAAATTTTGCTTTTAGAGCACAGAGCGTCTCATGTAACAGGAGTCTTTAAGTAACTGGGTTTTATTTGGAAACTATGCTTGTGATGGATTATTGGATTTTATGACCTTCTGCACCTAGAAGTTCAAAGGTCTTTTTTTTTGGCTCAAACCTATTTACTGCTGTGTTCCAGAGCAGAGAAAGAGTCTCTGGAGACGTCTCTGTTTGAGAGCCAGGAGCTTTCTGCTTCCCTGGAGGCTGAATGCACCAGGTTGGAGGGTGAGAGGCGCAGCCTGAATCTGGCTAACGAGACCTTGACGCGTGAGTAGCCCCCTCCGTCAGAGACCCCTCTGTTTTCTTTGCCAAAAGCCTTGGCCATGAAGCTTTTCCAGCCACCCACTAGAGATCCATATTTTAGCTCTGAGCTCTGCAACAGCTGGGTTGCAGCATGACTGGAGCTGCTTTCTCAGCTGACCAGGGTCTCACTTCTCCACATAAACATACATGGGTCAGCTAAATGGTGTTAAGCTAGAACGTTCCACTTAAAGCCGTGGATGAGTATACCCCATAAATAAAATCTGAAATGAAACATAGCTGATCCCGGACCATCATCTGTTTGGGATTGTTGACTTTGTATGTTATTCATAGAAACGTTTATCTGTGCAGGCGATGCTGCTCAGATTCGTGTGGATTCTGAACAACAAATTGCACAGATTACACAGCAGCAGCATGAGTTGGAGGAGAAGCTGGTGAAAGTGGAGAAGAATGCCCAGATGACACTGAACAAAAGAGAGCAAATTCACAGAGAGCAGCTAGAAGCTGAACGTCAGCTAAAGGTACGATGTAAGGCGCTGTAGAGAGCATCTTACAGTGGGTTGAACCAGCCAGTACCCATAAGTATTTAATACCTATGGATTGAATCAATTGTTCTCCAACTCAGCCTCATCTTAGCTAAACACCTGTAAAGTTTGCCGTCTGCTTTGACAGGAGCAGCAGTATGAAGAGCTGATGGTTCAGCAGCAGCAGGCTGAAGAGCAGCTGCGCAGACAGTGTGAAGAGATGCGTGTGCACAACCAGAAGGAGCAGCAGCAGGTGCAGCAGGAACTGGCCAGGCTGCAGAAGGAGTTCAACCAAAGCCTGCTGCAAGCTGAGAGTGAAAAGCAGCAGGTGTGTCAGGTGGTCTTTATTCATGTGGGAGGTTTGTTGAAGTAATTGCGTTCATATGTATGAAAAGTGCCGTACTGTATTCTGTCTGTATCTTCTTACTACGCTCTGCCTCAGCCAGGGTTTTAAACTATATGATTATCCTTTATGTCCAAGACCTGTAGGTCAAATCACTTTCTGTGTGTGCAGGCTTTGTCTCAGAAGGAGGCAGAGAAAGCTGCCCTCACAGGAAAGTTTTCATCCCTGCGGCAGGATCTGGCCACAGCACACATAGAGATGGAACGCATGCAGAGGGAGGCACTCAGTAAACAGGAACAGGACGAGGTAAAAATCCTGCAGAGTCATGCTGGCCCAGGTCGGTGTGTAACTTAGTGGATTTATGCTTTTATCTGTTTCAGAATGTCATGACTGTCCTCAAATCTGAGCTGCAGGACTTGCAGACTCAGTTTGAAGAGTCTCTGAACTCCCATCAGAGTGACAAAAAAAGTCTCCTGGAGCAGGTCAGAGAGCTGAACCAGCAGAAAGAACAGGACAAGCAGGAGGTATGAACGTTCAAAATCTTCTGAGGTGTCTTTTTAACTAAATAATGCATTGTTTCAGTGGATCTAATGTATAATAATATCTACTGACTCATTCACACCTGGATTACAAATGACTGAATTTATTTACAAATGACTAAATTAATACTGTAGGGCCACTAGATAGATGGCTGTTTGTACTGTCTCAGAAATAAATTGGAAATTTCGTTCTTGTTTGGCTTGGCGTGGAAAGAGAGACCTCTGCTTCTACTGTGACGAAAGTTTGCACCAATTAGTGCCAGTGCAAAGGAGAACCATTTAACACTGGCCTCTGTTGATGTTGGCTGGTGTCAAACAGCTGTACGAGCATCAGGGTGCCATCAGGTACAAAGCTCACTCAGCCAAATCCTACAAGGAAAGGTGATGTAGTGCCCCTTTTAAGGCTTCGACTCTGCTCTCATTTTCTGTGTCCTTTTCCTGTGAAATCCACAGGAGGAAAATTTTGCTCCGTTGACCTTAATATAAACATAAAAGTGCAATTAGAGACCATAATTTGGCAGGGACACACCTCTCCGAGCCAAATGAGAGCAGTAAATCTCATCTCTTGGGGTTGCTTGAGGTCAGGATTCCAGGCACAGGGTCGCTGGGTGTTTTAGTGAAATAACAAACTCACACTCACCTCATTGAGATGTAACTGCAGAGTCAAACGGGCCTCAACAATCCTTGATTTAAAAGCCTGGATTCCTTAGAAAAGAGGGGGATTGTTTATCTGTGCGGGTCTTTTTGGTTTCCATTAAAAAGCAAAAATTCGGGTGACCTCTTCTTCAGGCCATCTCCTTAGCCTTGTCAAAATATAGTGAACTAGGACGTTTGGAGCCAGAGCAGAAGAGTTTTGAGGCTCTGTCAGCCCTCCCTGCCATACATCAGGTCAGGCTCCTGCAGCTCTGTAATATTTGGCTGCCACCCCTGCTCGTTTCCATGTTTGATTGTTTTCACTGATCGTAACTGAGGATTCTCATGTCAGATAGTTACGACGCAGGAGTGAGAATGTGTGACAAAGAAGTAGAGATAGGGAGAAGAGAAGAGGGGAGTGCACGGTCCCTGGTACCATAATATGGAATAAAGGTTTGAGTTAACCCCATGTGTAAATAAACCAGTAGAGGAGTGTTTATTTTCACCCTTGCAACAGCCAGAGGCTGGCTCCACTGGGACTCCAGGTCCCCCTCTCCCATCCGCATAACACAACACTGCTGCCCTCATATTCTCGGCCCTTCTCCTCCACTCCCCACGCCCAAAATCAGATAAAATAAAGTATAATTGGCCAGATCAGCACAAGCTTGTTTTTTCTCACATTAGAGTTTATGAGAAGGAACCATCTTGTGTGGCCATAACATAACACTCTTTCTCCTCGTTATCCTCCCTTTTCCATCCACTCCCCCTGTTCTCTTCCACCAGTTTATGGGGGGCTGCAGTTTATCATGTTGCTCTCTGCAGATTCTTTACACTTTGAGCTGCAAAGATGAGATAGGGAGAGTCAGAACCTGGCTACGAGCCCAACTGGCTCTTATCTGTACCCAGATAAGCTCAGGCCTCCCTACTTCTCTCACTACGCACAACACGTTGCTATAAAACAAAATATAGGTCATAGAGTGTGTTGAGATTGTGTACATAGCACTTCAAATAGAAGATGCTGAGGTTTAGCTTTCAAACAGTGAAGCTCAAATGTGTTATGTCATCCAAAAACAGGGTTACTGATAGTTGAAAGGTTTTTTATTTGGTTTAAATTTGCTTTTCCCAATCCAAGTTATTTAACTTCTTCTTAACAAGGTCTATTTTTATGCCTTCTGTCTGAAATGACACACTGAAATAAATTAAGCATATCTTTACTACTACAAGGGCTGTGTGTATAATCTTTGTCTCATAAGAAAGTTGAGACGTGTGAAATTACTACAAAAGTGTCAGAATCAAGAAATATGCTACTGTGTCAGAGTAAATTCACCTGGAACACAGTAGAAAATGTAAATGGTTATCTCCTGCTAAAAGAAAACCGGAGGCTAGCAGCCCAGTTTATGAATATGAGCAGTTTTCCAGATGTTTTAATATAGATGTTAAGCAGGTAAATTTCTCAGGAAGCCATCGGCTGTTGTTGATGATGGACACCTCTATCAATGATCAGAGTCAGGAGAATCCAGGCATAGACCCCACATGTCAAACAAAGGCAGAGTCATAGAAGAAACATTAGCTTCTTAGTTTTTTAGAGCTGGAATCAAACTTTTCACCACAAGACAACAAAAGGAAGACATGATTTCTGATTCCGGCTGCTAGCTCTCAGAGTTTCTGTCCCACAGTGATGAGACAGATGTCTTTGTAACCAGCAGAGTCTCTGTTTTCACACGACATCTTGTTTGTGTGGTTTGCTTGAAGGGGGAGAAATTAGCTAAAGCTCTAAAGTGGACAGTACTTTTCTCATGTTTTTCTTACAAATAATTGCTTGGGATTTGAACCGTGTTTGGTTTGGATGTCAATGCTGGGTAGAGTCTTTTAGCTGAGTTTCTCCCGTCATGTTGCTATGCTACATGTTAGCATTAGTGCTTCCTAGTGTGTACTAACGTCTTCTGTACTGCACTATCTCAAGCTAAAGAAATTAAGTTAAGATTGACTTTTGTTATTGTCATTTTTCATCACTTGACCATGAAGTTAGATGGGCTTCGTCAGCGGCTGCCAGAGACAGAGGATAGACTCATTAAAGGGCAAAGAGATCTGATCGAGGCTCACAGAGAACTTCAGAGCTGTGCAGAGGAGCGAGACAAGCTACAAAAGGAAGCGCTGGACCTAAAACACCACCTGGGTAATGAAATGAAAGAAAAAGAGGCTATCCAAGTTTCTAACCAGGAGCTTAGAGCTTTTATCAAAAGAACAGAGAGTGACAACAGCAGGTAAAGCAGAGCCACAAAGTTCCTCTAAATCCTGCTGTAATGACTGTCTAACAATAGATTTTCTTTTATGTTTTCTAGCCTAAGACGAGCTCTGGAGGAGAAAGAACAGAAACTGTCCGTCTTGGAGGAATGTAATAGCTCAATGCACCACGAGGCAGCCACTCTGAGAAGCAGCATGAGAGAGCTGGAGAAGTCTCGTCTGCAGGGACGCAGAGAGCTGCAAGAGCTGCGTCGACAGGTGAAGTCTAATTTAGGTCAGTGCTTTCCATCTCATTTATGTCAAGAAAGTATGAATTTTAAGTAGTATGTGCCATCTTACTGTGAACAGGTAAAGGTCCTGGGAGGCGAGAACAGCCGGCAGAAACAGGAACTGCTTGAGCTGCAGGCTCGGGTATGTCAGGAGGAGCAGAAGGAGGAGGAGGCACGTTGCGAGGCTTTCACTCTCGGGCAGAGATTGCTGGAGTGTGAGACTGGCAAGGAATCAGCGCTAAATGAGGTAGAAGGCCTCCAGGAGTTGGTCTGTTAGGAACATGCTGGAGCAAACGTTCCAGCTTGGCCTAAAAACTCCAAGAATACTTGACATAATTACGTAGAGACAGAGCATGAACCATAACATGCAAAGCACTTTGCTGAAACAGTGATGCTCTATCTTCAATTTAACTTTCTGTGAACTGTTTGCGAAATACAGTGGAGCAACAACACATGAAACTCTGATAACATCACTTAATGTAATCCTTACTCAAAAAAATTAAATGTTCGTTTGTTTAGCAGTGTAGCAAGAAAATCTCCTTATCACCCATTAAAATCCAGTTTAAACCTCATCCAACCTATGACCTCATTTTAGGGGCCCCAAATTCTCATGACCGAATTGTGCAACTGAGTGCTCTTGAGTTGGCAAGTGAATCCATATATATATATGACAAGTGAGAAAGTATTTATAGCATGTGGACTGCTCACAATGAATTGCTCATTATGATGATTCATTAGAGGCCTGGATAATTCATCATTTTTTCCAACTAAGCTCAATAATGCAATGCAATCTTTAAACTATACAGACCTCATCATCTTCGAAGCATCTTAATCCTGAGGAATGAACTACTAAGCAACAAATAAGGGTTACATCTCAACAGTACATCATTAAACTTGTTTACCTCTGCATAATACAGTTTAGGAATTAAGTCCCGTTTCCACCAAAGGCATCCAGCTCAGGACAGGATGGTTTGGTTCAGTAATCCCTGATCTCTGTGGCATTTCCACAGCTAACTGTACCCTCACCTGGTAGGCAGCATATCAGCCAGATAGTGATAGCTGCGTCAGCTACCTAAAAGCTTGATGCTATATTGGTCCAACGCCTTCCTTGAATTATAATTAGAACATAAAACAAACGAGGAGAATGGTGGACATCCAGCAGTTTGTGTTCTTTCTTCTTGGCATGTGACTTTAAATAATCATGAAGCTGTTCCCACTTTGTTGTTATTGTCGAGTCGCACGGGAATTTGAACTAATTAATGAGTTGTAGGGGTTTGAGTTCCACCCTTTAGGGTCGGATCAGTAAGAATGGGACCCCAACAAAAGTTAAAATAGGATGGCTTGGATCGGATTTGCTGGCACCCTTCTCAGTTTTTGCCTTTAAAAACACAAAAATAAACTAAAACCGCCCCGTCCCATACTGACCTGGACCTGTTGGTGGAAAAGGGGTTTTATTCTCTGAGACCTTATTGATGAAGCCAAAACGCTTGTCATCTCAAACAGATGTTACAGAAACATGTTCTTGATAATTTCACAGTCAAACTACTGTTTTATTTATCATTGTTTACTTTAATGTTGAAGTCCAAACTGTGTTCATCCTTTTACTACACTGTAAAAAGTCTAGTAGTTGTTTTCTGTTTTATTAAACTCTTCTCCTGTGTTTCTGAAATATTAAAAAATATCATTAAGATTACAGAAATTAACTGTGTGGTATCGCTAATGTATATATATATATATTAGGTAACTAATGTATGTAATTAATAATATTTTAACACAATTAACATATGCACGACATAACAAACCCAAAACATCCGTCATTTCTCCGTTATGACGGCGGGACATGGAGGCGTCTAGAGGCAAGATGAAAAACACAATCCTGCTGACTATGAATGGATTTGACAATAAAAACATCATTAATAGAACAACACATGGAGGATGATGGTGTTTTAACACCCACACTTTTCGTGTTGAGAGGGTTCCACACCCACACTTGTTTTTTTATTTCTTTCTTTTCCTGCTTTGTGCACAAACATGGCTGGTGTAGTGGCTCGCTGGTCTTTTCTTTGTCTGCTCCTCCTCTTCGTCGCCTGTCGTGAATCATGACGGCTGACGGTGATCAGCTGATCGGCTTTTCTGTTGCTAGTACATCTCTCTTGGAGCGTTTATCGTTCAGGTGAGAAGGAGGAAACTAGCGGTTTAGTGTTCGTACCAGCACATATTTACCCCAAAGTATTGTTTTTGGCAGGACCCTTCTCCGTTTCAACAATATCAGCTGTTTAACTGAGCTATATTTTGCTATAAACATTTATATATTATATAAATATTTTTTAATAGAATTTTTTATAATATAAATATGACAACATACAGTATTATTTTATAATTTTTTTATAGAATAGATCCTAAATACTTCCTAAAAAGTCAAATAAGGTTAAACATAGAGGAAAGCATCACTGTACCTGTCTGTAGAAGTAAAATATTGTATGTGAACAAATGCGTCCCTGTTTTTTTAATAATTTGTCCATGAGTTATATATGTGCTAATGTCTTTCATTTAAGATTAAAAACCCAAAATAAAACAAAAAAAGTCCATATTACTGCAGTATTACTGTTTTTTTTTTTTCACATTTTCTACGGTGTACGTATATTATGGCTCTTAAATATTTAAAACCCAAAGGAATTCAAAAGATGTAGAGAAAAATAAACAGCTAAATGTTTGCTGCTGACAGAGTTTAGGAATGATTTGGCAAGCATGGCTGTGTCTTTAAATTATAAAACATAAATCATCTCAAAGGACTTAAGGCCCCAGTGTTATGACCAATACACCATTTAATCTACAGTCTAATGGAGCATGTAGAGAGGAGCTGAAACTATGCATGCCTTGTAACTCTGCTCCGCCTGTTTGCACAGGTTGCAAGGCTGCAGTGTCGTATGAGGGAACTGGAAACATCCGATCAGCAGAGCCAACTACTGCTGCAGGAAAAAACAGCTTACCAGCAGCAGAGTGACCAGAGGCACAGAGAAACCACTACTCAGCTGGAGGTAGCGTTAGAGGACTCCAGGACCAAAGTCAAGGAGCTCTCTGTGCAGGCTGGGCTTGCAGAAAACAAGGCCCAAAGTCTGGAAGAGCAGCTGAGTCTGAGTGAGACCAAATACAGGAGCCTGGAGCAGCAGCTGTCAGGACTGTACTCGGCCCTGCACCGCACTGTTGGTGTCAACTGTACACAGATTTCTGATAAACCTGGGTCACAAAAACTGTCCCTGCCTCCCTGGAGAAGACACCTGTATGTGAAAGGTATAAAAGGACATCACAATGTAATGTTTCTGCTATCTTTAAGGATATGAACTAAGGAGTGTGGTCTCATATCAGGGGGAGAGAGTGTAACAGAGGATGAGGAGTTGGAATCCGTTAACATAGTCCTACAGGAATTCCAGCAGGAACTCAGGGATGCACAAAAAGAAAGGGTATAAATAAAAGTAATAATAACTAAATAATGTGCATACTTCATTAGCAATTAAAAGTTTCCTTTTCTTTCTTTAGGATGAGGCTAAGGCTCAGATAGCCAGCCTGACTCAACAAGTAACTGAACTCAAATGCTGCCAAGAGAAGTCAGCCACCCAGCTGCTACTGCTGCAGAGATCTTTTAAACAGTCAGAGGAGGGTAAGAAATCCAGGGAGTCCTGTGAAAAATATCAGTTTTTATTCATCTTTATTGTTTTTTTTATTGTTGTTGTTTTATTTGTCCTCTTTCAGAAAAACGAGAACTGAAAGGACATTTGCACAAGGTGAACACTTCCCTTACTCTGCAGAAAGAAGTGGTACATCGTACAGAGCGGGACAAGAAAAACCTTGAGACAGAAGTGGCCCGGCTCAAGACTGGCTTGCATGCTGCTCAGACTGAGTCCAGGGAACTACAGGCATGTAAAAGGCAAAGAAACATTGAAAGAAATGCAAAGCAGCATCCTCTCTGAAACTAAGAAAATATTTTCCCAATTCTTCGATAGGACAACTTGAAGATCTTTCAGGGTTTAGACTCGTGTGCACATGCAGAACAGCAGAAGCTCAAAGAGTCTCTGGTGGCAGCAGAAAGCAGAGTGAATCTACTCGAGCTCTCCCAATGTACCCTCGAAGGTGAGCTGCAGAGGGCCCATCTGAGAGCAGCAGAGCTGGAAGTGGAAGCCGGGGCTCTGCAGGAGAGACTGAAAGACATGAGGATGAAATTGTGTGAGAGTGAAGACCGATGTGCAGCACTAAGGGTCAGCGAGGAGAGGCTGGTCACGTCTCTGTCTCGAGCTGAGCAGCATGAAAACCAGCTGAGAGGGCAGGTTCAGGAACTTTCAAACACCCTCAGTTACAACAGGACCAACACTGAAGCTCTGCAGGAGCAAACAACACGGCTGCAGGCGGCTCTAAGCGCCAGCGAGCAGGACCGGAGACTGCTGCAGGTAGAGCTGTCACCTTGTTACTTAACTGTTTGAAGATATTGAAGTAACAATATGTTGAAAACCAGCGTTTCTTTTTTTCTGTTTCATAAAACATGTCATTCCATTTTCAAGTGATAACAGAATTATAGTGCAGCTCTTCATGATTCTGAGGTCCAGACAGCGAGTTTCTACTTTCATTGGTTGCTGCCGGTTTCCTGAGCTTAAACTCAAAGCTGTTCATTAACTCTTTCTTTCAGGTTTTTAACCGTTAAAAGTCCACTAGATCTCCAGCGCCCCATAATGCTATCGCTTATATTGTCAACAGTTTCTCAGGAACAGTAGTGTGTAACTATGTGGGGTAAATTGTGATGAATTGCTTACCCCTTAGATGGTTTACAGAGGTTTCCCTGGCATTTATATACTGTTCAGGAGGTTTACAATCCAGCCACACAATGCAGTGTTTATTCAGAGACTCTATCTGGTAAATCCGTTATAAGACCATTATTTATTCCATTTTCATAACAAAAAAAGATCACTATCACTACTACGTTGCTATGAGACCTCTATTTTGACCTGGAAATGATGATGAAGCCACTTCCTGTCAAACTTTCCACCAATGAGAGAGCTTAAATTGACGGCAATGTCCAATGATGAGCATCCTGGATCAAAAAGTGAGCAGAAAGTTCTTTGTGTGTGTGAAAAGAAGAAAAATAATGCTCCTCTATGGCTGGAATAAAGCCAAGAAGACGTCTTTGATGCACAGTGGCACCAAAAATTAGCTGAGGTGGTTTTGTGAGGATGACAGGTAAATAGTAGCAGAAATAACTGTAAATGAGGAAAACGTGTAAATATGTAAATAGTTTCTGTTGTGTGTTTGTTTCAATGCCAATATTTTGTTTTCCTGAAAGCCAAGACTTGAGAGAATGATGTGCAGGTGAGAAAAGGCTTGGTCACTGTTGGTCTGATCTGTGTGATATTTCTACAAAGTTCTGTTAGTAATAAAATCTGTTTAGTTGTTCTGGTTGGCCTTTATGCTTCTATATCTACTGATACATTCATTTTACATCATTTTAGCCTAATAATCTGACAGCTGAGGCTGTCCTGAAAACATCATGTCTGCATGCTGGCTGAGATTAAAATGATTGAGCTTCTACCTGCATTTTTACATAAAAATGGGTTAAACATGGGTAAAGAGCAGAATTCAGAAAATCTTAGTCTTTGATGAAAATGTCAACTTGAGCAACACAACATGAGGATGTTTCCCAAAGCTGAAATGAGTGCTATAATTTAGGTGTATGTTAAGGAGAACTGTCTGCTTGTAGTTTGGACATGTAAATAAAAAAAAGTAAACAAAAAGCCCAAGATGCTTGTGTAAATAGAAAATCTATTAAATCTATTAAACCAGTTAGAAATATGAGCTGTGAAATCGCGATTTGATGAAAACATGATACTTTCCAACATGCATCTTACAGGAACGTCTGGATAAAACACGAGATGCTCTCTCAGAGAGTAAAAGCCGGAACCACACACTGACAGAGCAGACCCAGAACATTCAAAAAGCCCAAGAGGACTCAAAGCTGAAAATCTCTAATCTGGAGAAACAAAACAGGACACTGAAGCAGGTGAGTCACAGAGCTGAAGTTAAAAAGGGTGCACAGGCTGAGTCTCCATTTTGATGTGTTTTGTTTTATTTTTTTTTTTACTCAGAGCTTGAAGCAACAGCAGGAGGCTGAGTTGGAAGCTTCCCAGCAGCTGCAGAGAGAGAAGGAGGAACTGCAAAAAAATCTCACCAATCTGCAGAGCTCCTTGCAAAAGCTTCAGAATGAGAGGGCAGAGATGGAGAAGGCCCTGGCACACCTCAGCAAAGATAAATCTGCTCTTAGAAGGACACTGGAGAAGGTGGGATGGCTTCCTGCAGAACTATACTTCAATGCAGTGGTTTGATATCTTGCAAAATTACAGTAGCTTTTTTCAAATGTCCAAAACCCCAAAGTCTTAAACTGCTTTTTGGTTAGTGGAGCTAAAATAAAGAAAGTGCTGAATGTGAGGTGAAGCACTGAATTTATTAAGAGAGCCAAACCACAATTGGCTTCAAGTGTAATTAATGTATTTTAAAGTCAGTTCTACAACTGCTGGAAACCAGTGCATGAAACTGGCCAGTACTGAAGTAATATCCATTTAGTACTGGTCAGCTCCATGCTGCCACGTTCTGACACACAGCTGCCACGCCATTAAGACACATAATTGAGCTGTTACATTAATCCTTGCAGAAAATGATTAAATAATTTGCTCTGGTATTATATCCTTCGTTTTCTACATTGTGTAAAGTGGCCCTAAAGTGATGGAGACATGATACTGGACTGTGAGAACCACAAGGTTCTCTGCTTGGTCTCTGCTACACACATTACAGGATGGCACACAAGTGCAGGTCAATCATGGTAAAGTCGTTCACATTATGTCACCCTCGTGCTGCTGTTAGGTGGAGATGGAGAGGCTGAAGAAGGAGGAGGAGGCAGCGTCTGTTGCCAGAGAAAGAGTGCAGTTGGAGCAGGAGCTGGCTGAAAAGCAGGACCAGCTGCAGACTCTGCAGGTGAGGGGTTGCAGGATGAAGGGGCATGTAGCGGCAGAACAAATTATTTGAAATTTAAAACTTTAAGCATTTACTCATATTTATATTTGCACTGCACCTTTAAGGATTTCTTAAGTGAATGAGGCATAGATACAAATCTAACTTTGGGGGTTATGATAATAGGAAGAATATTTTATGTGACTCTGAACCTTCTTAAGAACTGTCTTCAGAGTCAGGCAGAGCCAATACCCTCACTGTTTCCCTAATCTCAACCACTCAACACAACAGTATAAGAATTTCCTGATCTTTAACTTTTTTATATTCTATTTCCATTCATTTAAACCTAAATTAACTATCTTCAGGCTCAAATCTCCCAGTTGGAACACTCTCATGCCCAGCGCCTCCTGGAGGTGACTGCTCGTCATCACCATGAGTTGGATTTGGAGACAGATCGTCTCAGGGACAGTCAGCTCCAAGCAGAATGGGCCTTGGAGAGCAGGGAGAGGGCTCATCGTCAGAGGGTCAAATGCCTGGAGGAGCAGGTTTCATAAGCCTAACTGTAGATCATTTCTAGTCAATTTGTCCTTAATTGATAATGCTTTTTTGACAAATCTATATTTTTTTACCTTTTTGTGTTTAATAGGTGGAGACTCTCAAAGAGCAGCTTGATCAGGAGACCAGAAGACGACAGACCTATTTCAGTCAGATGCTGCAGCCTGGTGTGTAGGCAGTGTAGAATGTGGCACATCTGTCTTCTGACTTTGCTGCTCTCCAGGCAGCTTCCCAGTAAACTGTATGTTTCAAGCTACATCCTCACTTTGGAGGCACACAAACGCACTCCCAGGGCGTTCGCAACACCACGTACAAAGGATTAGATTAATCTGCTGGAAACTCAACAACAACAAACAATGAGTGTTTTGTTAATAAATGAGCTGGATGTGCCAAATTGTTTTTAGGATTTCCTGTAGCTCACTATTGTTTCTGTCGGATTCTGCTGCATTGCTTCTAGAGAACAGTGATGAAAAGTTTTATAGACTTATTAGACTTATTAGTCATATTACTCGTGTCTTAGCTTTATATTGTGAATCCTAATGAGAATATAAGAATACTTACAGATATTTAGATGAATCATTGAATGATTATGGAATTCTCCGGTGGAGTTTTATTATGAGTTATGTTGATTGTGACAGTGTGTACAAAATGTCTAACCATGTTCAATAAACTGAGTGTATTCATGTGTATTTATATATTTTTTTGATTCATAAGACTTTCAGTTATGTTGTGAAAACCTTTCTGAGTTTAGTGAACCAGCACAGTTCCAGCTGTTAAATGTCTTTGTGGATTCACATTTACAGGTAAGAGATGCTCTCTCTTCTGTCTTGATTTTATTTTTAAATACAAGACAGCTGCAGAATCATAGATCTGTGGTTTTTGTGGATCTTTTCATGTTTCATTTCAGGTCCTACAACCATATTTTCTAAACAGTATATCACATCCATGTTTTCTCACAGTGTAACTGTACATAGAGGGAGTTTCACTGAAGAGGTGGAGCAGTGGGGGGACTTGTCAGCGTTTCTTTAAAGCAGCTCTTTGATTATCATAGATCCGCCCAGTGGTTATCCTGTTACCGGCCTCTTTTTAGCTATTGGCTGGAAGGAGCTAATTATGCAAGGTAGTGAATCCCTGTGGGGGAGGTGGGGCCAAAGCTGAAAGAACTCCTTTGGCAACCAGAATAGAGCTTTTATTGAGGATATTTCTAAACTGACCATCAGGGACCAAATCACTGGATTGTTTGAAGAAGAAAAAAAAAAACATCTCAGTTGAATCACGCTGCTCCCCCTCTTTCATTCCTTCCCTCGTTTCATTTCAGTGAGACGGAGAGCAGCTCATGCAGTGCCCAGCAGCAAGCAGAATGCAAAGAATCTACAGTATTCCCCCGTCTCACAGTAGAAGCCCAGTTCAGTGAGGAGAGGCAGAGGCAGAATCAGGGAACAGTCAGGGGAGGACTCCGGCTGCTGCGGCTCAGAGGACGAACGTACGGTCTTGTCCTGTTCTGCTCTGCACTTGTTGCCTGAGGTGTGTGTGGTAGTGCGCTCCTCCCTCTCTTCTGCAGTGCCTGCTGTCAGCTCCATCCCTGGGTGGCTGAGGCCATGGTGCTGGTGCTGCAAGCCCTGTTGTCCTGCTTCTGCACCCTGATCTTCCTGAACCTGCTGCCCAGGGTGGAACCTGCTGTGCCCTTGGAGGACTTCTACCCCTTCGGCCCGGACAAGGGGGACTCCCAGACTGTTGCTCAGGACGACGGAGGCTCTGGACTCCAGGAGATTTCTGTTGCTTTCCCCTTCTTTGGAGACAGGCACACAGGACTATATGTGAGTACAGCTGAGAGTGTTCTTTGCATGTTAATGTTTGTGAGAAGAAATTTGGCACAAAACCAAACACAACACGGAGATGCCTTTTGAGAGTTTGTATATGTTGATGTACTCCTGCATACTTTGCTGTTAAATCTCATTTGTACAATATCATGTTTTCCCATCATAGCTGGAACCATAATCCTCCATGTCTCTGTCTTCACTTACATCTGTCCTTCCCGCTCTCTGAGTCCACATGGGGTGGGGGTGAGAGATAAACTATCATCAGAACAAAGAGCTGTTTAAGGAAATGACAGTTTGTGTTCTTACTGCTGCTGCAGCATCTGTAAGCTGCTCTTTTTTTCACAAGGAGCAGGAGTGTAGAGAAAATATGCACGCCAGAGAGAGAGAAACAGCGCTCATGGGAGGAAGCTGAATGGTTTGACAAGGATTTTCGCACACCGCAGTGAAACACCCTTTGATCTGCCTTTGTCATGTATTGGGTTCAGTTCCAGCACATGGAAAGGCAGAACTCCCTTAAATCAACACCACCTGTTGTGGTTATGCATCCGCACTCACTCTCCAAGGTCTCCCCTTCCCCACTCACAGCCCGGCCTGCCTCTTCCCTGCACGGTCTGTGGGCAGGGGAGGCTGAGGAACCATGGCAACAATGGGCAAGGTCAAAGGTTGTCTTTCTAATCTAAGCATCGGAGGGTGAGGTCAGACTCTTAATGAAGAAATATTTCAGACTCTAATGCAGCACAGTCTGCGTAAAGACACCAAACAGTGTTTATAACTGGAGAGTTTGAGCATTCTTCTGCAAGTCAGAACTGCGTGCACACCACAGTATGTTTCTTACAGGTTCTGCAATAAATTCCATCTCTTCTCTTTAAAATAATACTGATACCCAGTAGTCTAATTAGACAAGATAAGACAAGTCACTGGTTGCTTGACTTGTCGATCTCAGACTAAATTATTATCTCAGAAAGAGATGAAAATGAAGGTGGTGCTCATTCTGATATGTGCTGTGCTAGAAGTTATGCGATATCCTGCAGCTCACTCTGCATCTCATTGAGTATAACACATCATGGCAGGCTTTTGAACTTACAGTCAAGCCGGCTTTAAATACCTCACCTGAATTCATTAAAATATTTGCTTTAAAGTGAGCGAGCCACAGGGTGATATTTGCACCCAGAGAGTTGCTTTGAACAGGTAATATTTCACTGAGTACTAAGAGGTAAACTTGTATCAGTAATTCCTCCCTTAGCCTTTTGGCTGCTGCCACCTAGAAGCTGTAGACCCAAACGGATTTTAGACGCTGTGTGGGGGTCGTCTTACTTTGTTATCATTACTGATGCGTTTTGAGTCTTTAAAGCTTTCACAGCAGATCCCATTAAAACCTTTGCCTCCCACTCTCTCTTTCTGAAACAAAATATCTTATTTTTTAACAGTTGCCATCAACAAACGCAGCAGTAGGTTCAAGGTCTGCCATAACTACGCAGAGCTTGGTTACAGTGATCTCTAATGTCACTTAACCTCTTCTTGACGAGAGCCCCCTGTACAGGAGGCAGCATGAGATACGTGCAGTACAGAAGATGTTTGCAGACACTAGGACGCATCAGTCCTAACATGTAGCCTAGCAAAAAGATGGGGAGAAACTCAGCTAAAAGACTCTACCAAGCACTGGCATCTAAACCAAACACAGTTTAAACCCCAAGCAGTTATATGGGAATGTAAGAAAAACATGAGAACAGAACCGTCCACTTTAGAGCTTCTGCTAATTTCTCCACTTCAAACAAACCACACAAACAATATGTCACATGAAAGCAGAGACTCTGCTGGTTACAAAGACGTCTGTCTCATCACTGTGGGACAAAACTCTGGGAGCTAGCAGCCAGAATCAGAAATAATGTCTTACTTTTGCTGTTTTGTGGTGAAAAGTTTGATTCCAGCTCTAAAAACTCTGCTAACGTTTCTCCTACGACTCTGCCTTTGTTTGACATGAATCATGAAGGTCCTGCTGGTTTCCATGGAGATGAAGGAGGTTTTATAGTGAAGGATTCACTCTTCCAATCATAGACTTTCTTGGGCTTCACTTCTTTCTGGATCATTTTTGTTGTTTCTAAGGTGAATGTGGGGGCTATCCCTGGATTCTTCTGACTCTGACCATTGATAGAGGCGGCCATCATCAACATCAGAAGATGACTTCCTGAAATATTTACCTGCGTAACACCTCTGTTAAACCACGTTAGGTTTCTATCCTCTGGTGCTCACTGAAAGTAATGTGGTTTTCTTTTAGGAGGAGCTAACATTACATTTTGTATTTGTTCCAGGTGACTTTACTCTGACACAGTAACACATATCTTGATACTGACACTTCTGTAGTAATCTCACATGTCTCAGCTTTCTGTAGAGACCAGAATTATAAATACAGTCCTTGTAATTGTGAAGATATACTTCATTTATTTTGGGAATGTCATTTCAGACAGGAGGCAGAAGAAATAGACCTCATGAAGAAGAGGTTAAAATCTGACTATAAACTTGGGTCTTTCCCAACTTCCAATCCTATTTGTGCCTCATGGTAACCAGGCTGTCCCTCTGTTATGGTTTGTATCTGGGAGTTTTCTCGTGTTGCTGGGATCTCTCCTCCTCCTCCCTGCCCTGCCTCCCCTCCTCCCACGCCTCAGATAGCATGGCAGGGGTCTTCCCCCTGGAACGGTCCAGCTGCTTTATCTGAGAAATGACCAATCACTTTAACAGAACACAGATGTATCTGCAAAGCATCTTATGAGCTTATAAACAATGCAGCTCACAGATTAGCCGCTCTTCCAGGCGATTAGTGTGAAGAACGTGAATGAGGACATCCAGGGTCAGGGAGGAAAGAACAAAAGTGCAAAAGCAAATGTGAGAATAGAGTTTATGATCAGACACCTTTCTTGTGCAGTGGAAAAACTGTCCGTAATTGAAAATAGACATGTCCGTTAAATTAAAGTAGGTTTGGTACAAGTCCCGCCAAGAGCAAGTTACAGTGTAACTGCACTCGTTATGGATTACACATGTGGAGCTCTGAAGAGCGACAACGCTTTGTGCTATTCTTTTCACTCACCGCTGTATGCGTCATTTCTTTGTACTCAGCATGGGTGCTTTTTTTTTTTACACGTGTATGGGATGAAAGGTGTGACTGAGCAACAGTTTATCCACCGCAGAGAAGCCAAGTCTGTCTAAAACCCTAAAGTCTTGAAGTCAACAATACCGTTAATGGAAAAATATGACTTTGGGGAATGTCTTTTCATCTCCAGCAGAGTTAGATGGAAGGATTGATATCACTTCCGAGTGTGCTGGTTAAACAAAAAGCTACAAGCAGGAGATGGTTTTCCTACTGGAGCGTAGAGGCTGGAACTTTTCTTTTAGTGCAAAAACAAGTTGTGGTTTTGTACAGGAGCTTACATACCAGACAACTTCCGCTGGTTGCTTTTTATTTGTGGAAGACTGGAAAGTCGCTGCACCCAACCAAGAATTAGTCAGGTACACAAGATGTTGGAAACCTCCATTTTTCTATAAAAACATTAGAAATCTGGTCTGCAGCAGAAGAGAACAGAGAACTAATCCACAGTGAGCATGAGGTTGATTTTGCTGTCAGCCTCATTTCACCTTGAATTGTGGATTTTTGTTTTTATCTGTTTTTTACTGCATTATTATTATTTTTTTTTAATTTATTTATTTTGCAAACACTTGTTTGGCACGGCAGTGGATTGATCATGGTTTGGGCTTGTGTTGCAGCGGGCAGCACCAAGAATATTTCAGAGGTCAAGAAAATAACAGATTCAATCACAACAGCTTAAAGGTACCAAAGAGCTGACCATCCAGTTGTCTGTACTTATATAGGACTTTTTTACCCAAAACGCTTTACATATACGTCGCATTCACATACTGACGGTGGAAACTGCCATGCAGGGTGCTCACCACGACCCATCAGGAGCAATTGTGCCGGGATTGAACCAGCAACCCTCAGGCTACAGGACGGCCACTCTACCCACTGAGCCATGCCGCTTTAATAGAACTGGAAATCTTTGGTGGAGATTAACTGAAAGCTGGTCCAAACTTTTGTCTCTAGTCCTTGACATTCTTTATCTTTATATTGTAAAGCTTTAACACAAATGTATAATCTTTTACTATAATATATGACTGAACGTCTTGACTGTTTTTCCCTTTTTTTTTTTTTTTTCTTTTTTTTTTGCTCAATTAATGCATCAAAAATATCTTATGTGTAAATAATTTTGCCCCTTTTATCAGGACAAATGTAACTTTCAAAATCTGGCAAGTATTTGATATTATTAACATTTCAAATATACATGAAGCAAATTTCTAAAGTTATGAAAACTGAATTAAACTTATAAGAATAGGAAAAGTAATTAAAAATAACAGAAAAAGAAAATAAAAGATTGCACAGAAAAAGGATGGGGGGGGGGGGCACAGGCACATGGGATTGGGAAAGTGTAGCAAACAATGTGGTCCACACTCCAGACCACTTTGTGGAAGAAATGCACCAATTCATTTTTGCCAACCACCAAAAAATATAAAGAAGAAGAAGACCTGCAGAACAGAGATCAGGGTTTATTGAAAACATCGAAGAGAGAAAAGAAAGAGGGAGACATGGAGAAATAGGTTACTGGGATGAAAGATGGCAGATATCTTGCTCTTGGTTTAACAGTAACTATAATTTGTATTTTTATGCTTTTAGAATGAACCATTTCTATCTACTTGCCGTGGGTCCACATGGCAGCTGCCATATTTGTGTCATTATTTTTGCTACGATGTCTCTGAATGGACAAACAACTCTGTGTTAAAGCTTTAAAATTGCAGTGCCCGCTTTGTTTTTCAGTGTTAGAACACCGTTGTTATAAGTAGCACCTTAAAAGGACCATTGAAGAAGACAGTACACATGTACACTATGCTGTAGTAGTTACCTGTAGTGCAGGTGGATATATAAATAACTTCATATATCCATCTTTACCAATAAATGTACTATACCTTTAAAGATGCACTACAGAACTTTCACAGATTTTCTCAGTGACTTCCTAACGACGACTAATCCAGCATCCATCTTGTATCATACCTGTGTTGTGAGATCTCTCCAGCCAGTAAAATAGATTCTTATCTTGGCTCTTGTCTCATCTCTTGCATTGTCCCCTTCTTCCTTCTTTTCCTCTCTTCTTTCGATAAAGTCTTTTTGTGTTTCTTTGCTGAATCAGCCACGGTGTGCATTCAAAAGAGCTAGCATATGACGCGGTGCGTAAAATGACACTCAGATACAACATCATGTGGCATCCCGGAATAAAATGTTGCATAATGTGGTGTTTCGGCCTTGGGATGCCAGCTGCTCCAGAAATACACATAATAGATGTCACTGTTCCATCAAACAAGAATCAAAAATAGCTGGGCCAGTGTAGCTGACATACAGTCGGCGAAAAGAACAAAGAAGAAGCCGCAATTAAAATATTTAATGGACATACAGACCCCCCCGTTGTCTACTTTGTTGCCTTTTTTGTCTCTTTCTGAGCATGTGGCCTGCAGAGAACGTTGATGTTTTTAAAAAGAGGCTTAAGGCCTACCTTTGTAGCTTACCTTTTAATTTATTTAATTTATTTTACATCATTTTATTTTAATGTTATTTTATTTTCATTTTACTCAACTGTACTACTTCTTATTTATTTATTCATTTACTTATTTATTTATTCATTCTTAGCTGTTCATATTGTATCTTAAGGTTGTTTAAGTTTAATTGTAACTCCAGTGTTTTCCTCGTCGGGATCCTCCCGATTTTGCCTGCTCGGTCTGGGGCTGCTGCTGCGGTGATTGCACCAATAGGGGTAGCTGGGGGCCTGCACTGCAGCCTTTTGGCTGCGGTGTAGGCCCCGGTTTGTCCTGATGGGGGTGGTTGCCGCTGTTGGACATGGGTGGACTGGCTCCTGGTGTGGATGGATCCCCATGACACTGATACTGTTTCCTCACAGCAGCATCAGGCATTTTTATCACTTTTAGTATTTTATAATAACATTCAGTTCAAGACAGAATTAAGAGAATCATGTTTGCATAGAATGGGGAGGGGGGGCTGCTTGGTGTGTGTGTGTGTGTGTGTGCGGCTGTGTGAAATATTTTAGTGAGTGTTTTTATCATTATGTATTTCCACTTTGTTTTGTTTTTAATATGCATGAATGTTTTTAATCATGTAAAGCACTTTGTGTTGCCTGTGGCATGAAAGGTGCTTTATAAATAAAGTTTGATTTGATTTTGATTTGAATTGATGTGCATCATGATCTTCTCCAGCATCGCCATGCTATCGTCTGAAACTGATGTCAGAACTTGAAAATGAACTGTGGAGTCTGTTTTGCCCCCTGGTGGATGCATTGCATACCTATGTAAAGGAAGCATAAATGAGCCTTTAACAGGTTCATTTCTAACTTTTTATAATCGGGTAATCTTTTTCCACACATTTACAGACAGGATTTATTGCTCTAGTTTAATATCTTTCTAGTTTATGGTGAGCCAGAGCTGAGGAGACACAGGCCCCGTAGACTGTAGTCACTGCCTTTGGTCTTGTCAAATAATTGGACAAGTTTGTAACTGTGAAATCTCCACTTTTGACAAGGAAAACTAATGTTTTCCTGAGCTGATCTGTGGGCACTCTTTTCATTTCGGGCTTGGCTTTGGCAAGAAAGTTTATTTTACTCCATAAATTGCAAGACTCAAAAGAAAACCACCCAAGCAAAATCCTGGATATATCCGGCAGAGAATTCCCCCCAAAAACAAGGGTGTTGCTCAGTGAAGTGGCAGAAGAAGGAAATATAGGGAGCCGGATGCTTCTTGCAGGGTGGACTGATGGCACTTCTCTCCCCTGTGATTCTGACCTTGGTCATGTTACAGCACAACACAAGGCTGCTCTGAACTCATTCACTCTCTCACATAAGTGTGATGTAGAACCACCCCTCAGTGGATGTCATATACTGGTTACAGCTTGGTGGGAATTCATGAGAATAAGGAAGCAAAAGCTCCAAGTTCAGTTTCAGTTTCTCTCAGGTTATTTCCAAGTCAAAGTAGCCTAAAAACCTCCTTACATGAAGGAAATACACTTGTTTAAACAATTCCAGATGCTACAAGAGATCAGATTAGGCAAATAAACATATCCCACTATTGGAATATAGATGTTATTTAGTGTTCATGGTTTCCCACACTAATTCTGGTGACTTCCAGACCGCTGCCACCACAGCTCTCCAATTTTATTGGGCATGTGGGTGTGGGAGGTTTGTATTTCATGTACATCCTCCCATTGATCCAGCCCCGTGCCCTCATTCTTGTTTTTCTCCCTGTATCAAATGGCGCTCTGGCTGACCCCCGGGCCCTGCCCCTGCAGTCGGTCGTCTTCCTCCCCACGTCGGCCACATTCTCACCACATCACGCTGATTCAGAGGGGAAGGCTGTGGTTGGGCAATTAACTGAGCCCTCGTGCTGTGCCAAACAAAACTTCCTCTGCTGTTTTTACAGCAAAGTCCTTCAAATTATGGTTTTCATGCATGCATGGAGCGGAGCTCAGCCATCTGACGTTGCTTTGTCACTGTCACATGCCACTCGGCCTGTATGTGAAACGTGGGTTCACAGCAGATTTTGGGACATGCAGGATTGGTGCCAGCTGGGACAGGCAGAATCCTCTCATGCTGAAAATAAACCAAGACAATGCATGAATGAAAGCTTTTCATGGGGATTCAACTCATTCGTCTGTAAAACTTTCCTCTCTAGTCTGGTTTAGCAGATTGTTTCTTATGATCCTTTTATTTGATGTTTGGGTTGCATACCACTGAATTTGGGAGGATGGGACTCTTTATGGAACTGTAAAGTCTATCACCATCATGACCAAGAGGTATCAAATTGTTGTTTTAGAGTGTAACACATAACACATTTCTTTACAACTTTACTAGTAAATAAAGCACAAACCTCTAAAACATCCCAAGTTAGTTTCCTGTGTACTCAGTCCAACTTATTTAAATCTATTTCACCACTTTATGTATCTCACTAGTCAGTATTCAGCAAAACAAGAGATTTTGGGACTCTCAACTGGCATTTGAAGCAGTAGTGGATCTAGACTTTTATGCATGGGGTGCCCTCGCCCCCAAGCAGTCTGGTTTACTGTCTGGTGGTGGTGGTAGACTGGATCCTTGTGTCTGACCACAATGACTTGTGCAGCTAGCTGCACATTAGGAGCTGTTAAAGCTGCTGAGATTGGGGCTGACTTGGCCTGAGCATCTTAACAAAAGTCAGCAATATCTCCCTTTCTCTTCATTCTTATATCTTCTTATACGAAATCAGACAGACTGTTTACAGGATATATTTCTTTGCATTTCCATGCTGTAGCTACTTTAAAAAGTAGCCTTACTAGCCTCCACGAAACTGGATCATGTAGGTGTTGCTTAGTCAGTGCTAAGTAATGCAGGAACTGATGTTCTCTTAAGCATCTTTATAGTTTATTTTTAGCTCCAATGTGAAAATCTTGATTACAGAGTAACTGGTGTAGTGATACTGGCGATCCACGCAGGTCTGGAAAGACGTTGCTGTCCTCCTCCTCCTCCAGTGACTTATCAATCACCTGAGGTGACACCTGGGGTAACCAATCCAATTTCAGAGGTGGCCACCTAGGTCCACCCCTAATTTGAAGTTCCTGTTCCTCAGCTCTTTTTTCCCCTTCAAAGTTTTAACTGAGTCAATTAAAAAGATGGGAAAAAAATTAAGATATTTCTGTTTAGATTGGAAACCAAAGTGGCTAGTTGGCTGTTAGACAGAAACATGTTTTTGAATGGATTGATCTCTGCTTTATGAGTAAATGACTTTTTTTTACCAATGTCTGAAGCATAAATTAAGACTATTTTATTTGTTTAAACTAAATTAAGATGTTAAAAAAATCCTCTGTAATCCTTCATCTTTACAGCTTTATCTGAAAATTGCTGATCTATCCATTCAGGTGAAATAAAATCATTTCTGTATTTTGCTCTGAGTGAATCTGTAGCCAAGGAGAGGATAGATTCATTTATTTGGTTACTTTACTTTTGGCAGGCGTCTGCGGATTTCAAGACTGCCAACACGCTTCCTGGTGTGATGACTTTGCAGGTGCATGAACAGCAGAAACTGGATTTTCTCAGCTGCTCAAAATACGGAATGAAGTTAGCGTCTGTTTGCTATGTAGAAAGTGCAAACATCCGTTATGAGCGCTTTCGCTGCCCAATGCAGGAGATTATTTACTGAGGTCTGAACACTGTTTGTCCACCTTTACATGTCCTCTTCATCACTTCCACTCTAACTCCACCTAATCCTATAAACAAGTCATAGCGGTTTAGTCTGACATGTTGAGAAAACTACTTTGGTATATTTTATTCAGGTGCACTAACTCATAACTACATTTCCTCTTCAGGTTAACAACAATGGCCTTGTGTCTTTCCTGAGGGAGGTGTCTCAGTTCACACCTGTAGCTTTTCCAATTGCTGGGGACAGAAGAGTGGTGGCGCCGTTCTGGGCTGACGTGGACAACCGTCGAGCAGGGAGAGTGTACTACAGAGAGAGCCAGGATCCCTCCATCCTGAGGAGGGCCTCGGGTGATGTCAGGACGTACTTCACAGAGTTCTCCAACTTCAATGCCACCTGGGTCCTCATCTCTACATGGCATCAAGTCACTTTCTTTGGAGGAAACTCTCAAACACCGGTATAAAACTACACTTTATTCTTGCAAAAAAGCAGAAAAAGATGGAGTAAATCCATCAGTGAGCTCCAACTCTATCTGATTTTTTGTAAGTTTTATGTCCTTTAGCTGTGAAGCACCTGATACAGTCTTTGCCAGAGTACCTTGAATTTAAACACTTGATTCTTCTCCTGCAACCCACAAAGAATTTTTAGGGTCTTCATTGGTTTTTCCCAAGTGGGGGTGGGGGAGGTGGGGGAGCACTTTTATCCAATGAAATGTTCAGAAAGTGGGATGGATGGATGGATGGATGGATGGATGGATGGATGGCTGGATGGATGGATGGATGGATGGATGGATGGATGGATGGATGGATGGATGGATGGATGGATGGATATGATGGAATGGAAATAAAACTAGTTGAGAAATTAATGCAATCTTTCCTTTTTAAAAATGTTATTTTTCAATATAGACATTTATTGAACATCTGTACATTTTTAGTTATTTTAATTATTTACTTAAAAATTATTTCATAGCCAAAATATTTTTAAAAGGCATTTTTATTTATTTAGTTGTTCAACCTTTCCAATGACATCTCTGAATATTTTGTTCACCTGGATGAACAACAGCCGCCCCGGGAATGTCTCCAGCTGTTCTGTTAGATGAACAGATTATTATTACATTTCCTAGAAATTATTCATTAATTTTCATTAACCTTGCTGTAATGCTTTTAATGTTTTATGTAAAGCACTTTGAATTGTCTTGTGCATAAAAAGTGTTCTACAAATAAACCTTCCTTGCTCATCTTCTGTCCAGGTCAACACATTCCAAGTGGTGCTCATCACAGATGGAGAGCTTTCCTTCACGATATTCCAGTACAATAACGTCACATGGACGACAGGCATGCACGCCAGCAGTGGAGGAAATGTAGCTGGGTTGGGAGGGATTGCAGCACAGGTAAGATCACATAGATATCTGACTGTGGTGACAGTCAGGACACACATCAGTTTGGGTGATACTACACTGAAATTTAGTGATCTTTTCTCATGTCGGTCTCTTTGTTGCTCTCCTCCCAGGCAGGTTTTAATGCTGGTGATGGCTCACGTTATTTCAACATCCCTGGTTCTCGCACCGCCGATGTGGTAAATGTCGAGGAGACGACCAACGTGGGCTACCCAGGCAGATGGGTCTTCCGCATAGATGACGCTCATGTCGAAGTGGGTGGCTGCAATAACTCCGGTGAGATTTGCTCCTGAGAGATTTGTTTGTGAAGTGCTCTTTGTTCATTAACAAAACTGTTTTTGGGGATTATTTGTCCAGCTTTGGTGTGCCCGCACCTGCGTCCGTGCCTGAACGGAGGCCAGTGCATTGATGACTGTATCACAGGCAACCCCTCCTTCACTTGCTCCTGCTTGGCTGGCTTCACCGGTCGACGATGCCAGATCGGTGAGTTATGGTTGACATTGCTTCCTGCTCTGTTGCGCCTGACGCACACTGCATGCTGTGAATGACTACTTGTCTACCTGAGATCAGCCAGGAAAAATAATGTCAACTTGTAAAGAAAATACTAGTTTTCACTGGACTTTCCAAAGGGACACCTGAGTATTTCCTTAATACCTGTATGAGTTTCATGCCAATCTGATGCATTCTCCTTGGACTTTAACCTACCAGATGTTTCCTTCTAATTAAAAATATTATACTACCTCCTTTGTGCTTTTCTCTGTTGCTGCAGATGTCGATGAGTGTGCTTCAAATCCATGCCAGAATGGAGGAACTTGTAAAGATCAGATTAATAGTTTCATCTGTGAGTGTCCTCCAGGGTACACGGGGATTCACTGTGAAACAGGTACAACTGAGCCAATGCTTAATGTTTATGGTTACATTTTCATTTCTGTTTCTCCATATATTCTTTTTCCTACCAGATGCAACACCAGTGTGTCCATCTCTTTGGGACTGGGTGTGATCTTTGCACGAATAAAAGCATGTTGAAGTTGCGTTTCGGATGAAAAAGCTGGATTTTTTGTTGGATCAGCACAATTAATTCATGTAACTGAACTGTTTTCATAAAGTAGTTGTAACTTCCGATTAAATGAAGTACCTCATGCTCCTGTCATACAAGTTTAAATGGCACACGAAAATCAAGTCAGATCCTTAGTAAATATGTTACATTTACTCTTATAAATCTACATTTGGGGCCACATTTAGTTTAGTCTTCCTCACTAAATTAACCCTTGTGGGTAATTATTGATTTTTTGTTCTTTCAGGTAATTTTTCCCTCAGTTTTTTATTTTGTTTCCCCATTTTTATTATTATTATTATTATTATTATTTTATTTTTTCGTTTATTGCAAGACAGTGTTTCTTTTGACGAGTCTTTAAAATTTAATTTCAAACACATTTAAAGGCCAGCAGGACAGCAGGGACAAATTTTGGGTCATTAGTGGAGAAAGACGTCTTCTCCCCAAAACTGCTTTAACAACATTATAGATGAATATTTTTTAAAATCTTTTTTTTGTTTTACTAAATCAATTAAATTTTTAAGCAAAATGACTAAATATGTAATTATTCTAATTATTTGAACCCTTTGAGTGTCAGTTTGATTGCTCAAAATGTTTTGTGTTTTTTTTTTTTACAGTAAAACAGTGACATCATGTCATCAAACTGGCATTTTAAGGGTTAATATAATTTAGATAATTACATATTTGCAGTTTTGGGGGGATTACCATTTTGTCCTATAGGGGCCTGAAAGGGTAGTAAATTAACGGGACCCACATGGGATAAAAACATTTGATTTAGGTGGAAATAATTTTTATAATTTTATTACATTCTCCTTATAAGTTTTTAAGTGTAGCATGTTGTGCTCAAACAACATGCTACAAGTTCAACTAAAAATAAATCACAATAAATTTTGCCACAAATTTTTTTGTATATTTAAGAGTGATTTTAAAATAAAACCCCAGTCATAGGAAAGGGCTTTTTTGACATCTAATGACCCAAAAAGCTCACTAGAAAAATGAAAGTAAACCAGAGTTAAAGCATTTGATTTAGGTGGAAATTATTTGCATAATTTTATGTTCATCTAACAAGTTACTTTTAGTAGTGTAGCAAGTTATGCTCAAACAACACAATTTAAAAGAGTTCAACTAAAAAGCATGGTTCTATTTATTAGAGGCTACACGTTCGACTTAGGATAATACCACAGAGGCCCAGTTGGTTTTTTCTGATGTATTTTTGCAAGATTGTGTTGGTCAACATGAGGACAAATGCAATATTTTACAACAGAAGATAAAAATGAAGCTCCTGAACATTTTTATTTCATGTTTATCTGCTTTTGTCAATGCTCACAATTCTGTCAAGTTATGGAAAAACCTTGAAACTTCACGGCTTACAGTAACTTTTGTTCATTGTAAAAAACAGAGGATAACTTCTTGAAATATACAGATGCAATCAAGAAAAATAGTGTTTTTTTTTTTTAAATAAATATATATAACTGCTTACTGTTAGAGCTGAGCCTATTTCCTCTGATTGATTTCTGCATTTATTTCCTCATTGGTTACCTACACACACATACAAAACTTTTTACAGTATCCAGCCTCTCTAAAGCTTCTGTGCCTCTTCCCACAGTCCAGCCTGTGGAGATGTATCAAACCTCGTCTAATACCTTTCGCAGCCAGCAGCACATACTTGCAGCGTGAGGGGAGCTGTGTGGCGGATATATTAATCAGCTGAGTAAATATTCCACGAGTGTGTGTCTCTGTCCATATGTGTGTTGCAGACATTGACGAGTGTGAAGACAGGCCATGTTTTAACAACGCGTCGTGTGTACAAGGCACCGGCAGTTTCACCTGTGTGTGTGAGCCGGGTTACACTGGTGTCCTGTGTGAGACAGGTGAGCAGGGTTCCTCTCAGTCCTCCCTCCAGAGGAAATATTTTCTACTGCTTTCTACATCAAACTCAATCTTTTGGCAGATGTTTCTGTCCAAAGAGTTTCCCAGTCCAGCTAGACAAATGGGTTATGCTTGAAAAGATTTAAAAACAGCTTTTCTCTTTTTTTTTTCCTCGGGTCACACAGCGTAGCAACGAACCATAAAGAGAAAGTTCACAGCAGTCAAGTCAGTAGGCAAAAAAAGTCCTTTCCTAATCGCACTTGTGCTGTGATCGATTGTTAATGAAACCTAAATCTAGTGGGGAATTAAACTCTAAGGCCTTGCGCAGCTCATGAATCCTCGCTCATACATGAGACCAGATTAGTCTTAATTCCACACACCTGCTCAGTGAAATTCTATACTTTCATAAGAAAAGTCCAATCCTCCTAATCCAGCTTAGTGTCTTGAACAACAGCCTCCAAATGTACCACTGATTAATTATGTGTTTATCCTCCAGACATAAATGACTGTGAATCGCAGCCCTGTCTGAATGGAGGAGAATGCATCGATCAGCTGACCAACTTCACCTGTGTGTGTCCGGCTGCTTTCACAGGAGTGTTCTGCGAAACAGGTAGGGATGACAACTTGTCACACAATGCATTTACAACCCCTTTTTGTTTAGGTTCCCTAAACCCTGGCATTTTTCAAACCGAAATGAGCTCCTCGAGGGCCAGTGTCCTGCAGGTTTTAGAAGTTTCCCTGCTTAAAACACCTGATTCAGACTTGTGCAGAGCTTGATGTGAAGCTAGCTAGCAGGACTAAAAACTTACTAAAAACTCTGCGTTATGGACATGATCTGTTCAATAAACTGACCTGATTTAAAATTAAATTCAAATTAAAGAAAAAGTCATGACGTTTTCATAGACTTAAGTAAGCAATGGAATAAACAAACATGGTTGGTATTACCACTGGAATAAATAACCTACATCCTGAAGGACATGTGTATCTGTCATCTCACGCGTGAGAATCAGGACACCCTAAGATAGATGGATGGATGGATGGATGGATGGATGGATGGATGGATGGATGGATGGATGGATGGATGAACGGACAGAGATTTTTAACTTGTCTTTGTGTATAAAAAAAAATCAAATTTAATTTAAAACACAACTCAAATGAAACAGTAAAGTGATAAATACACGTTCTGTAGATAAAGTTAAGATTTCGTGTGGTGATAGGTTGGGGGTAAAAACTGTCTGCTTGTTCTTGCTTTGTGGGACCGGTAATGTCTGGCTGGAAAGACGAGTTCTTTAAAAGTTTTTTTTTTCCTTCTGGAAGCAGCGGGAGATAAAAATGTCTCTCAGGGCAGGTAGTTGTGCGTTTATTATTCCCTGTGCAGCTTTGATGATTCTCTGCAAGGCCTACTTGACTATGGTTGCATTGTGCTGCAACTCATTAAAATCATTGTTAGAAGAATCTAACAGGAAGTAGATCAGAACCGAAAACCTACAGATCATTACAGATCCTCAGCATGTCTGTTGGGCATGGCAGCTCATAGTTAGAGTCCTAGCAGGCTACGTTCAGGAATACTACTTGGCCATTACACTTTATTATTTATATTGTTATATTATGTATATATTATTACTTTCTGACATCTAATTATGTGAATAGTTTTGGGTTTGTCTGAACAAGTTTTGAGTTTTTCCTTCAAGACGTCATCGAGATTGTTTCTCATAATAAAAAAAAAAACACTTATACAATATATGAATAAGGAATAGTTGACATGTGACTTTCAATTATATGTTTAATTATATATAAACATATACCATTATATTACATTATTATTGGTTCTGTGTAAATAGCTAAAACAGGGATATTCAGCTGGTAGCCCACGGGCCAGAACCGGCCCGGCCCAACATAAGCATTAGCTTCTTCTTGCTCCCTTTTAAACACAAAATGGTTGATAATATTTGGACGTGATCTCATGAGCTGTTAACATCATCGTTTACCATGTTAGTATGATGGCTTTTCTTTTATCCTAATTATTATTATTTTTTTATGTTCACATGAACTAATTCATTCATTCCTATATGGAATAATCAAACAAATACACACTTCTTATATATGGAAACTTGTTTTTATTGAAGGATATCTCCAAAGCTGGACAAACGAGTTAAAAATATTTGAAGTACTTAACAACAGAGATCAACATGTTGTATTCATGTTTATTTGGGTGAATTAAGCCTTAAATGCATGTTGTTGTCTTCTTCTCTCAGAGCTGGTGATGCCACAAGTCAATTTCACAGACGCAGACAACCAAACAGGTAAAAACAAGAAAACCTAAACACTAAAACTCCGCCAACATTTCTCACACATTGTTCGGTTTTTACATGACATGAGAACAATATCTCTCAACACCTAAATAGTGACTGTATTACTGCAGGAGCTGGTGTCTGTACATGTGCTCCACATCTATGGTGACAAATGTGAGTGGTTTTGTTTACTTGGGCTGGCTGGCGCTTACCACAGGCAGCTGAGCAGGTAGAGAGCAGATTGGGGTATTTGAAGAGGAGCTGTGCTATCCCACAGGAATTTGGAGCGCTGCCCTGGAAGAGGCTGCTGTGACGATGGATTATTCTAATTATCATAACTGACACAACCTCGCCCAGTTTACTACGGAAACCAGTCGCCTGATCCTGTGAATAATTGCTTTATAGCACATTTTATTAGTTTACCAACAAGAGGAAGTGCTTTTGTCTAGACTTAAAACAGCGTCTTTATGAGTCAAAGCTGGTGTTTGGAATTCAGGTCATTTCTTCAGACAGAGCTGTTAAAATATGCATGCCTCCTCACCGCTGCTTGCTTCTCTGGATACAGGCCATGGCATCACATTATGGTTTAACGTACAGCTGCTGCTTGCAAAGCAGTTAAACATAAAATTTGTAAAAGCAAACAAAGTCTTGCAGTGTTTAGATTTATGTTTATTATTTTGTTTGTTTTAGGGAACAAGTTTAATGAGAGGTTTCTGTCACCCACTGATAACAGTTGCTGCAAGGGGCTTTTTCCCTCCACTAAAAGCTCTTTAATAGCATTCGAGCTGTTACAAATGCATGCTACTTCTCACCCTTGAGCTGAAATAACTATCAGTGCTTATATAGGCTCTCTTAAATCTCCCAAATACTTTCCTGCCTGGCTCACTTGGAAGGCAAAGCGGAAAAAGGAGCATGATCCTCCGAGGAAGAGAAAGTAGTGGGACTCAGAAGTGCCTAATCAGGCTCTCAGATCAAAGGGCCCAGGCCGCACAGGTGGCCAATGAAAGTGGCTCTTGCAAATTAACAATCCATTAATTGCCCTCAAGGTTATACAGTTTGGTCACAAAATATGCTCCATATCATCAGAAAAATAATACCCTCCACCGAGCTCCCGGGACTTCAAAGGGGAGCCATTTAGCTGTGATACGGCCATGTGCTTTGATCCACTGCTGCAATTAGCAGGGAGAGGAAAACAAAAACATTCTTACAATTTTTGCAGAGCGGATGTGCGGCGTGCTGACGGGTAATTTCTTGTCCTGTGAACTTTGTTTGGAAAGAGAAATGACAGTAAGTCAATACTTAGGTTACAGTTTAGTAGATCAAAGCTCAGCATGTGGTGCAGGTGTTTATCATTTCCACATTCAGGCCATTACTGAAAACTTTATCTAATATAAGACTTGCCTTCTAGCTTTTCTCTTTCTGTGTGTACAGATGAATGTCCTTGCCAGAATGGGGGTGTCTGTGTGGACATCACTGGACGCTGTGAATGTCCTGCTGGCTACACAGGAGCAAACTGTCAGCTCGGTAGGTGTGATATACACAATCCTCTTTAATGGATGGATCACTGTAAGATCACAGATGTCTGAAACTGATGGTCATTTTCTCACCATTCCTCAGAAGTGACTCTGCTGCCATGCAGTAACAGCAGACCGTGTCCTGATGGAAGTCCATGTTTGGAGTATGGAGGGACATATCTGTGTACATGTCAGACTGGAATAGAGTACGATCACAAAGACCTTTATCCCTATGGTAAGAGCCAGAGGCCCCAACCTGGCAGTAATGTCCTGATAAGTGTTCATTTCTATCTAAACCAACATGATCTCATTAGTTTATTACATTAAGGATGTTGGGAGAGATTAAGAAACCACTGCTTTAATCGATTCACTTCTCATGTCATTGTTCTGCTGTAAATACAGAGGAGTAAAACCTGAACCTTTGTTTCGGCATCTGCTCAAAAACTGCATTCCCATAACAAAACGAGAATATCTCCACAACCACAAGGTCTGTTTACGTTTGAAGTCGTAGGAAAGATAGATTTGTTAAGATGTGTAAATATTAGCACCACTTATAAAACGTTAGGGATATTCAGCTTTTTGTATGTCAGAATGAACCGAAAATGCACTATAACCTTTACTCGTGAACTTAATTTGACTTTCTCTAAACTATTTAATAAATGTACAACTGAATGGTGAAATATTTATTGTTCAACATGCTGCTCTCTAATAAGATGATTAACCACAAAAAAAAAACAAAAACAAAAGAAGTGTCTAAACCATAACAGTTCTGGTTTAATGACAGTTTGTGTGTGAACAGTCCTCCTCTTCACACTGCTCACATTTACATCATCAGACCAAGACAACACCAAACACATGACAAGTTGTTTGACATGGTTACATTACTTTACTTAAATATCCCACATTCATCAAAGCAGTGTGAACCTTTTATATTTTATGTAAATTTCACCCAAAATTTGAGTATCCTGCACTTTTTGTGATTAGTTTCTGTTGGAGAATAAATGGATGGCACAAAGCACAAATGCAAAAACTTTTGGGCTTGCCTACAAAAAAAAATAATAAAAAAACATGTGAGGATGAATCTGAATGTCTTAAAGGATGCAGCTGTAGCTTTAATCCTCCATCAGATCATTGAACAATATATGAACATCATCTCTGCAAAAGCCAACTCTGATAATATAAAGTAAGAAATATATTGTTTCCCAGTGCAGTAGAACACAGTCAAGTCTCAGCATGTGTTTTTCAGTACAGCCCCAGTCGGTCTGCGACTCCTCTCCCTGTCTGAATGGAGGATATTGCTACGAACGGGACGGAGGCTACACCTGCGAATGCAGATACGGATACTGGGGGAAGCATTGTGAAAAAGGTAGAAGAGTTGATTAAAAGATGGAGGAATGCCCACATTATCAAAACTTCCGCCAGATTTGTACGCTCCTGCTCGGGCTTTAACCCAACAACAGCTTTAATGCTACAGGAAACATGCCACTACTCTTAATGCTACTTAAAATATGGCAATGTTAAAGAGCTTAAGATAATTTGTACTTATGACTAAGTTATGGGCTGTTTCCCTGAAATATGACTTAAATGGCAATGGACTGGAACAGATTTATGTAGTGCGATTAAAAGCTAAAGTGCTGTCTGCTTCAAGGATTGCCTTTTACTGTCTTTTTCCAGTTAGACTCAATACCTGCGCTTCTAGCCCTTGCCGCAATGGAGGCTCCTGCAAGGAAGAGGCAGGGGGCTACAGATGTGTGTGTCCTTACAGATTCACTGGAAAACACTGCGAAGTGGGTCAGTGCCACCCCATTGTAATATTCCAAATATTCTTTACACAACATCCAAACTTTTTCTTGCAGGTTTGTGTAAAATCAGATAGCACCCAGTTCTTCCTTGTCTCTTTTCGAACAACTAGAAATACTTGGATAAGTATCTTTAAGCTATTTATGCCTTTTTGTAGAGGGTTAGCTGTATTACCAACAATGAAGAAACACACTGGTTTGGTCTTTGTGACTGAGTTAGATATTGTTATTTTATTAATAGTTAGGTGTGTTAGTAGGATGTTGCTGTTGTAGCTGCAAAAGCAAAGCTGGTTTGATCTACTTTTTTTTAGTTTTATACACGAAGACAGCAGATAAATCTGAGGAGTCAAGTTCTAAACATATGAAAAAACATGTTGGAAACTGCTGGTTTGATCTTTAAACCTGTGTTGTATTTTAAAATCTTGTTTTATTATCCAGCAAGAAAAATTCTATTCTTTAAGGATAACTTGTGATAAACGCTGTCAAATTACTGTAGTGGAAACTACAGATGAACTATTAAATACTGAAGTGGAAAGAAAAATGAGTTTTTAATGAAAATATAAACTTACTGTTTACTTTATCAGGTCCACCTTGCTAGTACCAGATTGGACCCCCTTTTACTCCAGAACTGCCTTAATTCTTGGTGTCATAGATTCAACAAGGTGGTGAAACCTTCCTCAGATGTTTTCTCCATATTGACATGACAGCATCACACAGTTGCTGCAGGTTTGTCGGCTGCATCCATGATGAGAATCTCCCGTTCCACCACATCCCAAAGCTGCTCTACTGGACTGAGATCTGGTGACTGTGGAGGCCGTTGGAGTCCAGTGAACTCATTGTCATGTTCTAGAAAGCAGGTGGAGATGATCTGAGCTTTGTGACATGGTGCATTATCCTGCTGGAAGTAGCATCAGAAGATGCTACACTGTGGTCATAAAGGGATGGACATGGTCAGCAACAACACTCAGGTAGGCTGTGCTGGTGAAACCAGGCCACGTTGGTACTAAGGGATCCAAAGTGGGCCAAGAAAATATCCCCCCACCATTACACCACCAGCAGCTTTAAGCTTTGATCCAAGGCAGGATGGATCCATGTTTTCATGATGTTTCCACCAAATTCTGAGTCTAGCATCTGAATGTGGAGCTAAAATGGAGACTCATCAGACCAGCAACGTTTCTCCATCTTCTATTGTCCAGTGTTGGTGAGTGTGTGTGAATTGTAGCCTCAGTTTCCTGTTCTTAGCTGACAGGAGACACCCGGTGTGTCTTCTGCTGCTGTAGCCCATCTGCTTCAAGGCTGGACGTGTTGTGTGTTCAGAGATGCTGTCCTGCAGACCTTGGTAGGAACCAGTGCTTATTGGACTTCCTGTTGTCTTTCTATCATCTCCAACCAGTCTGTCCATTCTCCTCTGACCTCTGACATCAACAAGACATTCTGGTCCAGACAACTGCTGCTCACTGGATATTTTCTCTTCTTCAGACCATTCTCTGTAAACCCTAGAGATGGTTGTGTGTAAAAAAATCCCAGTAAATACTCAGACTAACAACCATGCTACTTTTAAAGTCACTTAAATCCCCTTTCTTCCTCATTCTGATGCTCAGTTTGAACTTCTTCAAGTCGTCTTCACCATGTCTACATGACTAGATGTTGCTGCCATGTGATTGGCTGATTAGATATTTGCGTTAACAAGTGGTGGAGCTGGTGGACCTGATAAAGTGACCAGTGACTGTAATACAAATACCTAAAGATTACATTTTCTTGATTACAAAAAAATAAATAAATTACAGTAAAATGACAGAACTTGACTGTTGTTTAAAATATCTTCTATCATTAATATCAGTTTTTATTTTATGATAATTTCATACTCTAGTTGTCAACATTAATATTGTTATTGTTCGGAAATGTTTTCTGCTAGGGAAGCCAGACCCCTGTGCCTCCAGTCCGTGTCTGAATGGTGGGACATGTTTTCACTACAAAGGAAAATATAAATGTGAATGCACTGAGACCTACAGCGGCAAGGACTGTCAAACAAGCTCGGTGCGTACCCCTGCAGGTAAGCAGACTGTACCTCACCTCACAACAATGTCTTAATCTCTCTCTGATGTTGACATTTGTATAATGTTGAGTCTAACAGATTGACAGAGGCAGGAGATACCCTGAGCAGTTAAAGTGCACAGATACTAGCTTTCTATATGAGGATAATCTTAGCAGTGTTACTGGACTGGAAGTCTCACATATACAGATATAGAATGGCTACATAAGCTATGTAAAGCAAGACCTGATTAGATTCCATGATTCATGTCTGCACAATCTAACAGCATGCTGGAGGTAATTTTAGGAGGACAAATACAGGGAGTCTTGATGGAAAGCACCTCTGTTGCCATAAAGCTACGTTCTGGATGAGCTCTTTAAAGCCCCACTGTTTGTGAGCCGGCGTTACTATGCAGCCGTGTTGGCATTATCAACGTGTTTGGATTAATTTCAGAGCTGGGCTGTAGGCCGCCCCCACACGTCAAGCACGCCGAGGTCCAGTTTTCCTCAACAACACCAGGCTCCGTGGCAGTGTATATATGCCATTCAGGCTTCACGTCTGTGCCTAGAGCTACTCAGAGCATCTGTGGCATCCAGGGAGCCTGGAGCCAGCCACCCGTTTGTGAGGGTCTGTAACACATATCAACACACACAACCTCCCCAAAAAAGCCCCTATGAAAAACATACCAGCTAAGACAACAGGTTCTAATATTTCAGACCAGTGTTTACTTACACTAATTTCTTTATTTCCCTCTTTTACAGAGATCAATGAGTGTTTATCACAGCCTTGCCTTAATGGAGGTACTTGTCAAAATAAGATTGGATCCTATCAGTGTGTGTGTAAGGAGGGCTTCAGTGGAAACCGCTGTCAGATAGGTAAGATTTGGGCAGACCTTTAATAACAAGAACCGCCATTTAGATCACAAGCAGTCATCAGTAATACCTGTATGTGTGTTTCATCCCCTTTAAGACATAAATGAATGCCTGTCAGAACCATGTATGAACAGGGGCACATGTGAGGACGGACCTGGCTCCTACCTTTGTCACTGTCAGCAAGGATTCAAAGGCCAGAACTGTGAAATAGGTGCAGTGTGTATTTGATGCTTCTTATACAAGTTTGCACATTTTAACTGACAGAATTTGCAGGACAACAAAGTTTACCAAAGTGTAAATGTCTGTGTGCAGAGCAGGACGGGTGTGAGTCCAGCCCCTGCCTAAACGGAGGTGTGTGTCGGGGTTACAGATGGAATTATGTGTGTGTGTGTAAAGATGGTTACTTTGGGGAGCAGTGCCAGATGTGTAAGTAGACTTCCATCCTTAATCTTGTTTTGTCAATGTTAACTAACTCACGCATGCATTCAGTGACTCTTTAAAAAAAAAGTTTTATCCTAGCTGAGGATCACAAAGTGTAAAACAATAAACCAAATACATTAATTGGATCAAATTCTGGCAACAATTACTATTAATCAGTCCATTTTTTTGCTTTTGCCTTTGTAAATATGGAAGAAAGATGTAATTAAAAAGGCATATATTTACCTGTAAATGTGTATCAACCATCTGGAATGAGGCGTGTGAATTTTTACGGTTAGATTGGGTAAGTAAAACCCCAATTCCAACAAAGTTGGATTTTTATGTTCAAATGTAAAAGATATATACATTTTTTACTTTCTGTCTCTATCAAACCTTTTAACAAAAGGTGTCCAAACAACTTTCTACAGATGCATTACTGCCACCAAACTTAAGATGAGTTAATATTCTAATGAAATAGAAAAATGGCTCTCTTTGAACTTTGGATTAGTTTCCTATGCTCTATTGTAAATATCTATTAAAAAATTCTTAAAATAAAATTTTTTGGCTGATGAGAAATCATATTTTATACAGCATCCCAACTGCTTTTAGATCTGGGGTTGTACATGTGGCGACAGGCAGCTGAAGGCAGCACTTATTCATTCTGATAAAAAATGAAATAAAATAAAAGACATACAAGTAAGATCTAAATTAGATTGTATTTACTAAATTGAGAAGAATCATAGACTTGTTCAAGCTCTTTCTATTAACTTTTATCTAATTTAAAAGTGAATTACACAAATTTTGTTGTCATTGCACTTTCATCAAGAGCTCACAAATTAAATTGTAATTTCCTTGTAATTTCTTGTAATCTTTAGTTAAAGATAAAGAAGTATAAAGGGCATTGGATGAGCTGCCTGTAAAGTTTATAACTTGTAAACGTCTTGCGTCATGAGCCAAACTGGAGCAATTGTTTATCTTTGTCACCCCCAAGTGGAGGATCCCTGTGTGCTAAAACCTTGTGGAAACCGTGGCCACTGCTGGAGTGACAAGAGGGGAAACTACAACTGCGTCTGCAAAGTGGGCCTCACAGGCAAAGACTGCGATAAAGGTCAGTTAAGATCACACACTGGTACTCATCTTATGCTCTTCAGAGGAAACTTTGTAATTATTGAATGTATGGATCAGAAATGTAAGGCTGCCACTGTTCCCAGACCTGTTGCCTCCGCATGGTCTCCATGTGCTGCGAGTGGAGGAGAGCGAGGTGGAGCTGCGCTGGGATGAGCCGGAGCCTTCGCAGAGTCTGATCAGCATGTTTGCTGTCACCTATGCCCCCCTGGGTCAGAGCAATCTCAAAACAGACTACCTGGACAAGCAGCGGTCCACCCACCTTATGCGAGGCCTAGTGCCTGGCCTGCTGTACAACATTTCCACGTACTCCATCAAGCTCAAAACCAACGGCAACGACACGAGCCAACCTGCCACTGCTCTAATTCGCACCAGTGAGGACATTTTCAATGCGATGTAAATGAAACTCCCAGAAAGTGTTTCTGTGTAAATTTAAATTAATTTTAATGCATGCACCATTTCAGGACCACAACGGGTGGAGCAGCTGCAGGTGGTTAACGTGTCCTCCTCTCATGTTTGGTTGAGTTGGCTGGTTCAAGCTGCTCGTCATGCAGCAGTCAACAGGGTGCACGTGTCTTTACTGCCTTCAGATGGGAGTAAGGCTCGCACTGCTGTACTCAACACGAGCACCGCTGAGTACACCTTCAGGTTAGTTTCTGATGAATGATAACCAAAAATCCAGCCACACACCTGCAGCTTTCTTGTGTCCACTGACTGGTGCTGTTGAGATGTTGAGGTTTGAATGTCTTTGGTCATACAACCTTTCACCAGCAGAGGGCACCATTTCATCACTAATACAAACTAAAAAACATGAGTTTGTTTCCCAGTTCATTACAGCCCAGTCAGATGTACACTGTGGATGTAGTCACTCAAAGTGGAATCAGACCAGACGAGTTTCCTTCCACCAGCCACTCAGCTGGACCGCTGCAGTTCTGGACAAGTAGGTCGCAGCATTTAGCAGATCCTCACACTGCTTTCATGTGAATGTTTTCATGAATAACATTAACTTAAAGGTGCAGAGTGTAAATAACTCAAAGGTCAGTGAAAGAAGCAATGAATGCATTAATTAAATAAATTAATCAAAATTTATGTAGCACTCTTCATACAGAGGATGCACCAGAAAATGCTTTACATGTTAAAAACACCTACACACACACAAGCACACATACACACACACATTCTTTAATAAGAAAGATATTCAGTTAAAAAAGGTCGGTCTGGAGTTGGCTTTAAAAACTTAAACAGTTTCAGCCACCCTTACGTCCTCTGGCAGTCTGTTCCATAAATGTGGAGCATAAAAACTAAAAGAAGATTCATAGTGAGTCTTTGAGTTAATGTTTGGTATATGTAACAGTCGCCTATCAGAGGACCTGAGGGCTTTGAAGGGCTTGGATTATTTAGAGTGTCTAAAGTATAGGAAGGCATAAGGCCTTTTAGTGTTTTAAAAAGCAATAAAAGAACCTTAAAATCGACCCTGAAGCAGACTGGAAGCCACCCCCATCCTAGAGACTCTAAGATGGGAGTGATGAGGGCTCTCTTTCTGGTCCCTGTTTGCAGAGGTGCTGCAGAGTTCTGCAGCATCAGTAGTGATGCTAACATCTTCCTTAGGAGGCCAGAAAGATGCAATAATCAAGTCTGTAGGTGATAAAAGCAAAAATCAGATTTTCAGCTGAACTCTGGAGATGTTCTTCAGGTCAAAAAAAGTCTTATTCATTTAAAACGGTGTTGCTATTGGTATCTAATTACTTTTATTCTATTAGATCAGGGGATTTCACATTTTTTCAGCATTGTACCCCTTTTGGAATAATGTTTTTACCCCAGTCCCAGTGCAAAGCTTTTTTGGGGTTGGAAGCACTCTTAAATTTAAAACATTTGGAAACAACATATTTCATTTAAGATGTCCTGCCCTCTTGTTTTCCCTCCTAACTTTTCCAGAACAGGACGTGTTTGTAAATTTAGTCTCTGTCAACGTTTCTAACAAAAAACAACCAGCTGTGGATTTCCACTCACATCTGTGGATTCATCCTGGAGTGAAGACGAGTCTTACAACTTGCTCAACTATGTCTGTTGACGTTTTAAACTGTATCAGTCAGTATCATCAGACAAAGGCGCAGATTTGAGTTTTTCTGCTGCGTTTTTCTCCACCGTCACCCCTGCCAGAACAACAGGTCTTCAGTAGCGAATGGTTTCTTGGCCGTAGCCACAAGCAAAGCCACAAGGTGGAGGCTTTTTGCATCATGTGCTGTGTTCTGATTGGCCTGAATTCAGCCATATCCCTCTTTAAAAAGCTCAAGTGTCTTACCAACACAGGTGTGCTTCATGGTACAATGTGTTGTCTTTATGCTGCTGTTAGCTAGTTTCTCCCCACATAAGAAACAAAATGTCTTTGGTAGGTTGCAGTTCATACGGGAGCGTGGAGCTGTCTCCCAAATTAAATTAAAAAATGAAAACCTTATCATGTTATAACGTGATAAGTTTTGTGGTGAAAACGTGGAGCATAAACCGTATTTGTCATAGTATGGGGAAACTGTGCAAGCTATGGCCAGGGAAATGCCCAATTTACCAAATGAGATTACTGTACTTTAAACCTGGAGGTCGCTGTGATATCGTTGACGTCACCCCCTTAAAGCAGGCAGGCCTACGTCTTTGTGTCTGCAACTTATTTCTCCCTGTCCCAGCAGCGCATATAGCCTTTATAATTTTCATTTTTATTTTCAGAAGAGCCATAGGCGTAATCACTGGTCCATGTTATTGACTAAAAGCAGTACACACTCTACAGCAACTCACACACACATGCACTGCAGGAAGGTGACGTACCGTGTTACTCATATCTGTCCCACATTTCTGTGTGTACAACAATAAATCAGAGTAGAACAATTAATCACTGGTAAAAAGATCTGAAATGTTCCTGCTTGACGAGAATATTTTACATAACATGTATTTTGCTCCAGTATAGATCGCAACAACATCCGCATACAGTACAGGCTACGTTCATTCATGTTCTTACAATAAAAAGTATCACGTTATAACTTGATAATGTACCAATTCTACTTTCACCTTCTTTGGCTCTGATTTCTGTGTTGACAGGGGCATCGCTGCTGCGCTTCAACAAATGAATCCATTGTTTAAAGTTTTTGCTGTGATAAGAGATTGACAGCTGATGTTATTTGATATGAGCCAGAATGTGTCAGAAATCTTGGTATAGAGGTGAATAAATTTAACGGAATACCACATATAAATTTTAATCTAACTTATATTTATGGTTAAATATTACATGATTATCATGAATTTTACATGAACATAATTTTACTACGGTGTCTCTGAATGGACAAACAACTGTTTTTGTGAAGTGAGAACCCTCTGAGTTTTTAAACTGCAGTGCCAGCTTTGTTTGATAGGAGCTAGAGCACCATTTGGGATTAGTAATGCCCTAAAAGGACCATAGAAGATGACAGTACACATGTACACAATGCTGAAGTGGTTACCTGTAGTGCAGGCATTGCTGCACCTGAGGCCACTGGACCCACTCACAGATGAAAACATGGTTATCTCTGGAACTGTGTTTGGCATTTGAAGTCATTTTTAGGCCCATCTTTACCACTAGATGTCAGTAATTCTTACACATTGTACCTTTAAAGTGACTAAATAAAGCAAATCAATGTGTTTAATGCAAACTGTGTAAATGTCTGACTATCTGCATGTTTTACCCTCAGGGCCTCTTTCCCCACAGAACCTCTCACTGCTACACGTGACCCAAAATTCAGCTCTGATCACCTGGACTCACCACCCAAGAAACATCCCAGATGGCTATGTGATCAACATTACCCGAGGGCTGAATACTCGGAGTCGCTTCCTGCCCAACGGGAAATTAGGATCATATACCCTCCGTGAGCTGACGCCGGGACAGAACTACCATGTGGCTCTTACATCTGTCAAAAACACAGGGCAGGAACAGATCCACAGCTCACCGCAACACTTAGCATTCACTACCTGTGAGTTATGGGATTTTTGCACTCAAATCTGAAACTTTTTCTGACTCTGATTGTGAGTTCAGTGTCTCTGTGTTAACTCTGTCTGATGCAGTACCAATGCAGGTCAGACCAGGGAGGAGAGAAAGGCCAACAGTGACCGGACAGGGGACTCAGAGTGGACGTGTGCTTCTTCCATCACCACCGCAAGATCTGGGAGGTGCAACAGAAACTGAAAACTCAGAGGAATTACTCAGGTAGCAGCAGGACTGGATGATCACTACGACTGCTTTAAAATATAAATGCTAATGGTAGTTTCACTGTTAAAGCTTAGCAGTTAGCATTTGTTTCTGTGTTGCAGGTACACAGAACTGGTTGACAGAAGGGGAAGAATAACGGCTAAGTTCTCTCACTTGCCTCGTAAAGCCATTCGACATCGTGCTAGTAAGTAAAAGCAACAATGTTATCATCATGAAGGGTCAGCAAAAGATAGAAATGTTTAATGTAGATTATACTGTAGATCACATTAATTTGATATTATATTACCATATTTATCTGATTTGTACACTCTGTTCCAGATAATTCTTTATGGAGGATTTCAGATATTGAAACATTTGGGTTTTAGTTTTTCTGTGTTAGACGTATCTTGTGTTGTTTAGATCACTGATAACGATCTCAGACAGGTTTGATCTTTAGTTTCCAGGTGAGCTTCATTAAAGGGAAACTACTGAAGGAGGTTGTTCCACATTATTAAGACAGTCCCAGTTTCCATGCAGTCTGGGGAAAAAGAAGGATCTTTCTGCAGATGAAAAGAGTGAAACAGTTCAATGCTTTGAGAAGGAATGAGAACATTGGACCTTTCAGGAAACATTAGTGAGATCATCGTACTGTTAAATAATGATCCAGAGAGTAAATGTGTTTGTTCAGATAAAGTCAGATGAAGGAAAGTCTCCATCAGGAAAATGCATCGTGTTCAGAGATCAGCTGTTAAAAAGCCACCGATGAGCAGCAGCAGGTTTCTGAAGCTGCTGGTGAACCTCTCCACCAGGATCCTCCAGAGGCTGCAGTTGTACATAAAGCTGGATCTGGACCTCCCTTAACCAATGATCACACAGAGAAACGTTTGCAGTGACTCAGAAACACATGAAGACTCGTTTTCTAACAGTTTCCTTCTCTGATGAATGTCGTGCTGCACTGGATGGTCCAGATGGAAGGAGGTCTGGATGGTTGGTGGATGGACATCATGTCCCAACAAGGCTGCCATGTCAGCAGGTGGTGGTGGGGTGATGGTTTGGGCTGGAATAATGTGGAGTGAGATGGGAGGACCCTTTAGGGTGGCCTCTGATAAATCCATCCAGTTTCTAACGGAGCATTTCCTGTCGTGGTATAAAAGGAAGAAGCGTTCCTTCTGCAGTAAAGACAACGCTCCATCCCATGATGCAGAAACACCAGCAGGATCTTTGGCTGCTATAAAGGAGGAAAACTCATGGTGGGATCACCATCATCTCCTGACCTCCACCCTACTGAGAACCTGTGGAGCCTTAAAAGGAAGATCTATGAGGGTGGGGGGCAGCAGAGCTCCAAACAGCCACGATGGGAGAAAATTCTGATCTCCACAATGAGATCCAGGCAGAAACTATCCATGAACATCCAGGTTCAGTGAGAGAGTTGTTAAGGTGTTATCAGAGAAGGACTCCATGTTTACATGGAACTGGATCTGGTAGAAAAAAAATATTTTTTTATTTGACTTTAGAAAAATGATCTCTTGTGTAATGAGAAAAACATGACAAGTAAACATTTTCAGTTCTTTCCAACCTGTTTAATGTTTTTCAGCTGTCATACAGAAAAATCTGGAACTGGATTTAGAGCAGGCTGCTCAGTTCGGTTCTACGAGGGCTGCAGTCCTGCAGGTTTTCAGTGTGTCCCTGCTCCAACACACCTTAATGAGTCAATGTGCAGAACTTCATTGGCTGATGGATCAACTTTCAGAAATCAACTTTTTCATGACATATTTAGACCGTTTTTGATTGTTCTTTGGTTTTTTTTTTTAACAGTGAATAAACTCCATTACAGAGGCTGCATAGCCACCGCCTCGACAGAAGAAGTGTTTTACAGATGTTATCTCGTTGCCGTTTCCTCTGAGATTGTTCTGCCACTTTTTGATGACGTTCCTCTCATTATCTCACAACATTTTTCCAGTCTGATTTATCCTACCAGGAGCTCATTTTGTCTTTTCGCAACAATTAACAGGAAATGTTTTCCCTTGCAGAACCTGATCCACCAATCAGATTAGAGAAGATGGAAGAAACAACAAACAAAATAAGCCTGGCACTAGAGATCCAAGAAGAAGGTTTAAGAACAAAGCCTGGTAAGTTTTTTTTAACTTCTTCCAGATAGATGGCACATGTAAGTGATCCCAGCTGATGTGGCACTTATATGCATGAGATTCATGCTCTCCTGTGTGGGGGTAGAGCTGGAGGCTATCAGTGCGAGGTATCAGCTGTGGATAATGTGGAATAGTGAAACCAGAGACTCTTATTTATTCTGTACTGAAGCTTTAAAAGCAGCTGCTGTGTTTCAGAGCCGCCTCAGGACTGCCGCAGTCTGTCCTGTCAGAACGGAGGTACATGTGTAAACGGAGGCGACGCCTTCATCTGCAGCTGCGCAGCAGGGTTCAAGGGCAGACTGTGTGAACTGTGTAAGTCACTGTGCTTCTCCACACATACTCTGCAGCACATACAGGTGACTGTAGGTTGATTTGAGCCAACTATCCCAGAAAGTTGCTCTTCCTGTTGATGGTTTTATGACAGGCTGCCTTTTTCCCCACTCATAGCTGTTAATATGGGTGCTGAAAATAACCGAATCATGTGTGACAGTTGTATAAAAGAATGCTGTTGTAGTCCTGCTGGAGGGGCTCAGTGATGTGTCTCTTGTCCAGTCATCAGTACATTTTATTTGGTTGCTCTTTACAAGCTGGAACCACCAAATAAAACACTTCATTTTCCCATTTCACCAGTGTGTTTCTACATTTCTTGTGTAGGGTTCTCAAACTGTGGTACTCGTACTAGTGGTACGCTGAAGAATTTTCCAATATCAACCAGTTTTAGTTTTTTGTAAATTACAGATTATTATCAAATTCAAACCATCATCTCTCTAGTTTCACATGGTCCACCTACGTCAAACAAAAACCGGTAGAGTTTCAGGTCTGAACTTTCGAGCGAAGCTCAGAGCAGCTCCAGGTGACCTACTTTCTTTTGTTATGCCGCTGTGAAGATGTCACATGATGCAATTCTACAGGCATGGTCACAGATCCAAAGATAAAGTCTCAGCAGGCGAGAGGCAGGGTACACTCTGGACAGGTCAACTGTCCATCACAGGGCCAACACAGAGAGACAAATAACCACTCACACTCACTCCTAGGGAGAATTTAGTGTGACCATTTAACATGAATGTTTTTGGACTGTGGGAGGAAGCCAGAGAACCCACACATACATGAGGAAAACACGCAAACTCCACACAGAAAGGCCACTGTTCGAACTCCCCCACCTGAGGCTCGAATCAGTGACCTTCTTGGCGTGAGGCTGCAGTGCTAACTACCACACCACCTTGCAGTCTATGACTGGATCATGTGACATTTTTACAGCACCATAACAAAAAGCTTGGTCACCTGGAGCTGCTGTAGCCTAAATAGTGCAGATGTGAATCTCTCTTCCAGCTTTTGTTTTACATTGATGGACCATGTAAAACTAGGTAGATGATAGTTTGAATTTGATAACACAAAAATATTTGTCGGAGCATAAAAGTGGGATGGGCAAGTATTTCAAGTCTTTAAATATATTGATCATGTTTGTGTCTTTTTCCTAAATGGAAAAAAGTAGTGTTTTCTAATGTAATAAGTACTGATAACTTACTGCCGGCAATGCGGACCAAGCTCTGGCACCGGTCGTACAGGCACTGAACAGCTTGTACAAGGGGTCCGGTACTCCATACTCCCAAAGCACAGCCCACAGGAGTCCCCACAGGACACATCAAATGCCACTCTCCAAGTCCACAAAACACATGTAGACTGGTTGGGTGAACTCCAAGACCCTGAAGAGGGTGTCCACTGTTCCACGACTGTGACGAAAACCACATTGCTCCCCCTCAATCCGAGCTTCCATTGTCCGATGGACCCTCTTCTTCAGGAACCCTGAATAGATTTTACCAGGGAGGTTGAGGAGTGTAGTTGGAACACACCCTCCAGTCCCCCTTCTTGAAGAGGGGGGCCTCCACCCCAGTCTTCCAGCCCAGAGGCACCGTCCCTGATATCCATGTGGTGCTGCAGAGGCGTGTCAACCAAGACAGAGCCTTCAGGAACTCTGGGGGGATCTTGTCCCCCCCACGGGGCCACCCCCTGACGAGCTTTTAAAACCACCTCATCGACCTCAGACCGAGAGATAGGAGAGCCCATCCACGGGTCCCCAGACCCTGCTTCCTCTTCGGAAGAGATATTTGTGAAATTGAGGAGGTCTTCGAAGTATTCCTTCCACCGGCCCACAACGTCCTGATTCGAAGTCAGCAGCCCCCCACTATATACAGTGTTGATGGAGCACTGCTTCCCCCTCCTGCACCTCCGGATTGGTAGACCAGAATCTCCTCAAAGCCTCCTGGAAGTCATTTTCCATGTCCTCTCCAAATTCCTCTAATGCCAGACTTTTTGCCGCTTAGCCTGCCGATACCTGTCAGCTGCCTCCAGAGTCCTGAAAAGACTTTTTCTTCAGCTTGATGGTATCCCTCACTGCTGGTGTCCACCGAGTTTAAGGATTACCGCCACCACAGGCACTGACAATCTTATGGCAACAGCTCTCCTTGGCTGCCTCAACAACAGAGACATGGAACACAGTCCAGTCAGACTCAATGTCCCCCGCCTCACTCAGGACATGGTTAAAGCTTTGCTGGAAGTGTCTTTCTGACACACATTCCCAGCAGACCCTCACAACACATTTGGGCCTGCCAAGCCTGACTGGCATCCTCCCCTACCATCTGAGCCAAAGGGTTGTGTCTTTAAAGGAAACATCTTATTGCTCATGCAAGTTTAAGTCCTCCGACACGTGTTTGTCAAATCCTTTTCTACAACTCCTTTCAGCTTAACTGTGCCTGGTTCTGATGGTTCTGTTGCAGCAAGCAGTTTCCATCTATAATGTTTCACAGTGGCGATACAGATGTGGCATTATAAATAAAAACATCATGAGAAACAAAAAGTATCAAACAAATTAGCTGAATAATATTTAATGCAGTCTTTGCCATGTGTGTATAATCATAGTCAGATTACAGCTGATTCCTCTGCAGTTTTTCAATGTTATTAAAGTTTGTGTTGCACACGGTGGCATGAAAAGAGCCAGGCACCCTTGTTAAAAAATTCTGTAGATGTGCATCCACTAATTCCAGAGATTTCTAAATACTCTGACTCCTAACAACTGGCAGCACTCTGAAAATTAAACTGAAGGTCATAAAGAGATAAGAAAGTGTTGTTAAGTAGCAGTTTGCTCATTATGTAATGTGATTTTTTTTCCATGGCAGTTAAACTGGAGGTCAAGTTAAGTTCTGAAGGACTAAAAACACACTGCTTGTCAGACTGCTGGAAAGGCAACTTAAAACTCTAGATATAGATATTTAGACAAAAATTTACAAATAATTGAGTTTAATTCAGTTTTATGAGTAGAAGATAAGACAAGACAAGATAAGATAAGAGCAGGGGAAATTGTAGAGTCACAAAATCTCAGGGTCCTTTTAGAGATACAGTCCAGTTCATCATTGTCCATTTATAATCCCATATGATGCACATTATTCCAATTTATAAAATGTGTTCATATAAACTCATTTACAAAAATAATGACCTAACTAAGCAAACCAACAGATTGCATCAAATTTTCTCTTTGATTCAATGTTCCATCTTAATCTGCACGAGGAGACGGTGGAGAGGAAAACCTCCATCAGAACCAGGAATGACGGCCGTCTGCCTGGACTGGTTTGGGGTGGAGAGGAGAGGAAAGAGGGATCAACAAGCAGCAAAACTTTAAGCCAGGGATACGTGCTGAGAAAAAAGAAGAGAAACACAAAATAATGGCATTTATGTAAAATATTTCTATATGGAGTATATGTAAAGAGAGCAGAGAGGAGCCCAGTGCATCACAGGACGTCCCCCAAATAAAGATCAAAACATACATCATGCATTTTGGCAACAAGCCCCGTAGACTGAACGTCATGTTGTAGTCTTGAATGGTAGACTAACAGCAACAGGAACATTTCACTAATTGGTGGGAAAATGGGTTTAATGAAATACCAGCTGGTTGTGGATGTCCAGCATGGCTCCTTTAAACATATAATGATCCTACACACACTTCAAAACCTACAACAGACAACCTCAAGTGGCACAAGCTGATTATTATTAAAGGATTTTTTTTACTTTGTTTTTTTGTGATATACTTCTGGTCTTACCTCTGTGATATCTTCAGAGAATACAAACAAAGACTCAGGTCAACTAGTCCAGACCAGAGTCCAGAATAAACATGGAGAAGCAGCATTTAGCTGTTTTGCTGCAAACAAGTGGAACAAACTGCCAGTGGAGATTAAACTTTCACCAATCTTTTAAATCCAGGTTAAAAACATTTCTTTTCTCATGTGTCTATGCATGAAATATTCAAGGTAACATTTAACTTATTTTGCTTTTAATTATTTTAATTTATGATTTTTTTGTGATTTTTGCTATTTGTTGCTGACTTTTACTACTTTTAATGCTTTCTTTGCACCATCTGTAATGCTTTTAATGTTTTATGTAAAGCACTTTGAATCATCTTGTACATGAAATGTGCTGTACAAATGCCTTACCTGCAGTGGGAAGCGCTCAACAAACTGTGTGGAAAACATCTGCGTTGCTCATTGTTACTGTATGCACAAGCACATCCCAATATATCCCACAGCTGTGAATCAAAATGCCAACTACAGGCTAATAAAAATGAGGAAAATCCTGGAAAAGCACAAACTCTACAGCTTTTTCATGCTAGCCAGAAGTCAGCAGTCCAACAAGTAATCGGATCAAAACTAGACTTTTAAAATTCATGTAAATATGCTGATGTTAGTCCAGGTTTCTCAGACTAACACACCCATGTTTCCAAGTTACAACTTTTTGTACCTTTTACTAAGAAAAAACAAAAAACAGAAATGTAAATGTATTTTAATAAACCAATAAAGCTGCATATTTTTTTTCAAACCGCTCAACTCTTTTTAGAAATTTCATCTGAAAGTCAGCTCAGTGACCCCGTCAGCTTTTCCAGACAGTCGCTTTGCTCTAATTAAATCTAGATTTTATAACTGCAGCATCGTCTGACTGAGTCTCAAGTAACTGAAAGAGGACGTCTCTGAATTTGGCTTCGCTAACATGTGCGATGATCTCCTGCAGAGGAAGTCCACACCGTTGATTCAGTCAGTTCATTCATCTTGAAGCTTGTTTGTGTGTCCTTTTTCTACTTTTCCTCCATCATTTTAAATAAGTTAGTAATTCTTTTTTAAAAGTAACTGCAGCTTGGCTCAGCTGTGCATGTAAATGTACTGAAAACAGTGATGCGGAGTAACACAGATGCTCTTCCTGAGAGATAATTGTGGCAAAGTAAATGCAAAAGAGAGGCAGTGGAAAATTCATGTGCAGTGTTTGCTCAAACTAAGAAGAAATATTATTTTGTTTTGTTTTTAATAGTGTTAGACGGTGACAATGTGCTCTCCCGTTGTCCCTTTGGGAAACTCTGTCAGTATAAAACTTTGCTTTTGGCTTGAAAAAGAAAACTGTAATTTTGATCATGTAAAAGATATAAGCAAAAAAGTAATTTTGGTTAAAGAAAACACAGAACTATGGAGCAGTGTATAGCTTAACTAGTAGAGCAGATGCCTCATATAGAGACAATATATTTAACTGACAGAACCAATCCAGGTTCATATTTAACTTTAAACCTTTTGTAAATCTGACAGCTGTTTTCTTTTGTTTTGTTTCCCCCAGCTTTTAATTAAATTACTTTTGGTACCTTTATCTATAGCTGCACATTAACAAGAACACCTGGGGCTTTATTTTTAGGCTCTATTGTTCAATTTATTAAAGTTAAATAAGAAAAGTCATAACAACTACAGAAATAATGCCCGTTTTAAACATGTAAAGTCTCAGATGTAGGCGATGTGAAAGTGCCACTAGTTCAACTCAAAGGTTTGTTTATAGAAATGTTGAACCAATTTTGGTTAAAATGATTTTTAATTTACTTACAAGCTGAAAAAAATATGAAAATGTAAAAACTGCTGCTAACCAGAAATCCCTGTAGCTGGAGAAAACGCTTTCTAAACTCCAACACAGTGGAATTAAGACTGACTTCTCCTGTGAGTACATGTTGATGAAGGAGACATCGGACATACTCTAGCTCCCCTTGAATCATGTTCTTCACCCAAACATCCAGCGTCAGTTTGTTTAAACATTCCTCTCTTAAAACCATCCATCAGCCTAAGGGCCCAGCTCCATCCCACATGACTCCTAAAACCACCCTGCAGGCTTTCTCGCTGCGGACAATACTCAGAACATTTCATACCCTGCTGCCGGGCTTCTAGAGCTTCACAAACATGTCCTGTGTCTACTGTTTTACAGTGTGCCAGCGGGTGGCACATCCATGTACCCGACTCTACTCTGAAACCAAGAGTACGCCGGTCTGGGAGGGTGGAGTATGTCACTACCTGTAAGTCCCATCAGCTCATTCTAGACTTAAATGCCAATTATGATGCATGTTGTGGCTACAACCCTAATTAAAAATAAGTTTGGACATTGTGTAAAATGTAAATAAAAACGTAATGCAATGATTTACACATTTTATAAACCCATATTTTATTCCCAGTAGAATACAAACAACATATCAGATGTTGAAACTGAGACATTTTAACATTTCATAGAAAATATGAGCTCATTGTGAATCAGAAAGCAGCAACACATCTGTAAAAAATTGGAACTGGGTAAAAAAATAAGGGCTGGAAAAGCTGCTAGTAGTAATAAAAACAACTGGAAGAAGATTAAAAACTTACCAAGTTAAATGGCAACAGGTCCGTAACATAACTGGCTGAGGAGCATTTCAGAGAGGCAGAGTCTCTCAGATGGAAAGATGGACAGAGGTTCACCAATCTGGGATAAACTGGGTCTTAAAAATGTTAAACAATTTCAGGGAAACGTTCCTCAACGTAAAATTGTGAAGACTTTACAAGCAGTTGTTAAAAGAAGAGGGACTGCTACACGATGCTAAACATCACATCACACATCTGATGTGCTGTTTACGTTCTGTTAGGAATAAAACGTGAGTTGAAGAAATTCTGCTTTTATTTACATTTTACACATCAACCCAACTTCTTGGAATTGGGCTTGTAAATGAAGGCATTGTCTGTCTGGGTGAATCAAATAACTTTTCATCTTTTCAGGTACAAAAGGACGTATAAAGTACAGCAGGACATTTGTTATCGGGAGGTTTGTGAGCTGGCACCGTCTAAGAAAATTCAGAGTAAGTTCAACAATCTGTCTCATCAAGTTGATTTCAGCAGATAAACTAATAAATTCTTCTCACTCAAATTTTTCCTACCTAACAGCCAGAAGAACAAACAGACATCAATAGAGGTTTGTTTTCTTGATTTAAATTAATGTATTAATTATTTCTTTTATTGAAATAGTAAAGAATCACAAGATTTTAAACAATCAGCTAAATCTATTTCTCTCTTCTTTTTATTTTTCTTCTAGAGCACCTGGATGCTGATGAAGAGGATGTCATCATCAGCATGTGAAAAACCTCCTAACTTTAATTTTGGTGTATATAATCTACTTGAAGTATCCGATTATGGTCCTTTTTGTGCTGAGAAACCCTGTCAGAGCCCACTGTAACATGTCAGAAACAAACTGAAAAGGCTGCAGCTTCAGAGTTTTGTTTGAATCACAGCATCTTTTGTAATGTTCGCTGTTTGATTTTTTCATACAAACACAAAAAATATGCAAACACTACATGTAAGCAGCTTCAAAGACCTTATATACCTCACGTTCATGTCCACGCTGACACATCAGGAGAGAGGTTTTTGTGGTTCAGCTGCAGGTTTGTCCCTCAGGGAAATAACTATAGAATGTTAAGTCCTGATTTCTTCCTTTTACCACCCACTCCATCTCCTTATACACTCAACTGGAAATATAGGCCATACATTGATCCCCTCCTCTGACAACACTGCTTTCTGTGTAAAATATTTTACTCTGTCTTAGCAGGCATCATTGCTTGCTATTGTGTAAATAGTGTTTATATAGGCCATTTTGTAGGTGAATATTTTAATAATAAAAATGGTAAAATATTTTTGAGTTTGTGGTGTTATTTTGTTCACGTAGTACAATCTATTTAATCTGTTATGTTTTTAATTATTCTGTGGGTACATACTGCAGTGTACAAAAGAATCAAACCACCAAAACAACTATTGCAACACATTTTAAGATACAATAACCTTTCTTTTAAACAGACTAACTTTAAGCCCCTCATTATGACTGTAATTGCGTTTAATAAATGGATAAGAAAAGAAAACACGATGGAAATCAGATTTTTTCCCCCTTCTTTTCTCAGATTGCATACTACATGTTTGGAAAAAAAGCTAAATTAACACCTGTTAACAGAAAAGTCTGTACCCGAGGTTCTACATTAAGCCATTGTTAAATAAATAAAAAAGCCTAATTATTTTTCTCTTTTTAGAATTAATTTGGGCGCTGCCTTTAATGAATATAGGAATTTGTAAATATCTTCGGTTGAAGATTGTAAATAGTCTCTATGTTCCACAGTAATTACAAGACAACATGAGATATTTTATGGAGACACGTTTCTTGGTGGCAAATACAATTTGAAGGGTGTTAAACGCGAATTATCATAACACAATGGCTCTTCTTAAAATTTTTCCAAGGTTTGGGAATAATCTCCGACAGCACCTAAAGGCATCATTCCAGTGAGCGTCTCTGCTGTCCCCCCCTCCCTTCTCCGAGTGAAAACTGAGTTAGAGAGGAAAAAGCGACGGGAAGACAGACCATGGAGGCAGAAAGTTTGATGTTATAGCTTCTCTTTATACTAGTTTTGTTTCTGTTTGTAAATCGGCGTGTGTTTTATTTGGATGAAAAACGTCGCAAATCTCCGCACGTTCAAACAGTGAACGGACAGTCTGACCGCGGACGGTTAGCACAACTCAACTAAAGTTAGCCTTCTCCGGCTAACTTAGCCTGCTTCAGCTAGCAGGAAAGGACAAAAAGCAGAGTTGTGGAGAGGGAGTTGCGGCTAAAAACAGCGACGCTGCGGCGTAAAATAACTAGTAATGTTGCCTCCCGTGATTAACTTCAGATACGGATGAGAAAGAAATCGGCAACTGGTGAACAGCGAGTACAACAGCGCGTCAGACGACCACTGCTATGTTGGGTTTGACTCACAGTTCTGGCAGCCAGTCTGAGTCCCAAGGTTGGCCACACTCGGTGCTGTGGAGGCTCGGGGGCTTCTTCTTCCTCTTGTTGCTGGAAGGCGCCGGCTGCCTTGCCAACCCGGGCAGTCCTTCAGGCATCATCAACAACAACAACCCTAGTGTCAACATATACATGAGTGTGGAGGAGGTGAAGAAGCTTTTAGGTAAGAAAGGCCTGCATGTGACACCAACTGTCTGCATCTGTTTTTGTGTTTTAATAATGCAGATGTACAACATGGAATAATTATCCTTTAAATGCCCCTGGCTCACAGAAAACCATACATTTATGGAAAAAGTTGCTAGAGGGCAGAATAATCGTCAAGATGGACTAAACTATTATTTACAACCATTAGAATGAGTTGGTTGGCTCATGGGAACTTTCTGAGGGTCGTTTCTGAAGAAAAGCCATCCATGCTGCAAGCTGCACATTTGTTATGGACACTGTCATGAAGCACTTGAAATTCCTTAAGCAGACATTAGATCATTTATATAAACTGAATTTACCTGGGAAAGGTGTGTCAGACAGCTACAGCATGCTTTAATACTTGGCCCAACATTTAACCCTTAAAACCCAACGCTACTTTTTCCTATTTTAGGTCCAGCTCGAAAGTTTTTATTTACCCTTTTAATGCCAGTCACCATAGACACACTCTTCTTTCCAAAACAGCCTCAGCTGTCAGATTATGAGGCTAAAACGATGTGAAATGAATGTATCAGTAGATACAGTTACATAAAGGCCAACCAAAAATCCGTGTTTGGTAGAAAATTACTGTTTACCTACTAGAACTACCAAGAACCAACTCAGAAACGTCTTCTTGGCTTTATTCCAGGTGTAGAGAACCATTATTTTCTTCTTTTCAGACACACAGAACTATCTGCTCACTCCTGATTGGAAATTATTGTCAATTTAAGCTCTCTGGTTGGTGGAAATTTTGATAAGAAGTGACTTCATCAAAGTCAAAATAGAGGTCTGTTGGCAGCATATTGATTGCAACATTTTTTTAAATGATAAAATGTGATAAATAATGGTGTTATCATTGTAGATTTACCATATGGTCTCTGAATAAACACTATATTGTATGGCTGCATTGTAAACCTCCTAGATGGGATGTAAATGCCTGGAAAACTTTTGTAGATTACCTAAAGGGTAAGCTATCCTTCATAATTTACCCCACAGAGTTACACACTACTCTTCCTGAGAAACTGATGATGATATAAGTGATGGTGCTTGGGGGCATCTACAGTCTTGTGGAGTTTTAAGATTTAAACAAGAAAGGGAAGAATATATCCGTGTTACTTGCCGGCCTTTGATTTCATCTTGAAATTCGCTCTGATGTGTGAACAGAAAATGAAATATAACATAAAATTGAGTATTTTATGTATTGAGTTGCAAGAAGGTAACTTTGCTTTGTTTAATATCAGTGTTGTTCAGCTGTGTGTTGCAGCAGACTGTTTATAATGTTTCTGTTTCATGTTTCAGGTGGTTACTGAGGGTGTTAGTTATCTAAGAACCACCACAGTCTAATGAAAGGGTAGATGCGTTAGACTCTAATGTCTTTAGAAAGGGAGGAAACCCATCATGCTCAGCTGTAGATAAATTTGTCATCATCTTGTTGCTGCATCAGCATTTTTTTTTATCAAGTGAGAATTAGCAGGAGTCAGCAAAGTGACCATTTTTTCTTTTATTCATCTGGGAAAGTGCCAGGTGTATCCTAAGGATACTGTGTTAGCTGACCTTCTTGTGTAATCAAAATGTAAAGTTATTCAGAGCTGCATGCCTGTGATTATGTTTAGGTCTCTTTGATGCTTGAACTCAGTCAAAAGCACGTATTTATGCAATTACACGGTAAATATATTTTTGGATGTGTTGTGAAATGGCAAACACTTAAAAACATGTTAACAGGTAGACCACAAAGAGCATGAAAGTATCGCTCATTATGCTGTTTGAAAAACCTTTCAGCTCTCTCTCTGCCCTCTGTCTGGTGTTGTAGTGGGCTGACTTTGTCCGTTTTTGTTCCTCTTGTTCTCCATCTTGCTAGTTAATATTCTCTTGCCAGACCGGGGCCTCTCCTGCAGTTGACCTGAAACCTCCTCTGGTTGTTCAGAGAAATCTCTTAATGTTTGACAACTTGGAGCTAAAACTGTGTGTGGACAGAAACTTCTGGGATGCAGGAAGAAGAAGAAGGAGTTGTTGAAAAGGGTGGAAACTGGCATCTGTGTCATGATGTTGACAGACTTCTGTTGAGTCCTGAGACACAAAGTTTACTTTGGTTATGAAGAAGGTGGTGAAGAGAAGGTCTCACCGTGTACTTAAACATAACAGTAAAAACTCTTAAGTATCATAGAAACTTGTTTTCATGCTAACATGCTAGACTTTAATCAGGTCCACCTGTTCAACCTGTATCAAGCAATCACACGGCAGCAACTCAACACATCTAGTCTTGTAGACGTGATGAAGATGACTTGCTGAAGTTCAAACTGAGCATCAGAATAAGGAAGAAAGGGGATTTAAGTGACTTTGAACGTGGCATGGTTGTTAGTTTGAGTATTTACTGGGATTTTCACACACAACCATCTCTAGGGTTTCCAGAGAATGGTCTGAAAAAGAGAAAATATCCAGTGAGCAGCAGTTGTCTGGACCAGAATGTCTTGTTGATGTCAGAGGTCAGAGGAGAATGGACAGACTGGTTGGAGATGGTAGAAAGACAACTGGAAGTCCAATAAGCACTGGTTCCAACCAAGGTCTGCAGAACAGCATCTACAATTCACACAGACTCACCAACACTGGACAATAGAAGATGGAGAAACGTTGCTGGTCTGATGAGTCTCCATTTCATCCACATTCAGATGCTAGGCTCAGAATTTGGTGGAAGCATCATGAAAACATGGATCCATCCTGCCTTGGATCAATGCTTCAGGTTGCTGGTGGTGTGATGGAGTGTGTCTCAAACCGCGCACTTACATGAGTGCACTGGAAGGTAGTGTGTAGTTCGCACTAAGCACTACCTTCTGTAGTGACACTATCGTGGGTAAGTGCTGATCCAAATTCAGCACTAACGTTTTGCACTTACAGGTAGTGACGTACCAGCTTTTGACGGTGATTCTTCTGCTGCCTTAATTTACAGAATGAATTTCCAACTCTTGGTTTTACTTTGTTTACTCTTTACTTAACCCCACCTGTAAACTTTGTCGCATCCAACGCAGGATCCTCCTCGGGCTGCACATGAATTAGAACGTATGCTTATTTATTTTAAGGTATATGACCCTCCTACATGCTGCCTAATAGCAGCGCCGCTCCGTTAATATACGTTTTTTAGGACAATCCTTCCAAGTTCTTCCAAAATCACGTTAACATACGTGTTTGCGTGTCATCATACTTTTATGCTATTAAATGCCTTTTAAACATTTAAAAAGATTCACTTTTTAAATGTTTTTAATTAATTTAGTAGATAATCTTATCTAGTTTGTTCTATTGTTTACTTGATCTCGTCTCAAGTATTGTGAAGAAAAGGGCACTTGTGTAATAAGTACACTAACTCGTGGTTGAAGTTTTTTATAGTTTAGTATTTTTGCACCACAGTGAGCAGTCTGACAGCACTGTTCGAGTCTGTATGAAGACTCTGCATAAACTAATGGAGCTTTAAATAACGCATTTATTTAAAACTGTTCATGTCTTTTTTTATATTTATTAATATTATTATATTTTGTTGTATTGTTTGGATTGTGTTATTGTTTTTGTGGTGTTCTGAAATAGAAATATACATTTCTTTCCCCCTCTAGAGTATCGAGCAACACCTGTAGTATCGGTATTGAGCTTGAAATTTTTGTATCGTGACAACTCTACTTCATGCACCTCTGACATGTAATATTCAAAAAACCTCTTCTGTACTTTTTCCAGTGCATTACCAGATATTTTTTTCAGAGTATATATGCACATTGTGATGTGACGTCTTATTTTTAAACATCCGGTCTTTCTAGGACATGGCGTTGCCAACATTCTTAGCATTAGCTGCTGATGTCGGAGCTAATAAGCTGCAAAATAGTTTACACGGTTTGTTTTTATCTTTGTTTATACTCTGGTTTTATATTAGTGGATGCCATTGTGTTTCTCTTATGTGTTGTGGTTGTCTTTTTAACAGAAGACAGAGGGGATGCAGTTTTTTGCACATGAGGAGATAAAAAAAACCTTTATAAATGAGATGTATACACAAAGTATTGGGCGAAATCTAGATGTGTTAATCCAGTTTCTCATAATCAGATAACTGCTATTATCTGATAAAGAATATCAGATTTTGCTGTCTACATGACCACTTAAATTATCTGATAACTCCAGAAATCAGGGAATGATCAGATTTTTGGTGTCCCTGTAAACGGGCTCACGAGTTCACTGGACTCCAACGGCCTCCACAGCCACCAGATCTCAGTCCAGTAGAGCAGCTTTGGGATGTGGTGGAACGGGAGATTCTCATCATGGATGCAGCCGACAAACCTGCAGCAGCTGTGTGATGCTGTCATGTCACCAACACCTTGTTAAATCTATCACACCAAGAATTAAGGTAGTTCTGGAGGAAAAAGGGGTCTAACCCGGTACTAGCAAGGTTGACCTAATAAAGTAGCCGCTGAGTTTACATCATAACATAAAACCGCCTTTTAAATGTTTAAGGTGCTCAGATTCACATCTGCTTTTCTTGATCTAACAGCTGGTTATCAAATAAGTAGTCTTCAGAGTTGATTTATCTACATTTATATGCAGACGTGCGTCTGCAACAGAAGAAAGAGAAAAAGTACATTTCCAGCTCAGAACTCCTACACTGTCTGTTGTGGACTTGTGTAAAACCACAGCCAAGTCTGCGCCGCAGCAGTGAGTCAGCATGCTCAATAACGTGATTTCATTTCTTGAAGATTTTATTATTACACATGACTGAGACTAAAGCAGGTGTAAATAATAGAATTAAAAATGGCTGAATTCCCTTTAATTGGCTGAGTATCAGAGTCGTGATGATGAATATTTCGTATTAACAGATCATTTAACTGGGATAAAGTGTAATGGTGATTATTAGTATTCACTTCTTTCCACTATGTTGCTGAGAAGAACTTGTGTGTGTGTGTGTGGCTACAAGACACAAAAGAGAATGATTTTTTTGTCTTAGTTCAGCCAGCCGGTCTTTAATGCATGCACATTATTCACAATCATACAAAGTCAAACTTCTCCTCACACCTAGATAAGATGAGTGGAAGTAAAGTTGCGCTCCACAGATGCTCCACAGTTTTAGTCCAGTTCCTGTCTGGTAATAACAAAGGATAACCACACTGGATGGCATGGGTCTGGTTGTAAAAGCAGACGAGCAGCTTCTTTCATCAAATGGACGAAACATGCAGAAAATATGAATTAAGAAGCGGCATGTTAAGACTACGTGTCATCTTAAAGGATTTCCAAACTGTTGCATTTTCTTAATAAAATCCTGATTTTTATAACCACACCTTCACATGATAAAATCACTGTTCAGGAAACATAAAGTCGAGGTCTTTGCAGGGAATTTGGCTGCACTTACGTAGACTTAGACTTAACTTTATTAATCCATTGGGATGACTCCCTCAGGATGTTCAACAATGAAGCGGCATATGTGAACACAGGTGTCCACGACAGAGGTTCTGCAGAGATTTTCCTCGCAGGCTCCTTGTAGGATCTCTGGAACATCGGCGGATGAGACGATGTCAACATTTCAGCATGTGCGTTTGTAAAAAAAGAAAATGGTGATTCCCACAACCTAATTCTTCAGGTGCTTCCAGGTGCAGCTCAAACACAGAGTGAGTTTGATGGAGGCTGCTCTCGTTTTTTGGCGACGCTTCTCAGCCGGTATATTCTGACACTGCTTCACCATAAACAGATGCAGCTTTTTCAAAATGCATCCATCTCTCATCCAGCTTTTCTGCTTCGTTTTGCTCAGGCACAGTAAAAAAAAAAAACTCTTAAATTAGCGAGGATAGTAGCAAATTCCACATTTTACAACTGATTCCAGTTTCCTCTTCTCATCTATGTCGTTCTTCACCTTAATTATCTCTTTGAATGTCTCTCTGCATATTCTGAACACAGAATATGCAGAGAGACATTCAAAGAGATAATCAAAGTCCTTCATCTAGACCTGTGAATTGTTAGATGCACCGGTTCAATCAAGAAAAATTTGCATTCTACAAATCTTTGGTTGCCTGTGCGACCAAATGGTTGCTTTCTTGAGCTCTGTGTATGCACAGAAATAAGTCTGGAAAACACAAGGCAAAATTACCTAGGGGGAAACCACGGATCTCATTCCCAGCAACAAAATCACTGGTGATCAGTTATCAATCTGAAACTAAATTCTAGGTATCCACGTTCCTGTCCAGCCACGCAGCAGGTAATGTTTGGCTGCATGTTGCTGAGAGTATATTAATAATAATCTGGGAGATGTTGTGACATTTAACATTATTTGCTCTTATCAGGGCAATGTTGTGATCAGAAAAAAATAATTCGCTCAGTAACACAAACAGATTCCATACAGTGAAGCCCTGCAGCCTAAAGACTAGTTACAAGAAAACTATGTCAAATATCTGTTCAAGTAGAAAAAGCTATGTCTTCACCAACTTTTGACAACTTATTACAACAAGACTAGTTTTTATATTCCAAAGTGGATTGTCAGTTATTAAAACCAGTTTTCCGTAAGATGAAGCAGCTTTTACTTTAATAATCTGATGTCTAATGTGGAGGACAGACACCCTCATCAGTAACTGGACCGCTGTGTGGCGTCACCATGTCGGCTGGTGGTTGCAGATCCGGGGTCTTTCAGACTCACCACCACAGCAAACATGGCGTGACGCACAACAACCACCGGAGAGTAGTCTAATCAACAGGTCTAGTTAAGGAAAACCATAGATGTGTTTAACTATGCAGGTAAACATGACAGTTTGCTGTACTGCAGACAGACAGAAAGACCTTTATTCTTTTTTTTAAATCAGAAACAGTGTTTGTTTTTAGTAACAAATACAAGACATGTTATTTTCTCCATTTTTCCAGTACCAAAAGCAGACGCATTAGGGTTTGAGCTTATTGATATTCCTGCCTTAAGAATTTCAGCCCCGGGCCCTGTTTAATGCTGGGTTTTAGTACCCATCTCTGCTATTTCTGCAGTCCAAACGATTACATTTTTGCAACTGTCTTGGTAAATTTCCAGGACATGTAGTCATTTTAAACATTCCCAGCAGAGTGAAGACAGTTTTCTTGTTAAAGCAATGAGGCACTGTCACAGGACGAGGTTACGTCTCCATCTGATGCCGTCTTGTTGTAGATTTTCTGACTTTAAAGCAGATGGGCTGTCTGTTGAGGTTTGTTCCTTGATAACTTTACCACACAACCACCTCTCAAGGGCTTGGTGAGGGAAACGTCATGCCTGGTCTAAAGCAGGCTTTTGAATACACTCTGCTAGTCTGAGGATGATGAGCAGACAGCATGCCTGATTGCTTTTGCATATGACTATAGAGGGTATTGAACTGTAATGAAATGTGGTATCTGCGCATCCCGAAATCTTTGGTAAACTTTGGATGTTGTCAGCGTGTGTGCATCTATCAGTGATGCGCAGGTTGATCCACATCGAGCGCCACTCAATGCCCGCCCCTCCTCGACAGCATCAAGGATGGGCGGGGTGGAGTCTGTGGCGCTGAGCCACACAGTGGTCTGTGTGGGAAAACCTGCTATTCTAGTTTGTTTGATTAAAGGATAAAATTGGTTTTCTTCTTGACAAGGTTTGTTTTTTCTGCCTCCTGTCTGAAATGACTAATATAAAGGAAGTATATCTCCTCAACGACGAGGACTGTACGTATAATCTTGGTCTCTACAGAAAGTTAAGACATGAGATTACTACAGAAGTGTCTGAATCAACATATGTGTTACTGTCAAATGTAAATAGTTATCTCCTAAATAAAAGAACCACATTACTTTGAAAGAAAACCAGAGGATAGCAGCCCAGGTCATCTAGGAATGAGTAAAGTAATGTCTGATGAGAAACTTTTCAGAAGTAGAAGCCATTGGGCAGGTACTATAAATATCTCAGGAAGCCATCGCCGATGTTAGTGATGGACACCTCTATCTATGCTCAGAGTCATAGCCCCCACATTCACCTTAGAAACATCACGAGGATCCAGAAAGAAGTGAAGTCCAAGATATTATATGATTGTAAGGGTGAATACCTCTTTATAAAACCCTCTTCATCTGCATGGAAACTAGCAGGACCTTCATGATTCATTTCAAACAAAGTAAGTCATACGAGGACACAGCAGGTTTTTAGAGCTGGAATCAAAGCAGCGAAAGTACGACATGATTTCTGATTCTGGCTGCTAGCTCCAGAGTTTCTGTCCCACCGTGATGAGACAGACGTCTTTGTAACCAGCAGAGTCTCTGCTTTCATGTGACACCTTGTTTAAGTGGTTTGTTTGAAGTGGAGAAATTAGCAGAAGCTCTAAAGCGGACAGTTCTGTTCTCATGTTTTTCTTTCATTCCCATATAATTTTTTGGGGTTTGAACTGTGTTTGGTTTAGATGCCAGTGCTTGGTAGAGTCTTTTAGCTGAGTTTCTCCTCATCATGTTGCTATGCTACATGTTAGGACTGATGTGTCCTAGTGTCTGCAAACATCTTCTGTACTGCACGTATCTCATGCTGCCTCCTGTACAGGGGGCTCTCGTCAAGAAGAGGTTAAGTGACATTATAGATCACTGTAACCAAGCGCTGCGTAGTTATGGCAGACCTTGAACCTACTGCTGCGTTTGTTGATGGCAACTGTTAAAAAACAAGATATTTGCTTCCTAGGGGGGTAAAAAGATCTGTTGATCTCCTGATGAAGAGGTTAAGTGCACCTTCAGGTACCAGAGGTTACTATTTAAAATCTGTTTTTTTTCTGTTTTTTAAATCTAAAAGGCTGTTCAAAAACAAACATGATATATAATCATGGTCACAGTGATTGTTTTCCTGCTCATCTGAGAGATGCTTCTTCAGTAAACACCAGAACAAACGTCACGTGGCCTTTCACCCAAGATTTGAAGCTTATAACCGTTTTTCTCTTTTCCTGGCAAATTGATTGTGTGTTTGAGCATTTAACAAATTAATCATTAAAAAAGCTTTTTGTATATCAGTTTGATTCAGTCTTCAACAAGTTTGACCCAAAAAAGTGTTTTTCTGGGTGAGACGTTAGAAGTGAAAGATCCTGTTTTCTAGCTGAACTTCCCCGTCCTCGACTAAAATTAGGATTGTGTTGACAAAATAAGCCTTCTCTCATTTAATTACATTTTCTAATAGATTTTTAGTTTTTCCAGGAAGGGGAAAACGACACGATGACACAAATTTTAATCGGACAAGCTGTACCTTGTATTACAGCTACCTCACATTATAATCCCTATAATGTGTTTTGTTCAGTGTTAGATTTTCAAGCAACATGGTTGTTATTTTGCTTCTTGCCCAATAAGGCAAATATTAGATTTTTTAAACTTTCTGGTTGGGTCCCTCAAAAATCAAATGTAACTATATTTCATAAAATAAAATCTGAGCCCACGAGTAAAACTGAGCATTTCTGTGGAATAGCTGTGTTGTTGGCTAACCGGCTGCCTTCCCCTCCTCCAGAGAGCTGAAAAGCCGAGGCCGGGCTTTGAAAACGAGCCTGTGAACTGTGAAGAGTGATTGGCAGCAGCATTCATTTCCTTCATGCCTCTTTCTAAGGATCCCGAGGCTGAATACGAGAGCCCCTGCTTTCTCATCTTTTGTCCAAGATCTGCTGTGCTAACAGGAGGTTCTGTAAAGCATCGACCCATTTCCACCAGACGCCGCTTTTCTGATGAAAATCACAAACTCACTCATGGTTTTTGCTCTTTGATTTCAGAGATGTTAAGATTTTACTTTGCTTCTAGGCTGCCATGTTATTAGAATAAAGAAGTATTTTACTAATGAGGTTGTGTTCAGGAAAACACGTCTTGAAACTGACAAAATACAAACAAAGTTGATCTCAGTCTAACAGATGGGCCCTGTACTACATGTAAAACAGCATCTAAAATAGCTGCATGAGATGGTTTGTGTGAGACCTCTTAAATGACCCTTTGGTCACCTGAAGATTGGATCACTGACACAAACAGGTGACCATTTTTCAGTAAACCATATGATATTTGTTGAGTAAACTCAGGAACCCCTTTGAGCAACAAATAAGCATGAATGAGGCTCCTTTGATGGGACGGCAGCAAAGCGCAGATTCCTTTTCATGCCTTCATCCTTGTCTGCCCTCGAGGCTCTAGAAGGAATAAAAGAGGGAAGCTGATGTATATTCTCTTTGAAGTGAGTCAAAGAAAACCACATAGATTGTGACTCAGTGTGTGTGTATGTGTGTTTTTTCTTTCTAGCTGTAAGCTACTTTGAAATGTGACTTTTTTTTAGCATCTACTGCTTTCTATATGCAAACACTTACATTTAGTCTTTGGTCAGGGTGTGTGGTGGAACTGGGGACATCAAAATGGGAATTCCTTTTGATTTATGCTTTTTATACACACACACACACACACACACACACACACACACACACACACACACACACACACACACACATAGTGTTATTAATTAATTGTAGTCAATGTGTTAAAGTCCCAAACCTACATTAAATATATTGTATATATTGTAAATATATGTTATATTTATATTGTGATCGGTTATTATAGGAAAGTGGTGTGTGATGGTGCTGACCAAAATAATATATCTCAATATTTTTCATAATTATATCAATTTCTCTGTATTTGACCCCCTCTAGCAAAGATGTCAACCAGTGGCATCTGACTGGAGCATCTTTCGTCTCTTTCAGTTTTACCTGAGGATGTGGAGGATGATGATTTTAGTTTCATGTTTGCAGTTAAGGTGGTGCAGCAGATTGCACATGTTGCTGACTCTTCTTCTAACCACAGCTGGGAGGTAGTGTTGCACGAGGCCCAGTGTTGTGTTGAAAAAGGCACCCGCATGGTATTTGTTTCGGCAAAACACCAGAGGGGTATTGCACGAAACCAAGATAAGCGATTAAGCCGGGATATGTTGGTTATCCTGGCTGAATTTAGCCCTAAGTCGGTTGCATGAAAGCAGCTCAAACTGATCCCGGCCAAGTTACTGTGGTGATTTATCCGCTGCAGCTAGCCTGCTCCAGACCAGGCTTACTGCTCAGGCTAAGATTAATCCTAGCGAGTCACCTGCATGTCCAACGTCAATTCTGTGAGGAATTAATGTGTTTTACAGCATGTCCATGGTCTTCCTAAGTATGGCGCGTCATTTTAATCATCCAGTATTAAAATATTACATATACAGTCACTGTACATTTAATCGAAATCTGTTCATAATCGCAACAGCCTTTTTATATGGATTCGAGTTGTAGTATTATTATTCGATTCTATTCTACAGTCATTTAGCAGACGCTTTTATCCAAAGCGACTTACATTTGAGAGTAAGAACAACACAAGCATGAATTCAAACAAGATGGGACATCATAATTAAGTGTTAGTCAGACCGCTTTTGAGTCCAGTTAGACCCAGGTGCTGTCGTGTAGTGCTAGTGCAGTGCATATAATTTTTTTTTTTTAAGTCATTTTATTTAAATACAGGATCACGATTTCATCACACAATATCAACTTAGTCATAAGTGCATGATTTCATCAGGCCAAGTGTTATATTGCTATGCTAATGAAGACTGCTCGTCAAATTGCTGTCAGAGGTTTTATAAATATGTGTTTTATTGCATTAGTTGAGATTACAAAACACAGCGGATGAGGTTACAAAGGTGTATTCAAAGAAATCCGTGACGAGGGCAATGTAGAATATTCAGGTCCAACTCCCCTTCACCTGTTCCCTCTTCATAATGGCTTGCCCTTTATCGGAGGATGTGCTGGACGAGGAAGCCCGCATCCTCAGAAGAGCATTCAGACGTGAACGAGTCTTCAGGGACAGCTCACATCCCCTGGCCTTTGGAGATGACTATGTCATTGAGAGATACAGATTTTCGGTTACTGGATTTCCAGGTCCAGTTTTCTGAGTGTCCGGCGTTTAATCTCAAGATCCAGCTCCATTTCTTGGAGCTTGCTCTTTTTGAGTCAGCTTTTAACATCTGCCAGCTCTCTCTCTCTCCAGGTGCCCTGAATAAAGCGTTCTGACAGTTTGTGAAGTCTGTAAAGGAGATGTCATGTGCAGTAGAATTGCAGTACTTTGTGTACCTTGTATGAAGCGGACAGTTTCTACTTTGGAGTCACTTACCAGCCTGCAAAATGTTCTTATATTTAATTTTTTCTTGCTGCCAGGTCCTTTTATGGCCAGACAGGTTTGTCCTTTATGAAGGACAGAAAGATAAAATAGACAAAAACGTAACATGAGGAAAATAGATTAAATGACACATTGTGGATAATTGTTTGCACCTAATCATACTCTACATTTCCTGAGTAACATGCACCTGCTTGTCACTCTTAAAGTATACAACAGTAAGTGGATTTGAAAAGTAATCCTTTAATTGTAGCCTAATTATGACAGTTCCAGTGGAGCACTGTTTATTAATTGTACAGTTTTTGACTACTTACACATTGAGCCGGTCGGCTATTGTCTGCCAGGCTCTCTCGCGTTCTTTACTTATGGCATTGGTATTGCCTTTTTTCCTTATAATATCCTTAACTTCGTCAGAGAACTCCATCAGGAGCTGTTGTTCAGCGGCCGTGACGTAGGACGCGCGACTTTTATCCATTTCCCCATCGGTGATTCTGTGAGCGATCGCGAGGTCTGCTTCAGTATGCCGTGCACACGCACTTATCCCAACTATCTTCACCTGGCTTAACCTAGCCGCACCTTCTCATCCTGGCTCAGCAAACGTGCAACCAATTAAGCCAGGATAGGCCGCGCAAGCTAGGTCAAGCTGGGCTTGCTTAATTATCCTGGATTGCTTTATTCTGGTTTCGTGCAATACCCCTCAGGCCTCCCATGACTGTCTTGTTATAGGGGAGGGGTCTTCGGCAGGACTGCTACTCATTGGTCAGAGTAAGAACGATACACACTTCCCATCAGTCTCCAGTAAGACCTGAACAAGTTGCTAGATTTGTCACTCTTTTTTTAAATTTTTAAAAGTTTCTAGAGGGGTCTGAATACTCACTAAAGCAACAGAGTAGTTAGCAGCAATGACGTCGGGTTTGTCACGTCCAGTGCACGTCATTCAGAACGTGACAAAATCGCAGAGCATAAAATGGCAAATCGCTGTTATATCACTGTTTTTGTAATCATTTAGAACCAAAATCAAACTTTTATAGTTTGAAATTGCACCACCCTAGCTTGGTTTTTTTATTTATTTATTTATTTAATAGGGACAGTGCACATTAATGAACATCTTTTCAGTCAGTGACAGATGTAAACATGCTGGATTATAGCAACAATGCTAATTTGCATCCATAGTCCCTAGGCAGGTAACACAAAAACAAAAGACAATGGACAGGACAATAAATCACAATAAGAGCACATCACAAGACAGGACATTATTAAGAAGTTAAAAGTCAGTGGTTACAGGACTGGTTTGCTTTAAACCACTGCTTGAGCTGAGTTTTGAAGGTAGATAATGTTGGACATTCCCTTATGAAGAGTGGAAGACTGTTCCAGATTTTGCTGGCCTTTACAGAAAGAGCATTTTGTCCAAAGGCTGTTTTTCTATGTGGGACCTCACAGTCCCCTCTAGAGCAGGCCCTGGTCCTAAGACCACTGTGACCCCTTTTTTTTAAGAAAGTCAGACATGGGAGGTGGGGCAAGTCCATGTAACACCTTGTACATCAAACGAGCAAATTTAAAATTTTTAAAGTTCTCGAAGCTCAACAACTTATACTTTTTCAAAATATTACAAACGTGGAATGACAATGGTTTTCTATCAAAGACCTTAAATGATTTTTTGTAGAGTGATTCTATGATTTTGCCTGTATTTACACCTGCCAGGGACCAACATGTGATACAATATTCAATGTGTGACAGAATCATTGAATGCAAAAACATTCTAGCAGCACCAAGTGTTATGAAAGGTCGTATTTGTTTAAAATTGTTCAAATTGAATTTCACTGTGTTAGATATTCTTTTAATGTGGCTCTTAAAACTTAGTGTGGAATTTAAAAACTAAAGTATCTCCAGACAACAGATACGGTATCATGTTCAGTATCAACATCTGGAAAAGCTTCATTTCAGTCTATTTTCACCGCTCAACATCTCCAGTAACACAGCTGCTCTGCTGCAGGTTTGTAGGTGCAGCAGTGGAAAAGGTCCCCCCCTCAAACAGTTTCCAGCTTCACCACTTGCAAAAGGAAGGATCCATTTAGCAAATTTCTTCAAGAAGGAATGTAGAGGAAAATAGAATATTTTCACACATCCTCTCATGGCTGCTCAACAGGAAGTAGATTTCACATTGATGACGTATGACAGAAATGATGAAAATGTGGCCGTGCTTCAAATGTCGGGGCAGTTATAACAAGTTAATGTTGCTGCAGACTCAACCACACTTTTCAGCGAAGAGCAGAGACAACAATGGAAATATGTCATTCGTGTGTAGGTCTGGGTTTATGTATGTCTTCAGAATTTATTCCCACATTGTCTTCTGGTTGCCCCATCTTTACTTTGCTGTTTGTTTGTTTGTTTTTTAGAATTATTGGCTTTTGTACTGTTTATTTTTATATTTTATACACATAAATTAAGAAAGAACTTGAAAAAGGTGAAAATGAATGTAGTTAATGTACTAATATGGAATTTTCTGCAACCAATCAGGCTTGCATCAGGTGGCGTGTTCCTCCATTCACAATGATAATAGTACGTGAAAAAGACAAAATCTTCAGACAGTTTTTACTCCTCAGAAGTTCAGCTTTTGTGTGTCGTGTCATCTTACTTAATTCCTCAGATATTACAGTATTTCTATGTAATTTTACTTCAGCTTGGAGACAGCCGGGCATAAAGGTTGCTGTGTATTTTTACATAGAGGATGAAAAGGGCCTCACCACACACCAGTTATCTTATATCAAGATCTGTACTCTGCAGCTTCTTTTATGGGGCAAGCTGAATGGACACTCGTTTGTCCTCCTGTGAGCTGGGAAGGTGATATCTTGCTGAAATGTGTAATGCTTTGTGTTAGAGCTGCAAATGGATCCATAGACAAACATTTTTTCTTAATCATTATTTACTTGCAGTTACTTTTCTTAATCATGCACTTAAAATTATTTCTTAAAAAGTAAAAATAAGACAACAACTGCACTTTGGTTGCATCATCCCTTTTTCTCAGGCAGGATTTGGCTTCATGCACTTCCTCCTCAATGGGAGGAAAAAACAAGAAAAATAGATAAAAGGTCTCAGACAGGAAAAATAAATTCATTTTTCCCTGCAAGAAGAAGAAGAAGATGGATGTTTAGCTCTCTGTGGTCTTGATTAGCATTACTTACTAAAGCCTGAAGCAGTGACACCATTGTTTACTTTTCATTGTGTCATGTGCCTGCATGCTGACATCATCCTCTCAATAACTTGCTGGTATTGTAAGATTTAAGCTGCTTTTGTGCCATTTTTTCCCCCTCTGTCTTTTAATTACTCTCCAGCATCAGGTCTCCTCTCTGCTGTTCTATAAGAGCGATACCGTTGGCTTCCCCTCCTCCTGCTTCATGCACCTATATATGCTGTGTAAGGGCTTTTTGAATATTATCTTTCTTAAGTACACGTACAAGTGTGCCAGATCCAGTTATTACAATGATCTGATTTTATCAGTTATCAGATTTTGGCTGGACATCTGCTTCCGGGTCGCTGCGCTTGTGGCCGACCGGTCAGTTTGTAGAGCAGTTAGTTTTTTACATCTCTGAACTGTAAACGGGCTCATTGACCTTCAGACCACAGATAGTGGCCTTCTAACTATCCTCAGATCCCAGTTTGTGGTAAAAGGAGATGAGGCTTTATAGAAATCTTTACCTGCTGCACTCAGACAACATCTCTGATACCTTTAAATCCTCAAAACTTCTGACGTCTGATTAATGTATTATGTTTTCTGTTGAGTCTAATCCAGATGCCCTGTTCCTTCTTTTCTAAACTCTAACATTATTGGGAGGGATTTAATTTGGATAAATACTTTCTTATTGTTGTTGTTCCCTTTATCAGGTAACATTTTAACTTTCTGATTGCATTTATTAACTGAATGAAATACTGCCTTAAAATTTCATATTGTTGTTTTTGTCTTATTTACTATTTTAACTCTCTGTTGCTATGTTAAGCCTTGATAGCATCATTCTAAAAAGTGCTTTATAAATAAAGTTTTATTATTATTATTATTATTATAGGTTTGTTTGGAGTTTCCAGTTGATAGAGTTTCATGCAAGCCCTCATTGTCTCCTTCCTTGGTTAACCAGCTTCTCTCCAGTGAATAGTTGGCTGCAGACCTCCTGAGCACTCAGGGATGAAGGCTTTGGGAGGTAGAGTGTACTGTGCATACAAGAGGGTCTTTGTTATATCTGTCTTGAACCTTGCCACCTGGCCGCTACCATCTTTTGTTCTCCCTTTTTCAATGTCTGCAATGTGATCCAGAGCTTGTAGCAAACACATGTTGACCAAAACCACTGTAGATGTTAGAAGGCTGCACATCTTAATCCCGATCTGTTGCTTTAGATCATAGTTTGGGAGGAATGCTGATATTCAGTTTATTTATATGAGTTTTATAATGATAAGGTTTGTGGCACCAGAAAGTATCTCATTTCAGTTTCAGTTTTCAGTTTCTGAAAGAATAAACCTCTCTTCCTCTACACAAGGAAAATCAAAGTTTGCCTGTTTCTACTCCTGTGAAGGTGCTCGGTGACCAACTGCAGACATGATAACTGACCTTTTATTTAGTCTAATTAATGAATTATTATCATTTTAGATTAGACCGGTCAATGTAATAATTAATTTACAGACTAGCCTTGTTTTATACACGCTTATACACGATTTCAACATGCAGATAAAACATGAAACTTTCATCATTAAAATTGTGCCAGATCGCTGGCAACGCCAAGCTCTCTCGCTTATGTTGTCAACAGTTTCTTAAGGGCAGTGTTGTGTAACTCTGGGGGGTAAATTGTGATGGATAGTTACCCTTTAGATGATCTACAGAACTTTTCCAGGCGCTTATATCCCGTCCAGGAGGTTTACGATCCCACCACTAAATGTCGTGTTTATTCAGAGACTGTGTGGTAAATCAGTCCATGATAATACCATTATTTATCACATTATCATCATAAAAACTATTACTATCACTTAGGGCGAATAATCTATAAAACTGAAGTTTCCATTCTTATGAAAATCGTGATTTTTTTCCATAGTTAGTTAGCAGCAGACTTAGCCGTCCCTCCACATCAGAACAGTGTTTGTCTGACAGATTTTCAGTGAAGTGATCCGTCACTCACGCCTGGGATTTAGCTGTGTGTATAACTGCAGTGAGAAATGCTGCTTTCTACGAGATGCAGAAATCAACTTAACCTACAAACTCTAGTTAAGAGACAACCTTCATCAGGGGAATTATTTCTGCAGTGGATCCTGTATGATAAGGATCCAGATGGAAAGAGATCACGGATGCATTGTGTCGCATATTTCTATGTAAGATATGAAGTCGTTTATATGGTGGAAAAGTTATGACATTATATGCTTTATTTTTGCTAGCATTTATCTATATAAATAAATAAATGTTTTTAATAAGTTTATTTATGTTTTGTAAGAAAAGAAAAAAAAATCGATTAAAATCGGAAATCAGATTTGGTTATAAAAAAATCGGAGATTTTATTTTTAGGCCATATCGCCCAGTCCTACTATCACTACTGTGTTGCTAACAAACATTTATTTTGACCGAAAAAAAAACAAATAAAACAACAACTTTATTTTGACCAGGAAATTATGATGAGGCTACTTCCTGTCAAACTTTCACCAATCAGAGAGCTTCATTTATCTGTCTGTCTGTGTATTCTTTGTTCATCCCGACCTTACCTGAGCTCAGAGAAGAATAAAATCGTGATAAAAAGCTACGAGAAGGGGCGGGTCTTCCTCTCTGACTGGTTTTGATTGACAGCTGCACACCATGCTGTGTGTTGGTTTGAAATTAAGAGCCGCCCTGGATGTTTTTGGCTGTTTGGTATGTAGTATAGCCAATGAGAAGCTGCCTTTCACTAAATTCAAGTCTAAGTAGATAATTATGAAAAAGAAAACGTGAATTGAGAGGAGGGAAATTTCAGCCTCATGACCTATTACAAAGCTTGAAATGTTTAGTTTCGCTTAGTTCAGTAAAGTTAGAACTTTACTTTTTTTTTCCGACTTAACATTCGTGCTTCAAATAAAGACAAAACATTTTTTTAAACCTCATTATTTTTCCACAGTAATTTAAATAATAATTCAGATCTATGTGTTGTGATCAAAAGACAGTCATTAAAATGTATTAAAATGACAAAAATCTGACAATTGAGGCTGTCCTGGAAACATCATCAACGCTTTCTATATGCAGTTTTACATTTAAACAAACAGGCAGAACAAAAAATAGCAGACTGGGTGGAAGTTTTCAGGGTTAATGTTGATTCTCCGTCACTGCTGTTTCTTTGTACGCTCGTGTGCCAGACTGTTTTCCAGCCAGTGGGGGTGTTACAGTGAACAATGCAATTTAGTATTGTTTTTTTTATCACTTGACATCTACAGAGAGAAATGACAACGTCCAGCAGGAAATAATCCCTCCAAACACAACATGCTGCCCATTCAATGTGCTGGAACTCAGAACATGATTTCCATTTAGCACTTAGGAAGTCCGTTGGGATCTGAGATGCTTGCAAGCAGCATTATGATGTAATGAGGCTCTTGAAATGTGGTGATCAAACACCAACTAAACATGATTTGGTTTACATTTTACTGCTTGGAAGACCTTCTGTTTGTGTTGAGAGTGAAGATGCTGCTGCGAGAGGAAAAAAACCTGAGCCACTTTTTTCTGGGCCTTTATGCCTGGCTGCTCGGTTTAATAGGCGTAAACGTTTGGTGCCCTCATGCTGAGTTAAGGAGGCCACACAGAGCTGAGTATGAGAACAGCAATTATGGTAAATGGTAAATGGCCTGTATCTATATAGCATTCACACACACATTCACACACTGATGGCGGAAGCTGCCATGCAAGGCGCTCAACCATGAGCCATCAGGAGCAATTAGGGGTTCGGTGTCTTGCTCAGGGAGACCTCGACATGAGCTCTCCGGGCCAGGATCAAACTGGCAACCCTTGGGCTGCAGGCCGACCACTCTACCCACTGAGCCACGCCGCCCACAATTATAGCTGTAGCTATGTGCTTCACAACTCTTCTAAGACATGACGTCCACAGAAAGTGTTGTTGTATATCTTCTGGATGTTTATGTTTTCCTGTTTGCTGTCAGCTTCATGATACTATTACAGAGCCCTTCTGCACTTCTAAAAAAGATTATTATTATTATTCACTTTGAAGTGAGCAGCACAGCAAGAACACTTTCTGAACCCTGAATAAAATAAATCAGCTATTTTTAATTATTAAATTATAGACTAATATATAAGCTTTCAATGTTTAATAAAGAAATTAAAGAGTTTCTTATTAAGAAAAGTTTAAATTATGTTAAAGTCATCGTCCACAGAAAAATAGTACCAGTTGGTAATTTAGACTAACAGATTTTTTAACACATAGGTGAATGTTACTATACAGAAGTTACAGCCAGTATATCAGTTTGATATATTATCAGCACAAATCATACATACTTTTACTTATTTTGTAGTGTGGAATGTAAGAAAAGGCTTGATCAAGTGATATTACTCAGAACAACAGTCAGGAAAAACTGAACCATTTATTATTAGCCATGGGTCGCATAAATTTTAACCTTAAGCATAATATACAACAAATTAATTAAATAAATAAAAAATAAATTAGAAGACCATGAAAAATAACCTCAATAAATCTAATATAAAAAAAAAGTTCCAATTTAATGTCTCTTCGGTTCTTTTTAATTGTCAGTAAATGGTAGGAACAACTGTCCAAATACTTAACATTAGGAGTCCACAGCTTCAATTTCTCTGACTGCTCAAAACAACATGGTCTTTGCTCTTAGCCTTCGCACAACAGTGTAAACAACATAAACGTTAGGGCGAGATTTTCAAGTATACTGAGACTTGATCAGACGCGATATAGAATGAGGGAATATCGTTTATATCGAGATAGCTTGTTTTGAGTTAAAAGCATCTTTTCTTTTGCATTTTGCACAGCTGTATTTTTGTTATGGTCATAGAACAATATTTTTCATTAATTTTGTTTTAGGAGCATTTAATTTAATATAAAGCTACTTTAATTTCAGTCAACTCTTTTAATGCACATGTGCTGCTGATCCTTAATAAAAGTGTATTTAGCACTGAAGGCTGTAAATTAGAGCTGTTTCATTGGTTAGTTCACTAATATATATATATATATATATATATATATATATATATATATATTGAGATGTATATCGTAATTCAGGTAAAGAATATCAAGATACAGAATTTGGTTGTTATCGCCCATCCCTAATAATCATAATCACTTATCACTCTAATAACAAGAGCAGAAATCAAATAATAATCAGTTAGTTAACTAAAAGGACGGCTACCCTTTCTATTCCTCCATCTCCACTATCTGCAGTCCCACCATGATGTGGAGATATTTATTTTAAGTAGATAAGCATTTCGGCGTGCTGAGCTGTCAGCCTGCTCCTGTGCTCATCAATGATAATTGATGCCATGCTCAAGAGCCTCTGGCTAGTTTTTTGAGATGCTGCTTCAAATGCATGATGAGGTTGGACTTATCAAACTTCCTTGGTTCTGTTCTACCACGGGAAACTTGTGCATGACATGTTGCCCTCAGCTGCAGCGTCTTTTTCAGACTTAAACGAAAAATACTGCGACATGGCCGACATCGCTCCTGCTGCGTGCTACTTTGCTACCACACACTGTTGTGATCACATGGGAATACACTGCTTATATTTGAGTTCTTATTTTGGAGATTTTTGATGCAGGGGTCAAAAAGAACGCAGCCCCACCTGGCCCCATCACCCTGTGTGACTCCCCAGTCAGCTTCCTCACCAAGACAGCCTAGCAGTGGATGTACTTCCGGCAGCAGCAGAAAAAGTTCAACCTGCCAAAGACAGTGATGGTGCACTTCTGCACCTCCATCATTACGTCCATCCTCACCTCTTCCATCACCATCTGGTACGCTGCTGCCACTGCCAAGGACAAGAGCAGACTGCAGCGTCTCATTTGCTCTGCAGAGAAGGTGATTGGCTGCAGTCTGCCTTTCCTCGAGGACTTGTTCACCACCAGGTCCCTGCGGCATGCAGGACTGATTGGGCTGACCCCTCCCACCCCGGCCACAAACTCTTCAAGATGCTCCCATCTGGCAAGAGGCTGTGGACAAAAACCTCACGCCATAAAAACAGTTTCTTCCCCCCTGCAGCCGGCCTTGTCAACATGACTCTGACAGTGGTTCAACCCCTCAGTGTGTCCCGCCTTGGACACTACACATTACATTAACTTTGTATAAATGCTGCCACAATCTAAACGTCGCACATCCTCAGTTCTGATTGTACATACATTTATAGTGGACTCACTTGCACAGCTTTTCTTTTTATTGTTGTAAATTTCCTATGTAGTGTATTTATTTTATTTAAAAAATTTTTAATTAATAAATTTTTTTTATATCTGCTCTTGTTGGCACCAACGGACCAAATCAAATTCCTTGTATGTGTAAACCTACCTGGGAAAAAATTGATTCTGATATAATCTGATACGTTTTTTTTTTTGGCTGTTATCAGACCTATTTCCGATATCAATATTGGATCGGGACCCCCCAAATGTGAACCTTTTCTTCGGTACCTCAGTCAAGATGCCTTCAAGAAACAAAGTTTTCAGGTCTGAATTAGTCCGTCCCTCCAGGAATGTGCGATGTTGTGATCACAACTATAAACAAAAATTCAGCCAATCGCTCTACGTTTGGCAGGTCTTTGCAATTTTGTTTTAATCCAGCTTTAATCCAACATTCACAAATTACCACATGCAAATACGACTTCAACTTTACTTCCACATTTGTGATTATGAATGTACAGACGTGTGTGAGAGAAGTGTGTCACCGTCTAAAATCACCACAGGGACCGTTAACAGTCCGTTAACATCAAAATCCAGTAGCTGGAAGTGATCAGATAAGTGCTGTAAACTGACCTGACGCGTCTACAAGCACTTTAGAAATGTGATGTTAGGGCTGGGCGATATGACCTCAAATCAGCATCACTATTAAATGAATATTTAAACTCAATTTCCATTAATTAGCTATTATGTTTTATATTTCTGTATAATTTTAGGCCCCGTAGCTAACTGACAGTTTTAGTTGCAAATATTTTCATAATAGATGAGCAGATATTGATTTGTATAATAAGTGAAAGGAAGCACACACAGAATATAGACGGTCATTTAATGTATATATTTTACATATATTTAAGAGATAGTTTAATAAAATTGCATTAAGCGAGATTACATCGATTATTTGTACTGAATATCGGTTTTGACTAATTTTCCTTTCACTACCCAACTCTGCCCTTGGCATAATTTTCCAGTCCCTTACTGGATTAATTTTTGAGTGTGCACATAGTGACGTAACTTCCTGTTATTTTAAAAACATCTGTTCTTCTTTAAACATGGCTGCACCTGCTGCCTCAGCGTTAGCGGTTAATGATTCTCAGAATTCATAGTGAATTTAACCACCAGTATTACCTATGAAAACTTCTGAGAGGTGATAGGAGTTAATTGTTCATTTGATTAACTGTACATATCCCAAAAATCTAGTTCAGTTACTCTGTTTTTGTAAGAACTTAAAAGGAAGTAAACAAGAAACCTGTGTTTGCTTGTTAGATACAAGCTGTAGAAACACAAATTCCCGAGAATGTTTTTATTTGAGACGGTGTAAAAAAGCTCTTTGAGCTGAAGCTCTGGCACTGCCCCAGGGCATTGTGGGAGTCAGGGTACATTCTTCAACCTCTTTAAACTGGATATTCTGAGACTGAGAGACACTCTGCCAGACGGACACTTCCAAGGACTGATAACCTGCCCCAGGCTGGGGTTGGGAATTTCATCATCCCACATTAGACTTTTTGATGCACCAGGGGAAGAAAGATGAAAACACTAGAGCCATACCAACACGGTCAGCTTTCCAGCGTTTGAAGCTTAAATCCTGCATTCACTGAAGGGCTGGGTAAATGCTACTTTATTCATTTCTATCTTTTTCCTGCCGAGTTTTGTCCTGCAGTTAGGACATGAATGTCTTGTTTTTGTTGTGGCCTCACATCTTTTTACTTGGGCACAAAGAGTCCTCAAGTGCTAACAGATGTATAGTCCGTCTCTTTTATTGAGAAAAAACTCTCCTCCTAATCAAAGGTGGCACTTTGAGTGAATATCGGACCATTTTTACCCCAATGTTGCTCTCGATGGCAGGAAAAGTACATTTTTGTGTCCACCATTTTCAGCACGTCTCATCAGTTGTAATGTAATGCCATCTGTCCTCCACAGGCCTGGATGCAGAGCTCTACTATGTACGAGATGACGTGGTGAATCATTATGCACTCTCCTTCAACATGCCTGTTCCCACGGAGACCAACAGCCTTTACTTCACGTGGTATTCCAAATCAAAGGTAAAGCTTATTCCCAGTTCTTTCTTACCTTTGAACATGCAGCGAGATCAAAATAATTTAAACGGATTATCCTTTAAAGGTCGACTACCGGCTTGCATTCTCTGTGGAGAACCCTGCGGCCCTGAACGCACCTTGGAGCAACATCTCCAGCCAGGGCGAGATTCCCCGCGTTCCCACTGGTCTGTTAAATATTCAGTTTTTTGTTTTATTTGCTGCCTCATCCCATAAAAGTATGTTTCTTCCCTTCATCTTTATTTACTGGTTGAAAACTGACACCACTTTCACCTGTTTGTATGCAAGCAGCCAGTTACTGTATCTGAGAAAATTATGAGGAGCTATAACGGGGTAAAACATCTTTCATGACTGTCCCTTGTTGTGTTTCATGTTTTTTTTCTTGCTTATTGTATTTCTTTGTGCATAAATGAGATTTTACTTACTTAATAAAATACAGCCATTCATGCGCTTAGATCTAATTATCTAATCATCACATAACTTTTTTTCTTTTAAGATATTGGTAGCAGTGCTGGGCGGTGTGGCCAGAATTTATCATATAGAATATAGATGTGGCCAGAATATATCACTGTATTCACTTATCCATCCGTCCGTCCGTCCATCTTCTTGACGCTTATCGGGTTAGGTAACGGGGGCAGCAGACTAAGCAGGGAAGCCCAGACTTCCCTCTCCCTTGCCACTTCTTTCATTTTGAATTCATTTGAATTTGAAAAATGCCCAAAACTGCAGTTGGTGTGGGAGGTGTGGGGTGATCAGGGAGCAGCGATTGGGCGGGGTGGGACACACAGGCAGAAATGACTGACAGACAGCAGCTAAACACACTGGGAAGATGCAAAGCAACATTAACTAAACACCTACACCACAGAGCGTCTTTGAGGTGGAAGACTTTTCCCCTCCTGAATCCTGAGTTACACATGAACCATGTGGTCCTTAAGCGTTTCAGTCTGAGCCGTTAGCCCTGTTAGCTGGCTGTCAGCAGCTCCGGCAGCTCTGGAAAGCTGTGGAGACTCGCGGCAGGTTGTAGCAGCTGTAGGAAGTTTCTGCTGCTACGATTTGAGCTGCTGTCTGTCACCAGATGAGGATCAGCAGGTAAAGACAAAAGTCTGGTGTTACTTTTACACCCCTCAAAGCGCAAATCCGTCCCACTGCAGGAACATTTCATCAGACGTACATACCTCTCTGTCACGAAAAGCATAACCTGGTTTTACCCTGTAGAGGGCGTTATGAGCAATTTTTTACCCACAAAATCCTGTTTTCTAAAATAAATAAATACTCATTTTATTAACAGTATATGTGGTTTTCATCACAATTGTGTTTACAGCTCAAAAAACTCCCTTATATAATAATAAAAATTAAGTTTTTGTTATGAACTGGTGTACCGTCCAGCACTAACTGGTAATAAGCTCAGATTATCAGAGCCAATTATAATTTAATACATAACCTCCTATAAAAAAGTCATTGTTATTTTAAGTGGGTCTCAGTTGTAGTAATCACAAGATTGTGGCCCCTAAATATTTACATTTTTTTTACGTTTTACTTTTTCCTCAAACTTTTCATTAATTCTGATGCATTAAATTATTGTATATTGACATAGTGGTAATAAAACATTTTGATTCTGCCAAATGTTCATCACTTTTTAAAAATTCCTCATCTTCATTTTTAAGCCCGGACTTATATGTATTAATCTCAGAGAATCACAGATGTCCTGTTAATTTGACATGACCAAGTTTTTCTAATGACTGTGATTTTTCTACAGTCTTCAGAGTGGAAGTGGTCTGTTCAGGCAAAGTCGATGAAGAGGCATTTTTAACAATGCAGCTCAATCTCACCAACAATGCCAACAACTACACAGTGCTCAACTTCAAGAGGAGGAAAATGTGCTACAAACGTAAGTTAACCATCATTTAAGACTCTAAAGTGATCCTGCTCCACCTGCTGCTTTCCCTGCTACAACAGGTCAAATGTCAGCTTGTTAAAGCTCTACGGGGAATATCTGTTGACCACATATTGTTAGACTGCGTTTTGTGGGATCTCCTCTATTTTGTCTGTTCCAAGCGTTGCATACTCCCTGTAGTTGCTTTTTATACACAACTTAGTTTATTAAACTGAGTTTGTTTATTTATTTATTTATTTTAACTGCCTGCAGATAATTACACATGACCCAGCGGCCGGTCTCCATACTAGGGATGTCACAATGACTTAATTTCACAATTAATCATGGTATCAAACACCACGATTAATTCATCGTAAAGATCCCTCAAAGTTGTCACTTAACCGGATTAAATCCGTTGAACTTTGGCTCTAGAATTATGTTAATATGTAGGATTTATACATCAGAGGGGATTTAGTTGGAATTAGACTTCTTAGCTATTTTACTTTGTTTCTGGATTATTTCATGTCGGCATCAAAAGATAAAAGTAAATAAAACTTAAAGACCTGTAAGGAGAGTTCATGAGGTTTTAGACTTCCATGCTGTTGGGAGATGATTAACCCATAATAATCAGGGTAATCATGAAATGGTGATTATTTCTTTGACAATAATTAAAACCAGGAAAATCTGCAATCCTGACATCCCTTCTCCATACCCACCATGAGAGCAGATTCAACCCCATCTTATTTTAAGCAAAAGTCAAACTAACAGCACGAAGAGTTTCTTTGTTTGCCTGAACACAAGCTCGATGATCCCTGTCACACGTGTTGTTAAACCCACAGCAGAGGACAAACGGATGACTGTTTTCTGTTTTCATCATCACATGTTGATCTTTGACTTTGTCACTTTGAGACGGAGCTGCTGCAGCTGTTTTTTCTGTTATTAATGTGACCAGATGCCGTGTTTTTATTTCTTTTTTTTATGTAGACTTTCATGAACTAATCAGACTTTGAGACCAACTGGAGTTGAAATAGTTCGTTTTTCTTTCTTTTCTGTGAACAGGAATAGATTCTGACCCAAAGATTCCCATTCCAATCAACAATAACACATATCCAAAGACTGACTGTAAGTAATCCAACCTCCATCTTTTGCTACACCTCTCATCTTCTGCCAGCTCCGTGTCTTTTCTGTCACAGGTGGCATCAGCCTGGTTGTGCATCAAGCAAATTAATTCAGAGCCTTAAGAGAGGCTGCCTGTCAGCCCCCCACCCCTTCTACTGGTTGTTTTCTTTTTCTGGGATTCATTCGGCCTCCTTTATTACGCTCTCCAGTAGCAAAGTACCATTAGTGGGCTTGTCTCCATTCTGCTTGGGTAGGCCAGAGGAACCTGGGGCTCTCTGAGGCTTTTAGAGGTAATGAGAAAATCTCTCAGACTCTGGATCCCGAGGAGAAGAGCCCTAAGTGCTGTTATAGTTTCTTTCCCACTCACTCTTTCTTATCCACTTCTTCATCTCTTCACCTAATCTCATAGTTCTGCTTCTCTCACAATAGCAACACTGTTGAAGCTTTTGGAGGGATGATGGTATCACGAGCGTAGTTCTGCCTCACATTTCATGATGCAGCTTTACTTGTTTTTACACATGTTGTATTTTCCTTTCTTTCTGTTTTTTTCTTTTAGTGCCCACACCCACCACCTCCACCCAGGTGTTCTATATAAGCGTGAGCGTCTGCTGCATAGTCATCTTTCTTGTGGCCATCGTCCTGGCCATCCTCCACCTGCACAGCATGAAGAGGGTGGAGATGGAGGACAGGTTGGTTTGACAGCTGCAAAGCAGATCTACATTGATTTTTTTTTTCATCTTTTGACCAGATTCTTCGTGGTGATATCAGCTGGGCAAATAATGCAGTGCCATTTGTTCTAAATGTAAAAAAATAAACACAAGTCCTTGAACCTTTAAAAATCAGCAGCTATTTACACAGTCCTTTATTTACAGACACTCATTTGAAACTAAGCAGCTGCTAGCTAAAGATTTTATTAAAGAAATGGCTGCTGCAGCCTGACCTACTGTGTTTTACGTCATATAAGCTCTGTCTGTGTTTCAGTGTGAGTGACAGTGCAAGCTCACAGGGCCTGTCTCAGCCATCCACCCAGACCACACAGTACCTGAGGGCTGATACTCCAAACAACGCAGCTCCTGTCACCAGTAAGACTTCTCTTTTTTCTCCTCAACCCATCCTCTGTAACACTGGTCAAACCCTTGAAACATGCCTTTAACACAATGCACAATCAGTTCATCTTTCTTTAGGGAAAAAAAACGTTAGTAGATATTAGATTACCGCTTTAGGTCCGTTCAGTCTGCCAAGTTTTTTTCTTTCTTTTTTCACACTGGCATCTGGAAATCTGGATGCTTCGCTAAATGCAATAATCAACTGTGAATGACCTAATTAGCTTGATCAGTATCATAAGATTGTATTTCAGAACACAGTCCATGCAGTGATGCTGTCTGGCTTCTTGTTGCTCTTTCCCTTGTGACCCATTACTGTCGGAGCAATGTGTAAAAGTCATCACCATGTGCTTCACATTAGGTAGCAGTTAGAGGTAAAAACGGCTTCTCATACTGGAACTGGAAGGAAGTGTTTGTCAACTCTGATTTAATGTAATTATGGAACATGCTGGAAAAGATAGATGTACAGCTTTACTGTTATAGTAAGTGCTAAATATAAACATACCTGCCCACATTAGAACTACACCCACCATCCACTTTATGAGGTCCACCTGCTCAACTTCCTGTTTACACAAATATCTAATCAGCCAATCACATGGCAGCAGCTCAACACATCCAGTCATGTAGACATGGTGAAGACGACTTTTTGAAGTTCAAACTGAGCATCAGAATGAGGAAGAAAGAAGATTTAAGTGACTTTAAACATGCATGGTTGTTAGTCTGAGTATTAACTGAGAATGGGCAGACTGGTTGGAGATGATAACAGGAAGTTAGATAAGCACTGGTTCCAACCAAGGTCTGCAGAACAGCATCTCTGAACACACGAGCAAGGTGGAGCTGATAAAGTGACCAGTGAGAGCATAGATAGTATAGAAAAGATGGATGTAGCTGCGGTGACATTTTAGGCTTTAGGACATTTTTAGGCTTTTAGTTTAACCTGTTGCTTTCTTGGTCTTTACAAAACCGACTTGTAGTCAGTGTTTTCATTAAGAACTGCAGAAACTTTGCACAACCTTTGAGTCAATGAAGCGGTTTCCTTGCCCTAACGCATGCTTAACGTACACTAATTTCATCATAATTTACAAAATGAGTACCACACTCTGTTAAAGAAACATTTAAACTTCTCATTCAGACAACAGTACAGCCTGTTATTTAGTTTATTCTGCAGGAACTGAATGTGATCTGTCACATTTCTTCCAGCAGAGGTCGTTAGTGTGAGCCAGTCATAGAATATGTTTGTTTTATATTGTATCCTGATATAAATAAATATAAATATCTGTGCTATTCAGCTAAATGTGAAACACAGTGAATTATTTCCTTATTGCCAATGTGTGATCCACCATCGCCCTCTTGTGGAGACAACCCACATCTCACCTTCACCCTGTGCATTAATCTGACCCCCTTCCTCTCCTTGATGCCTTACCTAATGCTTTTATATGAGCCACCAGCTGCTTCTTTTTTTTTAATTAAACCAAACCTCTGATGGGCAGGTTTACTCAACTTGCAAACATGCCTGGGTTGATGGATGTGTTTGTGTCATACATCCATTCATTCACTCAGGTCATGTTGTAATTTGTGTGAGCCATCCATTAAACCTTCTTTCTCCCTTCTCCCACCCTCTCCTCCCTCCCTCCCCCTCTCCTCTGGTCATCAGACAATCACCCTGGTTCTGCACCCATTCTCCAGCTTGCTGCCTCCTCCTTCCAAAACCCTGGTGCCCCCCCCCCATGAAACCAAAAGTAAGTTCAAAGTCTCAGCACTCTTCTGTCCTCCTCATGCTTCACCTCTTTAACCATATTGTGTCCATATTTTCTAAACTCTGCTACATGAATGGCTGCGTCTGTGAACTCTGGTGTCCTGTTAGGACGCTGTGAGGTGTGCAGCTGATTTCAAGGGCAACCTTTTGGATTTTCAGGCATTGAAAGTAATGACTGAAAATGACTGTTTTCCTGTATATTTTGCCAAATTGTCCAGACTATGAGTCAGTGCAGCCACACAGGATATTTTTGTTTTAATCCATGACCAGGTCTTTATCTGTATGGATTGTGATGATGCTGGTTATCTTGAGCCACCTTTTGCTTTTTTTGGCTTGTCTTTGGCAAACATGTCTACAAGTGACATCTGACAAATGTCCTCCATCTTTGTAAGTTTTTCCTGAAGATGTGGAAGATGCTGATCTGAGTTTCATGTGCAGCGAATTGCTCGTGTTGCCGCCACCTCCAACGACTTTATTTGGACATCATTTTCAGTAACTAGCTGTTTGATCCACGTCGACCTTTAAAAGCCAATTTATCTCCAGACAACTGATGCGTCATCATGTTCAACTTCAGCGTCTGCCACAGCTTCACTTTCTGAACTTTCTCCCTCAATTTTCTCCACTTAACATCTCCAGAAATACAGCCGCTCTGCTGCTGGTTTACTGGTGCAGCAGTGAAAAGTTCCTCCCTCAAACAGTTTCCTGTTGCACCGTGTTCTCTTGTTTAAGTTATTTGAATATTATGTGGGGCAACCACCCCAAAACTGTGAATAGAGAATGCGTGGATGAAGCCTCTGCAGCTTTGTCCGCCATTTTAACGGCACCCTGTTACTGTTTTAAGGTTTCTCCCTAGTAAACTGTTAAAAACATGTCTAAAACATTTTAAAAAGACGTCCTTACCAAAATAAGCTCACAAGAGAATTTGTTACGATGCAGAATCATTAATTATTAGTAACTTTGATCCTCACAAGCTGCTAAACAATGAGTGAAGTTTAGGTTTAGATGTGTTGCCACCGGTTTCACTCTCAGACGCTGGTGTTCTGTGTAAGGTCCTACCCCCACCACACCCATCATTAAATGTTCTTGCAGCCACTTTACAAACGGATGAATTAAAAACCTGCAAGTCTACAAACTGTCGGCTGGAACTCGCCGTCATACCATCAACATTTATTCATTCATTTTCTCTACTGCTTAGTCCAAATCAGGCTCACGGGGAAGCCGAAGCCTATCAATTAGCAGGTGAGAGGCAGGTACACCCTGGACAGGTCACCAGTCCATGACAGGGCCAACGCAGAGAGACAAACAACCACTCACGCTCACTGCTAGGGAGAATTTAGAGTGACCAGTTAACATGCATGCAAGCTTTCCGTGAGGCTGCCGTGCTAACCACCACACCGCTGTGCAGCCAATACCGATCATTTATATCTTAAACATTTATTGTTCTATTTTGATTCTGAAATCCAGTAACTTAATTTCTGATAAATTAATATATTCTGGACATTATTTAAGGAAAAAACATGTTTGTTTATGCAGGATTAATTAATTTAATACATCATGTTTAAAAAAATTTATAAAAAAAATGAAAGCAGTCAAAAATATGAGGAAGTATATTTTTATTTATTACAAGAACAATAAATTATACAAAAAACTTCACTGAATCTGATGGCAGATCTACTCTAAAATATCTGAAAAGAGTGAACAGTCCTGAATGACCAACAGAACAACACAGAGACTGAATGATAATCTGAGAACAACAAACAACCACAATGTTCTCATCTACACTGTATATATGAATTCTCAGGTGTAGCCTGTGACCCCACCTGTCCTCTCACCATCTGGTTTAAATCTGACACCTTGGAAAAGCAGCCATCTTTATTTCTGCTCACATAAAGCCCAAACTGTCCTGTACATCCAGCCCACGGTCAGCCAGAAGCACGTCACCTGTAAAAGTCCACTATTCTCTGGGATGTGTTAAACCAACGCATTCACTGCTTCATTTGCGTGTGCTGGTTGAAGAAGCTGCTGCTGCAGCCGAGGACACCGCTCAGGAAAAAATGATACGATGAAATACTCATCAGAGACAGAATACAACAAGAAACACCACTGAAGCAATGTAAACAGACCATGGATACGCCCAAAATGGTGATTATTCCCACAGTTCTATGCGTTGACGTCTGTGCACATTCACTATAAAAAGGTTTATCTGCAAATCAGTGATTTAATAATAAATTTGATGGTGACGTCAGATGAAGTACCTGGCCTGGTTTCTGTAGTGAATTAATAGCTAATATTTGAGTGAACTTCTGGGGCGACCACTGCTGAGAGATAAACATTTGTCCTGCATTTGTAGTTTCTGTATATTCATATTTCCTACATGACTTATATACATAACGTTCATTCTTTGTGTACTGTAACATATATTTATCTAAATTTAATAATTTTCCATTCCTATGGCTCCTATTGCTCTTTTTAAATGTTTAGTTTCTTATCATTTGTGATATTTAAATGTTGAATAGTGGAGGTGTTGTTGTAGATAACACCTTTTAATATGGTTGTCAGTAGCCAGAATCCAAGCTCATGCGATGACAAGTGTTCCTCTAGTAATACCATAAAACTTCATAGCTTGCAAATGAGCATAACAGGGATTAAAGGTTGCACTTTAATCCCACGTGACTTCTAGTTAAAAAACAAAGGAAAAGTTCGAAGGGACAGCCTAATGGGGGTATTTGAGACTAACTATGCCCTAAGCACAGCCCCATATGGGTAGCAATCCTTTTTAAAACGTTGAGTGACGTTTGTGAGACACAATTAGATTTAAAGTTTTGGAAATTAATGGTGTGATCTAAAACAAGGTGGGTGTATAAAAAATGAGGTGTGCAGGGATTAGCCGTGCCCTGTAATGGATAGAAGCAGCTCCCCAGGAGAGTAAAATCAGTCTTGACCATAGACTGTATGTAAAAGATGGAAGGAGCCTCTGTGACGTCAACCCTGGGTTTCTAAAGAGCAAAAGTGAAGCTCGTTGGGCGTTCCCACCATCACCATCTTGGCAGCATCACTCCTGCCGTCGCTCTCGGAAAATACAAAAGTGGACAAAGAGGTGGAGCCGAGAGGGGGGCTGTGATGGTGGGGGTGGATGATTGACACCCATCAAACTCCGAGCTGCCTGTAGCTAAGAACTAACTGAGCCAACTCGGATCCAACGTGAGCTAACCAGCTAACGGAGATTGGCGGGCTAAAGCTATGGCGCACTGTTAGCCGGCTAAAAACCGCGGTTTTGCTGCACTCTCCTTTCTTGCCGCGGATATTGGATACATGTCAATCAAAAAGACACGCCCCTAATTGTGCTAAATTTCAAGATTAAATAACATCCAAACGGATGAGTTAAAAAAAATTAACCCCCCTCACAGTAGTCATGAAGGTAAACTCAACCTATTAACCCTAAAATGGATTTTTGTACCAGACTTTAACATGGGAGTCTATTGGGATTTGCTCTGTTTTGGAGCCAGCCCCTAGTGGATGAGGGGGGAACTGCAATTTTATGCACTTCCGCTTCACGTTTCACCGCCGGGGCTGCCGCTTGGTCTTGACCCAGGTTTGAGTCGTTGCATTTGTTGTTATTGTTTTTTTATGCTGACAAAGTAAGGGGGAAGGGGGGTATGGGTTACTGATGCTTATTAAACTATTAGCCACTATTAGAAATGTTGAAGAAATATATTAATCTTGAAATAATTTACGGTTGCCCCAATTTACTTTTTTAAATATTACGTTTTTAAAATCTCTTAAGTTGCGTATATGTAATTTGTATTTAAACTACATTCCAAATGTTTCAACAATTGCCAAAAATATCCTCATTTTTAGTATTTTAAAATTGTCCTATACAAAAGTCTTCCCATCAATGACCCATGTTTTTCATAAAACCAGGGATATAATTTTATTAGACTGATAGTTAAAGGGTTACAATAATTTGATACAAAAATTTTTCCTTGTGTCCTGTTTACCTTAAGAAAATTTTATATAGTAATTTCAGAGTTCTTAAAGAGAAACGCTTTCTTACAAAAGAAATCAACCCAAATGAGGTAACGCAACCAAAATTGTGGCTTTGAACTACCTGAAAAGACAAAAACGTTCACAATAACAGATAAGGGTTAAAATAATGTTTACAAATAAACATGAGATAGTGTGAGTGAGCTAGTTTTTTAATAATCTGAGTGAGTGATGGCGACTCCGCAGATGCCGGTAGCGTCTTCTTCACCACGTGACTGCCGGTAGCGTCTTCTTCACCACGTGACTGCCGGTAGCGTCTTCTTCACCACGTGATTTTGCCGGTAGCGTCTTCTTCACCACGTGATTTTGCCGGTAGCGTCTTCTTCACCACGCGACTGCCGGTAGCGTCTTCTTCACCACATAATCAGCAGCTTGTTAACTCATTTCCTCTTGAAACACCAGAACAAGTTGAAAGCTTGTCTTTGGTGCTGTGGAGCTGTGCTCAGCCTGCAGGTGTTTCCGCAGATATGATGGAGGTCTTCACTGCTGACAGCCGTTTGTTATCCCCCAGGATTTTTTCCTTTTGCTTCTTTTGGAAAAACTGAGACTTGTTGATACACCTCCCTTTATTTCCTGTCTGGGAGTGAAGCTGTGAATACCATCATTTGATAAATCAATATCTCATATAAAAAGGTTTTGACCATGTTTGTAACAGTTTTGTTCTCATCCTCCAGCATGTCTCAACATTTCTTTGCTTTCTTTCATGCACTAAAGATAAATAGTGTTCAGAGTTGAACTGGTGGGGGCAGCGCTGACACACACTTTGTTTGCTTTTAGCTCAATGTTTACATGCCATGCTACAGATTTAAATCTACAGTCAAAGCTATTTTAAACAAACCTCTAAGGCTTTTCAATTACATGAGATGTTGCAAGTTTCTTCTTATGTGTTTTTCAAAGTTTCATCCTGAATTTAAAGTCATATCTGGATCTCTGACGTTTGGTTAAAAGCCCACATTTAGAGACACACTATGGGTTAATTACTTCATAAGTACAAGACGTAGTTGTTTCCTGGAGACAGACTGAGTCACTGAGTCCGGCTTTGTCTTTAGGTTAAATATGTACATCCTCTGGTTATTATAAAGTTTGTCCAGAGAGGGTTATTTCTCATCAATGACACGTTTTGTACACACAGAGATTGTTGCATTTGCGACGTTCGTCTGTGTATTGACATTGTGAAGAACTGTGTGTATTTTATGTATATAAACTCCTTCCGGACTCAGTAAGGCATGCAGCTAATGACAGTGTGTACGCAGCCATGTTATGTAATAGAAGTGCTGTAATCCAGGACTTTGCATGAAGTTGTTTTAATGCAACATGTGTGGGGGGTACAATACGTGTTGCTGACTCAGTTTCTTGTAATTGCTGGTATTTCTTTAAATTTAAATGAGGTTTCTGTTTTAAACACACAGTGGGCCAAAATGAAAAAAGTAGAGAACTGGACTGGTTCAATGTTAATTAAAAACTTATTAAAATTACTTTATTGCACATATCGAACCTGGAACTAACAGATCTTATTAGTTATTGCATATAAAACAACCTTAATCATTAAATAAATGAAAAAAGTTTAAATCTGATGCATTTGTTTCTTATGGCTCTATATGCATTTTTTCAGAGTAATTTCAAGTGAAAACATTTTCTACAGAACAGCCAAAAATAATTTCCTCTTTTGAAGAATCAAATGTCCTGTAATAGCAAGAGAAAAAATACAAAAAACTGAACTGCATTGGAGGTCAGATTTCTACAGAAATATATTGAGTTTGACACACGTTTTAGAGGAAATTTGGATTTATTAGAGGTGACTCAGCAGCAGCTGTTTTAATTGTGTTAATCCAGATCAAAAAACTCGCCAACAGCTTAATTAAGATTATTTTTCTGTCTTCAGGTTACCCGTCTCTTCGTATAGAGAAGAATGACCTGAGGAGCGTGACCCTAATGGAGGCCAAAGCTAAAGTGAAAGACATTGCCATCTCCAGAGAGAGAGTAACACTGAAAGACGTCTTACATGAAGGTATTTGTTTCACAATCTCCATTTTATTCTCTTTCGTTTTTTTAAAATAGGCTCCATATTTACTTTATTATGCACGAGAATTAGTATTCACATTGTTTGAAGGGTTTCACTGACAAAATGCACAAATTTAGAGTCTTAACTAGTCACACATCATGTTATTTATGCTTTTCTTTGTCTTGGTCTTTTATCTGAGGTTTTTGTAGTTATCAATAACAACATGCTTTGCTTTGCAGTGTGTATTTCATTTGCCAAACACTTAATGTTTTTCTGATTTTTCTTACATTCTTAAGTTACTCTGAAGAAAAAAAAAGATGGTGAAAATGTTTGGACAATAAAAAAATACTTTTAATTTCACATTAGTTTTTTATGTATTTTATGTAATTTTATTAATTCAAATAAAATCCAAGTAAAGTGGATCAAAGCCAGAAAATAAAATAAACAGCAACTCTGAACATTTTCAGGGATGACAGAGTGCAGATGCCAGTAAGTCTCGTTTAACTCTTTCATTCAAACTTGTCTGAAATATTACTGGTAATAATATAGGAACTAAATTACTCTGAACCATTTTTGTCATCATCAGTTCCTGTTTAAATGCTTTAGAAAGAAATTTATATTAGAAAAGTCCTAAAAACAAAAAATATATCTACAGCTACCCTACTGGGATTTTTTCACACACTACCATCTCTAGGGTTTACAGAGAATGGTCTGAAGAAGAGAAAATATCCAGTGAGCAGCAGTTGTCTGGACCAGAATGTCTTGTTGATGTCAGAGGTCAGAGGAGAATGGACAGACTGGTTGGAGATGATAGAAAGACAACAGGAAGCCAAAAAAGGACTGGTTCCAACTGGTTCCAACCAAGGTCTGCAGAACAGCATCTCTGAACACACAACACGTCCAACCTTGAAGCAGATGGGCTACAGCAGCAGAAGACACACCGGGTGTCTCCTGTCAGCTAAGAACAGGAAACTGAGGCTACAATTCACACACACTCGTTAACACTGGACAATAGAAGATGGAGAAGCGTTGCTGGTCTGATGAGTCTCCATTTCAGCTCCACATTCAGATGTTAGGCTCAGAATTAAGTGGAAACATCATGAAAACATGGATCCATCCTGCCTTGGGTCAATGGTTCAGGCTGCTGGTGGTGTAATGGTGTGGTGGATATTTTCTTGTCCTACTTCATGTCCCTTAGTCCTGCTACTTCCAGCAGGATAATGCACCATGTCACAAAGCTCAGATCATCTCCACCTGCTTTCTAGAACATGACGATGAGTTCACTGGACTCCCAACGGCCTCCACAGCCACCAGATCTCAGTCCAGTAGAGCAGCTTTGGGATGTGGTGGAACTGGAGATTCTCATCATGGATGCAGCCGACAAACCTGCAGTAGCTGTGTCATGCTGTCATGTCAATATGGAACAAAACCTCTGAGGAAGTTTTCCACCACCTTGTTGAATCTATGACACTAAGAATGAAGGCAGATGTGAAAGAAAAAGGGGTCCAACCTGGTACTAGAAGGTGGACCTGATAATGTGGATGCTGAGTGTTTGTTTAGCTTTGAAACAGGTCATATTTTTCTGGCTGTTTTATTTAAAACGTCTTTTAAAGTCTTAGCTGTACGTTACATTTGGTGAAGACCTAAAGCTGTTTAATATTTTAGTTCACAATTATGGTGGTGAGAGTAACTATAGAGGGTTTTTTCGTTTCCATTCTTAAATCCACCATCTAACTTGTCCTTATTTACTGTGTACCAGAAGAGGTGGAGAGGATGACTTGTGAACAGAAATGCTGAAGGGTGAACTTGTCTCATCGAATCAGTGTCAGTGAAATCTTGCCAAGAACCTAAATTAGTTTATTTCTGCTGAGGCGTGTTTGACACTGAACGTGAGTCTTAGATGTGAACGTTTCTGAATTTCCCTCCTTGGCTGTGTATCAAAGATAAATACATCTGTTAGGGCTTACTTGTTGCTTTTGGAGATGGTTCAACATCAGTGTGATGCTACCAAACAAGACTGTACTTCTGTTTCTGGAGATCTGCCCACTTTGAGGTTTAATGTGAGTGATGTGGTATCTACCCAGGGGTGAATACAACAACGGTGTAGGGGAAACGTTGGTGTTTTGTTTTCATATGTTTAGTATATTTTAATCATTGTTTCTGTTTTAAATATAAAAAATGTCTGATTGTATTATTAGATTAGAAATAACTTGAAAGCGATGACTACGTGTAGAGAAGATCCTGCCCCGAAAGCTATTAATAACAGAATAAAACAAACATATTAACGTCAAGTTTAATGGCTGGGACATGGAGTTATACCCAAAATAGTTTTATTAGGACTTTGGTTTTATACACGAGAGCGGCGCAGAGCCATAGTGAGCTGCGAGTGTAAATGCATTTGCCTTTCAATCTATAATCCAACTATATATGTAGGACTAATGTTAAATGGTTAAACAATTTACAGTTTTACGCCGTGAGTTAGGGTAGGCTATTCTGTGGGTTAGGGTAGGCCTGTGCTTCATTACTCTGAACTTGTGAAACACTCCTTTTCTACAATTAGCATAAATGTGCTTTTTTAAATTCCGATTTTTCAATCGAAAACAGATATCTGTAAAACATAACGTCTGAACTACGTGTGAAAAACCACCGTTATATCAATTAAGCTGTAAGTTAACCCTGATACTACGATGTATTACCAGAATGAGTGTGTTAGGAGAGAACGATGCTGTGGTGGATGGATGCAGGAATCAAGTGTAGCTGGAACTGGTCTTGGCTCAAATTAGAAGACAAAGTCACGGTGAAAGGACGAGAGCTGTCATTTCATCTGTCAGATGTGTAAGACACTTATTATACATTTATACCATGGTCTGGGTGAATACTCGATTCTGATTGGCTGGAAGGTATCCATTAAAAAGTGATAATGGACACCTATGAAAGAAGTTCCGGTCAAATAGATGTATTGTTGTAAATTATTGCGCTGACTAAACTGTAGTTGGTAACCGTGGCAACAGAAACTCAGATGCTGGGCAGCAGACACCAGATCAGAGCAGCCTGCAGGCTTATTTAACGATGTAGGAAACGATCTGTGGACTTTGACTGTTTGAAACAAAATGTGGCATCTTCCTCTGGACACACACAAGCTGTAAGAACTGCACCCGCCCTCTGAAAGGTTTGTGTCACATAACTGCCCACCAAGCTGCAGGTTCTGTGTCAGAGCCTGTTACCTTGGCAACGCGTCACAAGAAATAGTCCATTCAGCCGCTTCTTGTGAAAAACTTACGATTTTACCTTTAAAAAGCAACATTAACGCAATAATAATTTATTTAATATGTTTTTCTTTCTTAATGGACCATGGTCGCGGAGGACGGTTCACGCCTCGCGTCCATTAATTTATGATAATGGCCACCTTGTCAGGAATTATCCCTTACTTATACTGGCCTGTAACTCTGCTTGTTTTTTTATCTTAAAGTGCACCAGACTGATGCTTTTAAATATAAAATGTCCAAAATTTTCATCTGGGGGAGCAGGCCTCTGGACCCCTCTAGAAGGGCTGTATCCTTCTCACCCTTTTCACCCCTGACTGATTTTCATGTCTGCAGACTTTTCTTCCCTTTTCAGTCTGCAGAGTTGCCCTCTGAGTTCACTAGTTATATCTTTTATGCCCCTCCTTAAAATAAACATATGTGAAACAACAATGGTATATGGGGCAAGGCATAAAGCTTCCAAATTACTTTCATGGGAACTTAGGAAACAACAAGAGAAAAACACAATCTATAAGGTTCAGGACCCAAAGACAAACAAGGTAACTAACAAACCAGAGGCTTTTGAAAATGACTGTATAGCATTATACACAAAGCCATTATACCCCCCCCCCCCCCCCCCCCCCCCCCCCCCGGGTTAGCTAATAGGGGAAGGAAAAAACAAACACAAACCCCTAAAGGATGTTGACCAATTAGTGTTCTAAATATAGATTATAAATTGTATGCAGCAATACTAAGAGATTAAGTATGTTGATTCCCTTGTTAATAGATGAGGATCAGACAGGATTTATAGGTAACAGAAGAACACATGATTATTTAAGAAGAGCCCTCCATATGGCCGAGTATATCTCTAAGGAAAAAGCTGAAAAGCCACATGATCCGGTAGCGTGGGAGTTTCTGTTTCGAGTGGTTTGGATTCTGTGAAATAGACTATAAAACTGATGTACTCCTCTCTAACAGCAAGGAATAATGTTAATGGGAGCCTTTCAAGTCAAATAACTACAACAAGGATGCAGGCAGGGTTGTCCATTAAGCCTTCTACTCTTTATGAAGAACATAGAGAAGCTGTTGATGTTGATAAAACCTACAGAGAATATGGGATCAATTTTAATCCGTAACATGACTCAGAAATTCCTGCAATGACGGTAGATTCCACTTGTTCAGCTGTGTGCGTTCCCGTGATGGAATGACGTTCTCACCATGGCTGCTACTCGCTGGACCGCGAGCGTTTCCATCTTATCCTGCTTTGGAGAGTTTTTTAAAAAAAAACTTCCTCTGATATCCTATCCTTTCAGCTGGTTGGCGTGTTTTCCGACACGCGGAAGTGTGCTCACCTGTGTGTGTGCGTGTGTCTGGTGTGTGGCCTCAGGGTGAGACTCAAAGCGACACAGAGCAGCTACGACCTGCCGTCATGTAAATCACATCAATAACATCAGACGGTTTAGTTTTTAATAAAAGAAGACGATACAAACCTGCTCTAGAGGAAAGGGAACCTGAAATGACTTCTGATGTAACTTGGCGCTGTATAGAAAACCAGATCAAAATAAACAATCATTAAAAGATTAACGACCTTTTAGGTCGACCTCCAGTATATATACACACCCACCAGTCAAAAGTTTTAGAACACCCCAATTTTTCCAGGTACTTATTAAAAATTATGCAGTTTATTGTCTCATTGCTCTCTGAAATGAAAGCATAGTACAAATAGTTAAAATAGAAATCAAGGAATCAGTTTATAGACCAAAATGTATTTTAAACTTTAGACACATCAAAGTAGCCACCTTTGGGAGATATAACAGCTGAACACACTCGTGGCTTCTTTCCATGATAGAAATCAAATATTCTTCAGAAAGTTCTTCTTACATCTGTTACAGAAGTTCAGACAGATGTCTGGCTCTTGTCGGTTGCTTTGCTTTCACTCTTTTGTCCAGTTCATCCCAAACCAGCTCGATGGAGTTTAAGTCTGAGACTGTGCTGCCCACCATCTTGTTTTTTTTTCCTGAGGTAGTTGCTTGGACTTGTGTTTTGGGTCATTATCTTGCTGTAGGATGAACCCCTGACAAACTAGGTGCATACCAGAAGCTATTGCATGGCGCTGCAGAATGCTGTGGTGGCTGTTTTGGTTCAGCGTGCCTCTCACTCTGTACAAGTCACCGACCCCGGATCCAGCAAAACAGCCCCAGACTATCACACTTCCTCCTCCATGTTTGACAGTTGATGCCACACACTATAGAACCATCCTTTCACCTACTCGACGACGTACAAAGATCCTGTGTGATGAACCGAAGATTTCAAATTTTGACTCATCAGTCCATAATTCCTTCTTTGTCTTTAGTAGTCTAATGGCTGTGTTTCCTGGCCCAGACAAGCCTTTTGTCTTATTCTAACGTCTAAGCATGGCTTTCTCGCTACAACTCGTCCTCGTCCTGCAGTTCGAAGTCTTCTCTTCACATTTCAAACTGAGACTAGCTTACTACGACCACTATTAAGCTGGTGTCCTGTGAGCTGTCTATCACGCCAGCTGTTAACTCACAAACTTGTCCTCTGATTCAGATGTGGCTTTGGATCCGCCATACCTCTTCCTGTCATAGTTTGCCCCAGTATGGCGTTACATCGCTGCCAAATACCTTGATGAGCATACCAAATACCCTAGTGATTATTTTTCAGTTTTGGATATCCTTACCTTCCTTTTTTGTTTTTTGTTTTTTTTTATCTGGCAGTTCACCACTTCTTTGTACCATTTAAGGCTACTCATTGGACTTGAATGACTTGAATTGCAATAAATAACTGGAAAATTTGGGGTTCTTCTAAAACTTTTGACTAGGGCTGCAACGATTAGTCGACGTTGTCGACAATAGTCGACAATAAAAATAGTCGACAACGAATTTAGCAGTCGACTATTGTCGGAAAAACAAAACTATGTAGTGAGACATCGTCTTCTAATCCTATCTCTGCTGAGAGTTGCACAATGCACATGCACAAAGAGGGGAAAAAAATATGAGTGAGACATCGTCTTCTTTTTTTTATCTCTGCTGAGAGTTGCACATGCGCAGTGAAGTCCACCAGGGGGAAAAATATGGTGGCGGACTAGGGAAGAAAACGGCGGCGGAGAATGTTAAAAGTCTGGGATAACTTCACGTTAAACTTACAAAATAAATTAAATACATGTGAGATTTGTAAAGCAGACCTTGTGTACCACGGAAGTACGTCTGCAATGCTCGAACATTTAAAGAGGAGGCACGTCGTACTTAATCTCATGCAAGATTTCAAAGCTGAAAGTGAAATAAGATCCATTTATAATAATCATGAGATACATAATCCGATTTGTCAACTAGTCGTTTTAAATAGTCGGTGACTAATCGACCATCAGAATAGTCATAAGTTGCAGCCCTACTTTTGACTGGTAGTATATATGATATGTTTAGTTTAATTTAGTTCAGTGAAGCTAGAACTTTACGTTTTGTTTTTTTCTTCTTTTCATTTCACACATTCATGCTTCAAATAAAGACAAAACATTTTTCTAAATATCATTATTGTTCACAATAATTTAATAACCAGCCATGTCTTTTTGTATTTAATGATCAAAAGACAATCATTAAAATATTTTGAAATGAGCGGCTGAGAGCGACACTGTAGAAATTGGGGTGCATCTAAATTTTTTGCTGGTGCACCCAAATTGCAGTGCAACCAATGCTAAAAGTTAGTTTTGAGCCCTGCTATATCAGATAGCAATGGGAACAAGGAGCTTACATGACAATAAGTTTGGATGCAACTTTGGAAAAAACCTCATCCACTACAAATTTTCTGTTATGGTGAGGTTATTGCTGGAAGAATCCAATTAGATCTTTATTACTCCAAAACAGAAATCAAGATTAAGTGGTTCACAGTTCTCTTGCTGGAGGGAATGTGGCGTGGTTTCTTCAGATTATTGCCATCTTCTGATTCTGCCAAAGTTGAGGACCTTCTGGGAAGAGGTAAAAATAATCTATGAAACCCTTGACATACAGTACTTGGGTGTGTACATGGACAGAAGACTGGACTGGAGGATCAACACAGATGCTGTGTACAGGAAGGGGATGAGCAGACTCTACTTCCTGAGGAAGTTCAGATCTTTTAATGTCTGCAACAAACTGCTGGAGATGTTCTTTCAGTCTGTGGTGGCCAGTGCCACCATGTATGCTGTGGTGTGCTGGGAGAGCAGCATCAGCTCCAGGGATGCCAGCAGGATCTATAAACTGATCCATGAGCCTGGTAACATCATTGGACACAACCTGGAGACACTGGAGACAGGAGGTCTCTGAACAAACTGGTCTCCATGGACTATTCCTCACATCCACTACAGAGTATACTGGAGGGACAGCGGAGCTCTTTCTCTAACAGCCTGTTGCAGCTACGCTGTATGGTACAGATACTAAAATTTCCCAGTCTGGGATTAATAAAGTACATCTGATTCTTATTTCTGAGGCTTTATTTCTGCAGTTAAACACAATGAGTTCAGTGGTTTCCCCATCTTTCAAAGTTTAATCTAAACACAGATTTGCATATTTCTGCCTTTTCTCCTCCATTTATCTTCTGTTTGTCATTGTCTGTCCACATTCATTAGACCCAGCATATAAAGTCAAAGCAAATCCTGATACGGATATTCCAAACCAAAGCTGTGAAGGACCGTCAGGGGTGAAGTCAGAGTGGAGTCAGCAGGTCCAGACAAGCCTGATGAAGAGGGCCGGGATGGGAGGCAGACACTTAAACTGTTGTTATGCTGCAGCTCCTTTCCTGTTGAAACACAAAGCTCAGTTCACCCCGAGGCTGAGATTTTTTTTTTCTTTCTTAGTTTATGTTGCTGGTTTATTTTCAGAAACGACACCCTAAAGCAACAAAGGAGACTATGAACACATGTACTTAGACTTTACATCACAGGTCTTTCAATATGGTCCTCTGAGCTGTTCCCGTTTTGACTCTTTTTTTGGCTAAATCTTTTTCCATCAAGAAGATGCATTAGGCCCAAGCCTGTCCACCTCTGTCCACAGATCAGCCAGACATGGCAGTCAGTGAATGAGCTGACATTTCAGTCTTTGTACGTGATGCCTTTGGCCTCCTCTCTTCTGACCTTTTCCTCACATAAAAAACTCTGGTTTGTGTTTGACAGGCACATTTGGCCGCATCTTCCACGGTGTGTTGCTGGATGAAAAGGACCCCAGTAAGGAAAAGCAAGTTTTTGTGAAGACGGTGAAAGGTATGTACTCCGTTCTGGCTGTAACAGACACACAGTAAGGAAATAGCACTAGAAAAACCAACATTGTCAGTCGTGTGTCAGCTTTATGCAAATCACCTGTTGTTTTTACATAATCCAGGAGCTTCCTGACTGAAAAACTGAGGCATGTAAGGGACAAAGAAATAATTTTTACATCCTAAAACTTGATTAATTCAGCTGTCACGAGCACGATCTGTCAGCTGTTTACGTCAATCAGACGATGTCAGAGAGATCACAACAGCCTGGAAAAAAGAGCTGGGACGTGTATCGCTCTGTCTCACTGGCCAGACGCAGTGCTGGTTCCTGGACCAAAGTTGGAACTGGCTGGCATGGAGAGACCAGAAAAAAAGTTGGTTTGGAACCTGAAAAACTTGCACCAAGAAATCATGGTTCTCAGTTGCGAACTGTGATGTCATCGGTGGTCAAAGGCTGATTCACTCGCACACCAAACTTTTTTACTTTTTTATAAAAGAAAAGGAAAAACAAACAATCCCAGACTACAAGTGTTGCATGAGATGCTATGTTTCAAGTAAAGATGCACCGATAACACATTTTTTCAAACCAAGTACTTACATTTGACTACTAATATGAGTACTAGTGAATTCCATTGCTGTTCACTGGTGAGGAGTTTGGACCAGAATCTTAGATGCGACGTAGGGAAACCGTAGGTTATAATGGAGCCTCATGACTTAACCATCAACTTTCAGGACCAAATCTCCAAGATGTAACTGTTTTTTCCATTGGATGATTCCATGATGCATTGTCCCTCAACTGGCTGCGTGGTGTTTGTTTATGAGCTGCAGCCTGAACAAAGTGCAGCTGAATCAGGAAAAAATTGAACTGAAGGAAGAAAAAATAACAAAGTGGTGGTTGGACAGTTTAGTATATAGTGGTATTTAACACCTGATAATCATGACTGTGACTATTTCTCTGACAATAATCATACCAAGAAAATGAGTAATCATGATAAATACTGATAAATAATCATAAACCCCAAACCTAAACCCCACATTGCCTTCCAATGTGTCCAAAATATTTGCCGTAATCCATGTCAAAGCCAAGAGCTGTCATCTGGACCACATGTGGCCCACAGCAGATTGCCATAATCCAAGCCAGGGTGGAAACTGACGTCTGGTCCACTTCTGGCCCATACAACACTTGCCAGTGCTGTAACTCAGACATAAGAGACAAAAGTTGCCCAGATTTGGCCCAAATGTGTCTGCTATCTGGGTTGGGACTCCTGGATAATTTCAATCTGAAACTCTTGTAATGGATGCTGTTGCACCGTTAAGAATCAAGAGCACCTTAATTAAACAGAAAACACCATGGAGAAACACCACTGTGGTCACCAGCCTAAAAAGAGAATGTAGGAAAACTGAGCGGGAGTGGCGGAAAAATAAACTTCAAATTCATTATGAGCTGTACAAACAAAGCTTGTCTAACTATAACAATGAGCTGTGCAAGGCCAGACAGTTGCATTTATCTGAAATGATTAACAAGAATGTCAACAATTCTCACAGTCTGATTGCAATGATTGGAAAAACTTACAAATCCTCCTAAACAGATAAGCCCAGAACTTAGAAATGCTACCAATTTGCCAACTTTTTTAACCAAAAAATTAAAACAATTAGGCAAAATATTAAATTCACACAGTCAAATAAGAAAACTAGTCTGTGTCTAAAACCCAGAAATAATTTCTGATGTTATGTCACAATTTAATATGGCCGATTTAAAAATCCTAAAAGAAATCTTTTGGCATTTGAAATCAACAACATGAATTCTGGACATGATACCATCCGACTTTTTAAAAACAGTTTTCTACTTCTCAGTAGAAAGTGATCTCCTCACTGGCATCAGACATTTTTCCCAATTCACTAAAGATAGCTGCTATTAAGCCACTCCTAAGAAAAAGTCTAGACGCCTCTATAATGAACAACGATAGACCTGTCTCTAACCTCTCTTTTATTTCCAAGATTATTGAGAAAGTTGTATTTCACCAGCTTAATGACTTTTTAAATGAAAGTGGAAATCTTGATAAATTTCAGTCCGGCTTCCGACCTCATCACAGCACTGAAACAGCTCTGGTCAAAGTGTTAAATGACATTAGGTTGAATACTGATTCTGGTCAAGTATCAGTCCTGTTTCTGTTGGATCTCAGTGGTGTGTTTGATACTGTAGATCACAGAATCCTGTTGGACTTTGGGTTGGACTTTCTGGAGCGGTTCTTAACTGGTTCAGGTCCTATTTAGAAGGCCGGAGTTATTTTGTTATGATCAGCAGCTATGAATCCGAGCGAGTGGCCATGACTTGTGGAGTCCCCCAGGGGTCAGTCCTTGGACCTCTTCTGTATAACTTGTATATGCTTCCTTTGGGTAAAATATTACAGAACTATAACATTAATTATCAAAGTTATGCAGATGATACACAACTTTATGTGTCTCTGTCACCAGATGACTGCAGTCCAATAGACTTAATGTGTCAGTGTCTGGAGCAAATAAACACCCGGATGAAGGAGAATTTTCTACAATTAAATGAAGACAAAACTGAGATTATTCTGTTTGGTAGCAAAGAGAAGAGGGTCAGCATTGGCAAACACCTGGAGACTCAAGCTCTTAAAATCACCAACCAAGTTCATAACCTTGGAGTGTTGATAGACTCAGACCTGACTTTCAGCATCCACATCAAAGCTTCACTAAGAAGCTTTTTACCAGCTCAGAAACATCAACAGAATTAAAAGTTTAGTCTCCCAGAAAGACCAAGAGAAACTCATCCATGCGTTCATCTCCAGTAGACTGGATTACTGTAATGGTCTTTTAACAGGACTTCCTAAAAAGAGCATTAAACATCTGCAGCTCATCCAGAATGCTGCTGCTAGAGTTTTAACCAGGACTAAGAGATCTGAACACATCACACCAGTTTTGAAATCTTTACACTGGCTTCCAGTCAGTCACAGAATAGATTTTAAAACCCTTCTGCTTGTTTACAAATCCCAGAATGGTTTAGGCCCAGAATACATCTGTGATATGTTCAGAGAATATAAACCTAGCAGAGTTCTTAGATCCAAAGACTGATCAACTAGTCCAGATCAGAGTTCAGACTATGAATGAATTCTGCATGGTAACTTATTTAACTTGTCTTTTTAATAATTTCAATGTCATTTATTATTTAATTGTGATTCTTGTTATTTGTTGCTGCCTTTTACTATTTCTTAATATCTGTAATGCTTTTGTTTTATGTAAAGCACTTTGAATTCTTCTGTACATGAAATGTGCTATAAAAATAAACTGCCTTGCTTTGGGATATGATTCTATGTGATACATAGAAGTATGAGTGGGTGAATGTGACATGTAGTGTAAAGTTCTGGTCAAAATAAAATCACAGCTAGAAAAGAGCTTTATAAATATGTTACAGTCCATTTAGTATCAGGCTTAAGACACAAAATAAATGTAAGTTGACCAGATCACAGATACATTTCAGTTTCTCTGACCAAAAACCAACAGAATCTGCTTTTTTAATGATTTCTATGGTGACATGGTGCATGGTTCCATTCCAGTAAAAGAGAAACCATATTGGACAGTAAAAATTCATGACTCTTACTCATGCTGCAGGATTGCATGCCAGTAAAATGCTCCAGCATGAGGGACTGTCAGTTCCTGTGTCAGCAGCATGTCTGCTTTCTCTGCCAGCTGCCTTCTGACCTCTCCATGTTTACTCAGAGCGGGGTGGATACCACACTGGGAACAATATCTCCATGCCAGTTTTGCCTTTGTTAAGACTCTTAACTTCCTCTTCTTACTCCTCTTGGGAAGGGAACAATAATGCTCTCCATACGTGCCAAACTATGGCAAAGCTGCACACACAGATTAAAAACCGGAGCAGGCCAGTTTCCCTCTATAGTTTCCCACTACACCCGTTGGCTGAGGTGTCGAGCAATGAAAGGTGTAAAAAAGTCAAACACTACTCGTGATTAGAAAATAAACCTCATCCTTTCTTTTCTAGCTGATTGTTTTTAATGATTTATTTTTAATGGGATTCTGTCTTTGAAACAATCATCCAGATCACGCCTCTGAGGTGCAGGTGACCATGATGCTGACTGAAAGTTGTAAACTCAGAGGACTTCATCATCGGTAAGTGGAGGCACTAAAAATTTACAGAAGTTTTAGTGTTTTTAGACACGTTGAGCTTAACACTGAAAAAAAAAAAGTATTTGTAGACTAGAAAAAATGTGGTAACCTTAACTGTTGTTACATAAACCCTGTTTTCACCAGTGAGTTGGCTCAGGGCGGGATGGGACACATTTTATTTGTGTTTCCACAGGTAAAAACTGGAAAGGGTGCCAAAATATCTGACCTGAGCTGTCTTAAGTTTTTTTGGGACTCTTCTGTTGGGATCCCAATCTTACTGATCTGACTCTTAAAGAGTGCAGCTCAACTCATTGATCTAAATCAGAGGTGCCCAAGTCCGGTCCTCGAGATCTACTATCCTGCAACTTTTAGATGCGTCCCTTCTCCAACACACCTGAATCAAATGAACGGCTCGTTACCAGGCTTCTGCAGAGCTGAATGATATATGCATGAAGGAAATTAACAATTTAATTCAGGTGTGTTAGACAACGGACACATCGTTGCAGGATAGTAGCTCTCGAGGACTGGACTTTGCCACCCCTGGTCTAAAGAGTCATCACTTCCCATGTGACGCAGCACCAAGAACACAGCGGGAGCACGTCCATGTTTCAATATACGTTGGATGTTTTGTTGTTGAAAGCCACATCCCAAGTGGATGTCCACCATTCTCCTCCTTCGTTTCTGGGTCACATTTTTCTTTGTTATAATTCAAGGAGGGTGTTTCGCCACTATGATGTCATGCTATTACGTAGCTGACACATCTATTGCTATCCGGCTTATACTCCGCCTGCCAGGTTATGGTACAGTTGGCTGTGAAAATGCAAAAGAGACCAGGGTTTACTGAACCATGAGTCAGACCCCTTGGTGGAAAAATCTGAGATTTAAAGGAAGGGTAGCAGATCCTGGAAAAACTGTTTGAGCAAACTACATTTTGAAAATACACAATTCAAAAGTTCAAGCTCCTTTCTTCAGACTCCTCCCTAAAGCCACGCCTCCAAAGCACAGAAATGTGCAATGCTTGTTCCCGAGGGTTCACAAGCGCTGGGCAGCATTCACTAACTTTCACTAAAACAGGACTAACCTTCATTTGGTCCTTTTTTCCTCCAGGTGATGTGTGTATTTTATCTGAGTTGGTGAACCACACACACTGCCCAATTCACCTCAAAAAATTCAAACAGCCTTTTCCAAAACAGGCTTTCTTTTCTCTTTTTGACTCGATAGAGGCATCTTTTCTGCCATGATGTCCTTTACATGTAAGTGTGTACCATAATTTGATGTAGTAAGTTACCCAAGCGCTGGCTCGTTGGGTTGGGATGGGGGTAGTTGAGTTTGATAGACATATCACCAACCAGTCTTTATAAACAGGCCGGTTAAAATGATTGGATGGTGCTTTTTCAGTCCTGTCCATTCCACAGGTGACTATTTTTTTTATTTTTGTGTTAGAGCATTTAATTATTTGGCTGCAGTCGGGTTGAGAAGAGGATTTTAAGCAATATAGTAAAAAAAATTACTTCCGTACGCTTAAGCTCCTCCATCTACACATGTCGCATTAAACCCTGAAATATTCAGAATATCACTCCATTTTTCTGCTAACATGTTGAATCCTAAAGTTATGAAAGAATTTTATTATTCAGAACCCTTTTTAAGTACTTTGTTACTGTACTTATGTATGTTTTTCGTGTATCTGTGCTTAAGTAGATTTAGTTGCAGATACTTCACTTTACAACATTTTACAGCAAACATCTCTACTTTCTGGACTGTTTTTCATGTTGAGAGGATTTACATGATCAATTACAAGAAGCATATTGATCCACTAAACTAGTTGAAGCAGGCAGGTAATGTCTGATCCCCCTTCACCTGCAGCAGCAGCTTTAGCAGCTCTAACTGGTGGTAAAACACTCCAAACTGGATTCTGGTGTCAGTCTTCTTTATTATTATAATGGTATTTAACTTTGCAGGTCAACCCTTAAAAAAAACTCATTCTGATTCACAGAGTCCAGGTCTGAACTGTGTCACAGGGTAAACACAATAAGATCAATAACCTTTCAGGTAATTGTTACGCAATTTTTTTTTAGTGTGGCACAATCTATATTATTGTTAATTAAAATGGTACAGCCCATACTACTGATGTGTTAACATAAGCATACAGACCACCTTTTAAAAGGTTAGTGTGGTATTTTTACTTGTACTAGAGAACATTTTTGTCTGTTTATTTAGACTTACGTGATTGAGTGCTTCCTCCACCTCTAGTAAAAGCTCTGGAGTTTAGTACAAGTTCAGTATTTATCTTCTGCTTTGAACCTACAACATTTGTTCAGAACAGCAAGTCAGACAGGCTGAGTTCAATAACAAAACAGATCTATTCTGCGAAGGTCCAGAAAAACATTACACAACACCTAAAACAAATACCTAATGAGCAAATAGTGGATCCAACACAAGGTTCAGACTGTTCTTCTGCTGAAAGTGTTTAAATGGAAAGATCAGATGGAGTGAAGATAAAGCTGCACCGAAAAGACAAAGGAAACAAAATGACGCAGACTGCAATCTGAAGCTACAACTTTACCTATAAAACACGTGGAGGCAGCGTTATAACATGGTTGTTCTCAGCCTTCATGGTACTGGATCAATAGTGTTTACAGATTAGATAATGTCAGCAGCAAAATAAAACCTTAACACAAGGTGCAAGAGGAGAGGAAATCCACCAAAACCTTGTTAATCTTCTGGATTATCCCATAATTGTTCTCGGTTACCTGGTCTCAGCTCAGTCAGAAAGGATCCAACAATAACAGAAGATTAGGCAGAAAGATTAGGCCTCCTATAAAAGGAAGCCAGTTCTTTGCTGACATCCACGAGTTCCTGACGTCACCGCCTGCAAACAAGGCTGAAGTTTATTTAAAGATAGGTTTCTACATATTGAAAAGCTGTAATCTTGAACCACTTAAAGCACACTGTAATTTTGATGTGTTGGTTTGTCCTCAGATCTGTTGTTTAAGTTCTTGTCTGAGCAGCTCCAGTTTGCTTCTAAACATCTCTAAACACTGAGAAAAGAAAACCCACATTTATTCACAGAGTGGGGGAAAAGGGACATTTTCTGGTACAAATGAATGGTTGGATCATGTAAATTGACTTTTATTACAGTTATTTTTCCAACATGTGGTTTAGTCTCAAGTTGTTGGTTATCTGAAGGAACGACATTTTTTTAATAATCACACCAGAAATATTTAATCAGAACCTTTGCAGCTTCTCTGTATTTGCTTTCTCAGGAAAAGAATGTCATCTGTTGCTCCACTCCTTCCTCTTTCCTCTTGAAGTCATCATATTGATTTTACTGGGTTACACTTCCTCCTCAGTGGTTTAGACAACCACAGTTTACTTGTTCTGCTATCAGCCTTCAGTCCTTTTGATGTGCAGCAAACTTCCAAACATGTACATTTCACCCACAGTAGATGTAATCCTGTCTCTTCTTCTATGCCTTTAGAAATCTGCTGCCCATAAGTCACGCATGCACAGAAGACGGAGAGAAGCCCATGGTGCTGTTGCCCTTCGTGGCCTGGGGGAATCTTAAGCTCTTCCTGCGGCAGTGCAAGCTAGCCGAGGCTAACAATCCTCAGGTGAGGCTTTAAATTTGTGCCCAGTTATGTCCCTTTTGTTCACCTTAAATCCAGTTTCTTCCATCGCAGTTAAAAGACGCTCTTCCCAGCATCAATCTTGGAAGGTGTTCCCCTCCACAGCTTCCACTCTGAGCCCGTTTCAGTCAAGTGTCAGAGCAGCTAGCAGCATTAGCATTAGCTTTAGCCTCTTCAGCCCCAGTGCTGGGTTAACATCCGGCTTCATGGGGTGTAACATCAGGTCTGTGTGGTATCCACTGAAGGTCCAGATTCAACTGCTGATTTTCTACTGTTCTCAGAGTATGTTCACATGGAACACAGTAGAAAATTAAAATAGTTTAGAGCTGCAGTTATCGATTATTTTAATAATCGATTAATCTGCCACTGTAACTGATCGACAAATCAGATGAGCGTTTCCTTTCCTTTGAGGATCTTGTGACTAAAATCCAACAGAGAAACAATTGTACAAACGTCAGTAAGAGATATATTTTTACTAGGACTGTCAAAAATAACACATTAACGGCAGTAAATTATTTATGTAATTCATCATGTTAATATTTTAACGCAATAAATGCATACACAGCATAACAAGCCCAATACATCCATCGTTTCTCCGTTATGACGGCGGGCCTTGGAGGCGTCTGGAGGTAAGATGGAAAAGATGAGCCTGCTGACTCTGTGGATGGATTGAAAATAAAAAGAACATTGATGGAGCAACACATGGGCGTTGCCCCCGTGTAAGATGACGGTGTTTTAACATCCACACATTTTGCACTATAAAGGTTTCACACCTGCACTTTTTTATTATTATTATTTCCTTTCCTTGTGGAAATTATTCGATTCATATAATCGAATAATTTGATTATAAATTTCAATTCCTAATTCCTGATGAGGAACTGTGCTACAGTAGAAGCTAAAAGGGCTAAACTGAGCAGCTTTCCAGGTGTTTTAAAACAGGTGTTACGCAGGTGTGTGCACAGATCCTCTGTCTTGCATGTATGTCATGCTGCCTCATGCACAGGCGGCTCTTGTCCAGAAGAGGTTAAACCATGCCACGTTGGTAATAAGGGACCCAATGTGGGACAACAAAATATGTCATCAGTTAGTATGACTGTAGATACAACTGTTGGCTTGTCAGTCCTCACATACTGTAGCACAACAGGAAGTTGATGATTTAGGCTTTTAAGGTTTTATTTTATTTAGACTGAGTATAAATATGCATGTGTCTCTTCAGAGGAAAGTGTTCTGGTCTGTTTTGCTCCACTGTCATGTACTTTAAGATAATTATCCAACATTTGCATTCTAAAGGGTAGAACCCTGAATAAAAGTGAGTGAAGTTAACAGCTGCTTGAGGAAAATATGTGTCTAAACATAGCCCTGCAGAGCTGATTGCCTAAATACAAAGTGTTGAAATGTAAATGTGACATTATCAACATTACTTACCGATGTTGTATACAACAGAGAGACTGAGGTATGATCTGACATGATGCACAAAGTCCCTTCCTCAAAGGTTTGAGACAGTTGTTTGCTTTGTGCTTGAAACCACTGAGACAATAGTCTGTCTAGCAGGTGTGTCAGAGAAAAGACCCCTGACTGTTAACAAAGTGAGGCTCCTATAAAGCATATAAACATCCTGCAAAGTGGAGAGGACAACACTCCCTTGTAAAAGATGCCAAACAGGCTGAACAGATATTATGGTGCAATTATTCTTCTTTTTTATCTGACAGTGGAAAAACAAACTCTTGGGCAACCAGTGACCGATGATGAGGAGATTCTTAGTCAACAGCTGAAGCGAAACTGAGTTTATGTGATACTGTATGAGAAAGTCATGCATCACTGAGAACAAGTCATCAGATAAGAATGACAAATGTAAGAAAAGCCTCAGCTTCTCTTCCATCCTGGTACTGATTTACAACGTGAAGTTTATTATAACACCACAACTTAATGACTTGTCTGCTGCAAGTGCCAAGAGTACATAATGAAAGTGGTGAGAGGGAAGGTGCATATGGCTTACCTGCAGCTTGACAAAAGGGAGCTGATTGCTGCAAATAGCTGGCAAGCTTCATCTTGTGATGGAGAAATGTTTTCTACATCTGTAATTTGAAGCTGATTGATTGGTTGGATTTGCTCTTTGCTCTTGCCAAGTATATAAAAGACTCCCCGAGGTTAACCCGTACAAAAGCCTGATTGTCTTGACACAGAGAGAAAACCTCCGCCCCGAGCTCCGGCTCTGAGACTGTATCAACAGTCTTTATAATGGCAGTGAGAGCAGAACTTACTGGAGGTGCTACTTGGTGTTTTATTGTCCATGACAGAACCTGACTTTTCTGGTTTGGGGATTTATTTGGACAGTTTGATAAATTTCTTCCTGGGTTTAGACCAGTGTGTCTCAATTTGGGGCACACATACCCCTTGGGGTACTTGGAGACAGTCCAGTGGGTACGCTAGAAAATGAAAAAGGGGGATAACTTGTTCTATCTTTTCTAGCTTTCTGACTCAATAGCTGTAACTTCAGTTTGTGTTATGAGTTGAGTCAGTTCAGGTGGTCAGGATTACTACACGCATGTGGAAATGTACACATATTTACATTTAATATAACTTCTAGGTCTTGCTGTTACGCTGATCATGATGTTAAAGATGTGATTTTTCACTTCTGGATACCTGGGATTAAATGTTTGGTGATTCAGCAGATCCATTGTGATCTGGAAGTTGTGATTCACAGATGAGTAAATATTTAAATGTCTAAATATGTCAAATTTAATTTGTAAAAAAAAAAATAAATACAAAATAAAATAAGTAAAAACTATTAATTCATAAAGACAAAAATATAAAACAGAAATATTATATATATGAAAAATTAACTTACAAACATATATTAAATTGATTAATTATATTAATAAATTTTAACTGAAAAGGATCAAATTTATATTTTCATTATACACACACACACTTATATATATGTACTAAAATTTGGGATTTGCACGACTGACTAATCGATAAGGCGAAACGGTGCACAAAGTCAGCAACTTTTATAAAAGTTGACCGTTTTTATTTGGATGAGAGTTACGAAAGAGATGTATGTCACGTCAGCTGGTCTGTCGCACAGCGCAGGTCTGAGTCATCGCAGGGGAACGTCGGAGCAAAGTCGCTGTGAGAAACCCTGTTTGATGGTGAATGTTTTCTACAGGCTTCAGTAATAAACACCACACAGCTTGTCTAGTTCCACCAGAGTCCCGTGTCTGCTTCACCACTGCTGAGAAAAAGTGAAGGGGGCTAATCCTGAAGCTAACTGCTGCTTCACCCAGGAGCAATTACCTCTCCACCGACTCCTGACCTTGGTATGGAGGGGGACTTCAGCAGCTGTTTATGTCAGGGTTTTCCCCAAGAGTGAAGGCAGCAGACCAGCCTGGTTACTAAACCCTCAGAAATGTTGCTTCAGGAGCAAAAGGACCAGATGGAAATATGAGGGACAATAACTGTTTTGTGTTGTAGCTGAACACTCCTGTGGGGGCAGCGTTTAGGTCAGGGGTGCCCAAGTCCGGTCCTCGAGATCTACCATCCTGCAACTTTTAGATGCAACCCTTCTCCAACACACCTGAATCAAATGACTGGCTCGTTGCCAGGCCTCTGCAGAGCTGAATGACATGCAGATGACATCTGATTCAAGCGTGTTGGAGAAGGGTTGCATCTAAAAGTTGCAGGATGGTAGATCTCGAGGACCGAACTTGGGCACCCCTGGTTTAGGTCATCGAGCATAGCGGCCACCATATAAATGCAGCCAGACCAGGTTCGATCCTGACGTCTCCCTGACCCACTTTCTCATCTACCTACTGTACAATAAAGGACACTATAGCCCACACAATGTTAAAAACATAACTTAAAAATCACTCATTTATGGATCACACATTATATAAATAACATCTGACACATTTTACAGTTTCCCGTTTTAGGTAAAGAATTTAAAATTTAATTATTGATGACATCATGGCTAATCGGCTTTGACTGGTTCGACAAGTCAACTTCAAAAATCACCTATTCTGTCCTTCATTTATTTTGGGAATGGGCTAATCTTCCAGGAAGTATCAAATAGCCCGCGTGTGTCAGTTTTCCCATTATTCCCCACTCCGTTTCTCTTTGTTTTTCCTGTCTGTCAGCTGCACATTATCACTATGTCTCTCTCATTTCCTTTCAGGCGATCTCTCAACAGGACTTGGTTTACATGGCCATCCAGATCGCGTGTGGAATGAGCTACCTGGCTCGTAGAGAGGTCATCCACAAAGACCTCGCTGCTAGGAACTGCGTGTAAGCATTTCAGCATCCCCCCCTCGCAGCTTTCAGGTCATTTGGTTTGCTAATTTATAAACAAACATTATCTTCCTCATCGTACAGCATCGATGACAACATGCAGGTGAAGATTACAGACAACGCCCTCTCTCGAGATCTTTTCCCAATGGATTACCACTGTCTGGGGGATAATGAAAACCGTCCTGTCCGATGGATGGCCCTGGAAAGCTTGCTCAACAACGACTTTTCCAGTGCAAGTGACGTGGTAAGAAAGACAGTTGCAGATGCAACATTTCCCAAATGTGTAATATATTTTCAAGAGACATAAGACTTCCAGGAAATGGCTTCCATTGTATTCAGGCCATTCTTAGATACTTGGTTAATGTGTAAAAGGGAAGGGAGGTACAGTCTTCATGTATCACTGCTTCTCCCTCTTTCCTGTGCAAGGATGGCAGAATGAAGGCTTTCGGGAAGCCAAACAGGTCATTAGAGACACTGACACCAGCCAGACATGCCCCCCACCACCGCCCACAACCCTCAACATTCCTCTTATGGTGGTGCTGCTTCATGGCAGACACGACAGAGGCCTGCCATTAACAGACAACTAATCTTCTGGGGAGTCTGTACAAGTACCTGTGCATCACTCTGTTACGTGCATAAATACGCCATACCCTGATGTTCACATCTGATTCTGAGCAACACGTGATGAGAGTTACTGCCATCATGTTTAGATCTGGTTGGGAATGTTGGCAGTGGCATGGATGTGGGAGCATGGTGGATTACTGTGCAGGACGTCTGTCTTCTGGGAGGTCCTCCCATCCCCTCCTTGGCTCTGTTCTCTTTCTACTGGACTTTTGTTTTTGTTCCGTATTAGCTGCAGAAGGGTCGCATTAGAGTGAGAAAAAGAAAAAAACACATGGTGTAATTACGGAGGACAGCTCAGCAGCCTGTAAATCAAGTCATAAAAAAGGAAATTCATCAATTAGGGTTCACCGTCTGCAGGATAACCAGCAGCTTTTTACTCAGTAAATGTTAAAGGTCCCGTTTTATACATTTTTTTCAACAATCTCATACGGGTGTCAGAGGTCCAACAACAAAGTGTTTTCAAAGTGTATTACCCCAAGTTCAGCCTTTCCAAATGTGGCTCTACTGAGCTCTAATGAGAACTGGCTGTTTCCGTGTCTGAACCTCTAAATGTTCATGAGTGGTGTCTGTCCACGGCCCTCACTGGGAGAGAATCCAGCTTTCACTGCCACCCTCTCAGTAATTTTAGAGGACAGACTTAGCTAGCCAGGGGGCTAATGGAAGTATCCACTACTGGGAGGAGTGGTTATTTCCCTTCGTGATGTCACAAAGGGAAAGATCTCAGACTCACTTGTTTGTCCACACATTCACTAAAAAGTGAAGCAACCAAGTAAAAGAGGAGACAGAGTTTACTCATTTCTGGGCCTCATACACAGGCTATGAGGACACATATGACTGTTAGAAAACCTTTAGAAAGTGAATTTTGCACAATATGGGACCTTTAAGTACCTGTGTTAAATGACTGTAATGTTCACAAAAGAAATGTTAATGTGTCATTTGCCTTTTTTTTGTTGTGTTTGGCAAAGGTTGGAGTTACAGCCTAACGAGTTCAGCAGGTTTTTTTTGTTAAAAAATGATTGAGTTGGCATCAGTGTGCATTATTATTATTATTATTATTATTATTATTATTATTATTATTATTATTATTATCATTATTCAGTATTATTTATGTCAAACAACAGCTATTCTGCTAAAGGACAGCTGGAAGTCAAAACTAGCTAAATATTTTTCCTGGTTTCTAAATTCTCTAGTCGGGTTGAAAAGAAATGCTTAAAACCATTTTTATATTGTAGTTTCCAGAAAGAAGCCTCCCAGGTCCAGGCAGAGGTCCTGTAGCCTTTTCATCTGTTTTCTATGAGAGAAGTTAATATGTAGGATTTATTTATTCTTTATAGTGCAGAGAGGATTTAGTTGAAATGAGACTTGTTTTTTTTTTGTTTTTTTTTTACTTTGTTTCTAGATTACTTTATGTTGGCATGAAAAGATGGAAATGAATAAAACTTGAAGACCTGTAAGGAATGTTGATGCGATTTTTCACATTTATAGTCTTGAGAAATTAATTAAAGTAGAATAAATGTGATTATTCCTTTGACAATAATCGGTTGGCAGATTTTCTCTGGGACGTCCGCTAATAAAGGCTTATCCAGCATCCGTCTTTCATCCTGTCTCTTTCCAGCAAGTAAAGTCAGTCCCATGTCGACTCTTGTGTTTCCTGTTTCGTCTGGTAATGTCCTCTTGTGTTTCTTTGATGGTGTGCATTCAAAACAGCCCTCCTGTTGATATCCAGTTGCTGGTGTGTGACGTGTTGTTGTAAAGCAAACACAGGTGGGATGTGATGTTCCAGGCTGGAAAAAACGAAGCCAAGTGGGATTTTTCAGCTTCGGGAGGCTGCAGAGGAACAGCGGCTCTAGGAATGGACATAATAAATGTCAGTGTGTCATCAAAATGAGTCAGAAACACATTCTTAAGGTCAGAAAGTTACAAAATGCTACTTTGATTCTTCATGGTGAAATTATTAGGTCAGACATAAGGAAACACCTCTTTTCCTTGTTCTTTCTGTGGAGGTCAGCATGAACATCCAGTTTTGCGTGTTTGAACAGGGCGGGCGGACCGGAGAGTTTGACCCTGCAGCCTCCCCACTGTTTATACACTCAGTCTCAAAACAAAAACTTTCAGCAGTGATTTATATTCCAGAAGCATTTTTAACATAAGTTCCCATCATTGTTCATGGTAAATATTTTGTATTTGAATGTAAGTAGGCATCCCTGGTTTTTCTACATTCATAATATGAGGCAGCTATTGGTGTGTGGCTAAGGCGGTGGGATTGAATAAGCGCTGGCTTTTTCCCACTCCCTTTTTTTTACTTTGCCTTTCTTTTGTATAATCCTTTTGTTTTCCTGTTTTTAATTTGTCTTTTGTTAAAAAAAAGAAAAAACTTTCAATTAATTGATCAATGGTATCGATGTTTATCCTGTTAAATGAAAACATGAAAGGCTGCAGCTTGTGTGTACTGCTGGTATAAAATCGTCATTAACCGTGTGTTGTGTGTTCACAGTGGGCCTTTGGAGTGACGCTGTGGGAGCTCATGACTTTGGGTCAGACTCCGTATGTCGACATTGACCCTTTTGAGATGTCTGCTTACCTGAAAGATGGCTATAGAATAGCTCAACCTATCAACTGTCCAGATGAGCTGTGAGTGAATGCACAAACATTTAAACACGTGCTGCTTTCCAAATGAACCACACACTGGTATCTGCTCGATTCGCATCATCAACACCTGCAATTCTTCAGTCAAGTAGAACTGATGACGCCTTTCAGATGAGAGATTAAACATCTACAAGACCTAGAAAGCAAGTCCAGCTGCTTTCTGTTACTACTGAGTATATTCTTAAACATACAAGATCCTTCACACATAATTTCTGTTCCTGAAATCCAAAATGTTGCCTCCACAATAACTGAGTCCAGCCTTCAGTGTGTAAATTCACAAACCAGTGAAGGATTTCACCGTGTCTACTTTATATCCACCTATAATCTCCCATTCCCAGAAAAGTTGGTGCACTTATCCGCTAGGGGCTGACTCCAAAACAGAGCTAACCCCCATAGACTCCCATGTTAAAAAGATCAACTTCACAGCAGAAATAAACATGTTTAAAGCCTGGTACAAAAATCTATTTCATGATTAATAGGTCAAGTTTACCTTCATGACTACTGTGAGGGGAGTGAATTTGTTAACTCATCTGTTTGGATGTTATTTAATCTTGAAATTCGGCATAATTAGGGGTGTGTCCTTTTGATTGACAGGTATCCAATATCTGTGGCAAGAAGGGAGTGTAGCACAACCGCGGTTTTTAGTTGGCTAACAGCTTGCCTTAGCTTTAGCCCACCTACCTCCGTTAGCTGGTTAGCTACCATTAGCCCCGGATTAGTTCGGTTAGCTCTTAGCTACAGGCAGCTCGTAGTTTGATGGGCATCATTCATCCACCCCCACCTTCACAGTCCCCCTCTCAGCTCCAACTCTTTGCCCATTTTTGGATTTACCAGGAATGACGACACGTGTGACGCTCCCAAGATGGGTCAAAGTGGGTCAAGATCATCACAAGATAAAATAGGCTAATACTTAAAAATCAATGTGCAAAAAGAAATAAAATAAAAGAAATAAATAAAACTTTGGCCAGTCCATTCCGTGGCAGGACAGCACAGTCCATTCATAGGTGAAGTATTCATTTTATTTTAGCCACCTTTCATGGATCAGACGCTAAAGCTGGTTTATCAGAATGCAAATCCTCACTAGCTAACTAGCATCTATCCAAGGCTACCTAAGCTAGCTAGCAGGACAATTAACAAACTTACTAAAAATATTGCGTTACCCCTTCCCCCACATCACGAACAATCACTTTACCATTATAATTTAACTGTTGTTCTTCCTCCATTTTTTTCTGCCTAAACTTCCTTTTGATCTTGTAACACCTTTTGTCATCCATTTCCTCATTAGAAAGAACCACGGGTACCCGCCAATCAATGCGGTCGGCAGACGCCACTTACTACATGATATTGTAGTCCCAACGATTATTAAATTAATTATGCCACAAAAACACCAGCCACCGTTTAACATTGCAGGTTATTTTATTCTTATATTCTACTCTTTTTTTCTAAGCATCAACGCAATAAAGACAAGTGATTTTAATTTAACTCAAATGAGGCTTGACATTCAGGGGGCCCCCTAGCGGCGCATTTGCATAGTCCATTTATACGAAGAAACGGCTCTGTTCTTAATAATTTGAGATTTCCTCAGACTTCCTAAGTCCTTAATGAAGACTGTAGATCTTGTTCGCAGTTTAACACAGAGGAATAATTCATTTTTTTGGTTTGATGATCCTCCATAGGAGTTATGAAGTAAATTGTGCACCACAACACATTCTTTCTTAGAAAGACAAAGCCTGTGGTTGAGCCACCTTTTATACCTCACCATGACACCCTCACCAGTCAATCGCTGGTTGCAGAATCAGCTATTTTTGTCTCTATCCAAGCTTTTCTTTGAGCTAGCATAAATTTGCTGAAGCTTTTGACACTTTTTTGTTTCAGGAAAATTGATGCAGTCCTGCTATTTATTTACCAAAAGGTTCAAGTTTAAAAAACGTTTAGGTTTAAAAATTCTGCTTTGTCATGACTGATAAAGAGGTTTTGTAAATCTTGTCTTCGTGTTGGTTTAGCTTCAGAAACACAGTTTTAGTGAAGCATGTGCTAAGCTACATCCTGGCTTGTTCTTGTGGTCTTTCAACAAAAGAAGTGGTGACATGCTGTTTGTGTAACAGAGGAGGTAAATTGAACTATAATGTTAAGCTTATGCCAGCGTTTGTTGATAAGAATCTTATCAACATCCTGCAACTGTCAAGAATAAAGAGCAACCTTTGCCCACTGGCATCATTTTCCACCCCAGCATTGTTATTTATGGGTTGTTTCCTCAATATTGAGTCTACAAATACGTGGCCACCTTCTCGCTGATGGATGAGAACAGAGATTTTCTCAGCTCAAAGCAGCATCCAATGACCGACCACTTTGGCTGAAGTGTTGTTGCTGCATGATTCACTAATAACATCCATATACGTTACATTCATTAGAAAGTTTCATGAGTACCATAACAGTTTGTTTGTGCAGTCAGTTGAAAAGCAAGGCCCTCCCTGAAAGGTCAGAGTTTTAACAGGTCAGGGCATCTAAAAGAAATAATAATCTGATCCTCCACAAGTTGTGAAATTATACAGTTATAACCTCACATGAACAAGCAAATATCAAGGCTGTCAAGACAGCGGTAACTAATAAATGCAATTAATTGCGTCAATATTTTTAAAGCGTTTAACGCATGACAAGCCCCAGACACCGGTCATTTTCTGTTAAGACGACGAGGAACTAAGATGTTGTGAAGCAAGATGGAAGAAGTTGAGCCGGCTGAACCTACGGATGGATTTGAGTATAAAAAGAACCCTGATGGAAGATCCAGTAAAGTGATCTGTGAGGAGTTTCACTTTCACCGGAGCAGTTAAAGTACCATCAGAGCCGACGTGCGCTACGAGAGAGGGGGAGGGCCGAGTTATGGTTGGAAGCATCTCAACTCGTTGAGGAGCAGCTTTCAGAAAGTTTAGAAAAGGGGAGGAAGAAACAAGGTTCCAGTGTAGGTATATGGTTTTATCTGACAATAAAAAGCTAGCTAGGCTGGACTAAAGCCGTGTTACACATAATGGTGCTGTAGGTCAAACTCACAGCAATGGAACGATATTTTGTGGCCCCCTACTTGACATCAAGGTTTAGTGTTAGTCCATTTTTCTCAAATGCACATTTTTACTGAGTTGTTGCGCTTGCTGCATTCTCAAACGTAGCTTTGCAGTCACATGACTACACACAAACAATGGCTGCAGACAGGGAGGACGAACACCTCTGTCCTCAGAGACATGTTTGGAGGAAAAGTGTTTTTTGGTGGATTCTGTTCACTTTGACAAGACACCTATATGTACACACACACACACACACACACACAAGGGGTGGGACTTAATTACAGTTAATTACAAAAATGTATTAAATTGCAGTTTGCATTACAAACAACGCGGAACGTTTGTCAGTGCACGGTTTCCGGTACACCGATTACATTGAAACACACCTCAGAGTTTGGCTAAATCAGTGTTGCTAATTTAAACTGTGGAGCTACATTCAGCGAGTTTTCAGACCCATCTAGCGACAAGTCTAGAGACGTTTTCTGGTGTTATTGGAGACTTTTGAAAACGGAGGTAAAAGCAGGTTTGCGTCTTCTCAGTGGGCAGCTTCCGCCCCTCCCCCGTCCATTAGTCGGTGCAGTGCAGTCGGAGCAGGAGACCTTCACCTCTGCTCCACCACCAGACTGGAAGTTAAAGTTGGGAACTTGACACTGGTTGATCCCGTCCTGGCTTACTGTCAGATTTTAATGTCTGTTAATGAAGAGTGTGGAAAAAGCATTTAAAAAGTTAACTGTTAACCAGAGAACAGCGGGAGCTGCTAGTTAAAGTACCTCAAATGACACTAACTTTAGATCTGTTCATTTTTTAAGAGGAATATTCTGTTTTGAATTGAAATGCAATTAAATAATTTTTTCCAGACATCACTAGAGCTTGAGTTTACAATATTAATTACTGTGTTAATTATTTGATTCAGTTCATTTCTCTAAAATCCATTTAATTAAAAAAAATGTTATTAAGTGATTACAAAGCCTGTCGTTAATTAGATTCATTTTTTTAATCGAGCCCCTCGTTTCTTTATTTTTCCCATAACTCTGTGCAGTAGGTGTGGAGCTGATGACTTTTTTTCCAGAATGCATGCCCTGGTTACTAAATATCTCACGCACCTCCTACAGCTCTGCAGCAGCTGCTGCTTCAGATACAACACCTTCATCCTGGAACTGATGACCGGATTTATCTGATAAATATGTTAGACTGTCACTATATGTAGGGTTTGCTGCCCTACATATGATGCATTTTTACTTATTTCATTCTTTACCAAACAAAGCAATAAATATAAACATACATCTGACAACAGAAACTTCATATTTTACACCTTATTTACTATCTAATCATCACACAGAGCAAAACAGATTAACCTCTTTTATTATATTTTCTCATCGTTGAATCTTTAGTTTCTTTTTCCAGGTGGTTTCAGAAACTGACTCCGTAAACAGAAACACATTATCTAACACTTTTCTCTTGAATCTTTGTTTTCTAAACGTCATCATTTTAAAGCAGGGATCACCAGACCCTGGTCCTCGAGGGCTGGTGTCCTGCAGGTGTGGGGTGTTTCTCTGCTGCAACACCTGATTCAGATTAACTAGATGTCCAACAGCTTGTTGTCCAGGTAACGAGCCTTTTTGTTTGAGTCAGATGTGTTGCTGCAGGGACACATCTAAAACCTGCAGGACTGCAGACTGGATGGATCTCTATATCTGCCTCTACCAATGATCTTTATTGCTCTTTTTCTAAGATGAAAACTGGATTAATGATTATTTAACAGTAGTTACCAAATTTCAATGCAATAAGTCAGATGTGGAGCAATCAGTTGTACATTATATATACTATTTTATTGCCCAGTGAATCCTTTACTTTATGCAACATAATTGTTTTTGCTATTTTCATGTTTATACCACTAATATTTGATTTCATGGTGTATTTTCATCAATAATAAAACCTAAAAATCTTAAATTCTCTCACTGTCAGTTCTAAACCTTCTATATCCAAAGACATTTCAACGTTTTTACCTCTAGTACTAAATACTATAGATATGTTTTTATCAGGATTCAGGTATAATTTATTTACATAAAACCTTTGTTTCATGTTTATTTACTGTTTATTTTTACCGGACCACCTCTGGTACATGCTCCATGTTCTCCCCACATAAAAAAGTTCTATCAACAACATATGAAATAAATTCTACTAGTTTATAAACATCAACAATATAATTAATAGATAAAATAAACAGCTTACCAGCATTAGTGTTTAATGTTTCTGTAAGGGTTCATACACCAGTATGTAAAAGCTGCTGCTTCTTCCGCTTCTCTTCCTCCTCCTCTTCTTCCTCTTTTTTTCTTCTTCCTCCTCGTCTTCCTCTTTTTTGTCTTCTTCCTCCTCTTCTTTCTCTTCTTTCATCTTCTTCTCATCATTATCCATGAATGTTCTTAATGTTAAAAAAGAAGTAAATCACATTATTTCTTGATGTGAAATATATTTTATTTTAGTGGTTGAATGATTTCATTAAGTGAGTCGGTTTAAACTTTGGTATAAAAAGTTAAATCACTTTAGTCCCTTAACACCTAAATTTATTTACAGTTATAGAAAAACAAAATAAATTCAGGGAAATAAAGGAAAGAAAAACAAAAGAAAAGGACTGGAGTAAAATAAATTACTATTAAATATCAAATAAATTATAACAATTAACAAATAAACAATTTAAAAATAAATACACGAGCGAATGAAAGCAAATAGAATTAAAAGGTTAGATAAAAAAATAAACAGGGATTAAAATTCCTTGTTCCAGTTAGTGGTAAAATGTGACCGTATACAATCACACACAGCTTTATTACATTTGTGGTGGACGATATTTAATCTGAGGCCTTTGTTTTGTGTTTGTGTGTCTCAGGTTTGCAGTGATGGCCTGTTGCTGGGCCCTGGACCCGGAGGAGAGGCCCAAGTTCCAGCAGCTGGTTCAGTGTCTCACAGAGTTTCACGCCGCACTCGGGGCCTACGTGTAAAAACGGTTTTATTAAAAGGCAGCAACATAGAGGCTGGTGGACACTCCTCACACGGAGCACATGGATGAAATCGTGCCTTATCGAGACATAAAAACAGACTTTAGCCTGATTTTGTTTTTGTACAGGTTGTTCTAAAAAGTTTAAATTGTTTAATTACCTTTTTACAGCATAGAAAAGTAAAAGTATTCTTTTTTATATATTATATGTTTTTATTTGCTTGGAAAGCCTTCGCTCCTCTGCCTGAGAGGACCTGAACAAATGAAATATCAACTTGTAGACGTTTATCTGCCACAGAACAAGAGAAGCTTCTGGAAACAGCAGTATTTCCTCCACTTCTGTACCCTGATGAAACGGTGTCATTTGTAGATTTGTTCTGGTGGTGGATAACTGCAGCAGGATGACGTGGCTGCCAAACCAGACCTGAAGTTATCAGGCGGTGAGCTCAGGCTCGGTACGAGAGGTTGCTCGGCAACCAGACTTGTTATGATATTTCGGAGCCCTCTTCACATGGTACACTGCTTCCTCTGGACGAGTTTCCTTCCCTGCAGAGGAATCACACCAATTCATCAAGGAGACGTGCTGGTTGGTGGAAAAACAACTGTGCCCCAGTTTAAACCAGTAAAGCTGCTCGCAACATGAAAACCGGATCGTTAATGAAATCTGCTGTGAAGTTAAGACAGTTATTCAAATGTAAACTTGCTGGTTTTCCAATGTATATTTAATTTCTACAGTTACATCCTCAAAATGTTTTCCTTTGTATAAGCTTGATTGTTCTGCGTCAGAACACCACCTTTCACCAGATTTTCCAACCAGTTTTAGCCAATAGTTAACTAATAATCACTGTGAAAACACAACCACCAACCAGCTTGGTCGAATTGTTCCTTTTTACATCTTTGTGATGTGTTTTTATGGTCGCTGCATGTTGAAATATGGTTGTAAACTGCTTCCCAAATTCATATCAGCAAATTAAATGGGATATTTTAAAGTCTGTGTTTGAACATTTTTATTCTGGTCTTCGGTGTCGGCATCACAACGTAGGTGGATAAAAGTCAGGTGGAAATATTTCCACACGGGGCAACCAGAGCTTAAAGACGACATGCTTTCAGAACATATTCAGTCCTTTCCAAGTTAGCTGGTACGTTCTACACACTCCATTTCCCCACCAGCAGCAGTCATAATAGACCAGAATGTAATGCAACCATAAGACGTGTTGGGTAAGTGGGTTTTCGCTTTACTGTGACACAACACTGAACTGTGGGCTTTACAGAGTTTCTGCTTATTTAAGTAAAACGGAGAATATTGCAGCTTTTTTGCGGGGGAAGATTGGGTTTGATGAACCATGACCAGGTTTCTTAGAACAGGTTTATGTTTATTTCTGCCTTTTTAGCTTTAAATTCCAGTTGTAGACAACTCTAGACAAGGAGTTCATCCTGTGTTTACCTTTAGCAGAAGACACTTGAAAACATGCTTGTAAATATGCATGTCCAACCAAAGTTCACTTCTCTAATTAGTGTTGTGCAACAGATTCACCCAGCAGCTGAGCTATTTATCTCCCACATTCAAACACTTTAAAGGCAGGTCTCGTGTTCTGATGTTACTCAGACTGAGGATTGTCACACATTTACTCTAATGTGGAAAATACAGTTTTATTGAAAGAATTGAGGGAATGCAAACTTCATGAAACTCAGCATCCACTTTATGAGGTCCACATTTTTAGTACTGGGTTTGATCCCCATTTTTCCTCCAGAACTGCCTTAATTCTTGGTGCGATAGATTCAGCAAACTGTTGGAAACATTCCTCAGAGGTTTTCTCCATATTAACATAACAGCATCACACAGTTGCTGCAGGTTTGTCGGCTGCATCCATGATGAGAATCTCCCGTTCCACCACATCCCAAAGCTGCTCTACTGGACTGAGATCTGGAGGCTGTGGAGGCCGTTGGAGTCCAGTGAACTCATCGTCATGTTCTAGAAAGCAGCTGGAGATGATTTCATGATAAAGACAAAATAAGAGGAAAACTAAACCAAAGGAATATACAGAAAAAGAAAAAAAAAGTCTTTGTCCAAAGGGAGTTGGAAGAAGCCAGCACTTATTCGTTCCCACCCCTGTGCCACACACCATTAACTAACTCAGTGGTTATCAACCTGGGATCCAGGACCCTCCAAGGGGGTCCCCCAAAGAGCACAGGGGGCTTTGAACTGTCAGAGCTTTTGTGATTAATGTCCACAAATTGTCCCTATTTTTAGAAAAGAAGTAAGGCTATATGTTGTTAACTTTGGCTGTATGACAGGACAGGACCGAGCCAGAATATTTATAGTGAGAATCTCACTTTTGAAAGTATAAAACCAAGTATGGTTTCAGCAAGTCTATGGCTTTTTAGTACTGGCATGAAGGAGGTCCTCCAGGAAAATAGGTTGGGAACCACTGAACTATCGTGTGTTTCAAATTATACCTATATCAAAGATCTATGGGTCAATAAAAAATAATAGTAATAATAATTCCAATAATGTCATCAGTCATATGAGCAATACATTAATTTATTGAAAACCACAATGATAATGCATGTAATAACTACATGACCAACAAGGTTGGACGTGTTGTGTGAATTGTAGATGCTGTTCTGCAGACCTTGGTAGGAACCAGTGCTTACTGGACTTCCTGTTGTCTTTCTATCATCTCCAACCAGTCTGCCCATTCTCCTCTGACCTCTGACATCAACAAGACATTCTGGTCCAGACAACTGCTACTCACTGGATATTTTCTCTTCTTCAGACCGTTCTCTGGAAACCCTAGAGATGGTAGTGTGTGAAAATCACAGTAAATACTCAGACCAACAACCATGCCACATTTAAAGTCACTTAAATTTCCTTTCTTCCTCATTCTGAAGCTCAGTTTGAACTTCAGCAAGTCTTCACCATGTCTGCACGTCTACATGTGTTGAGATGCTGGCTGATGAGATATATGTGTTAACAAGCAGTTGTTAGACCTGATAAAGTCCCTGGTGAGGGTACTGTATGATGTATCCAGCTCTTGACCAAACCCTGAAATCTCTGTTTAGAAAACCAGAAGCAGACTGAGAGTAAATTATAAATAAATCAAAGCTTTCTCTACTGGAATCCTCTTAAAAGCTAATAAATACCCAACTATAAAGAGAGAGGAGGAAGAAAAATGTTTTTAATCATTTCTAAGTTATTTACTTCATTTATGTGGATAAAGGAGGAATTGCGTAAATACTTTGAGAACATCCTGACCTCCTGGCAGTCTCCAGTATGAACTGGATAATTACCTTTTAGAGACATGTATGTGGTCTGAATGTCTGCCATTTAGTCTGGCTCAGAAGAAGAAATCGGACTAATAATGTGTCTCTGAAGTTCAGTTCATATGAAGAGCTTAAAGTTTCTGACCCGTCTGCTTCACGCGCGTTAACAGAAAACCGGTGGAAGAGACGCACAGTAGTTAAACATGGAAGTGAATGTTTTTTTGACCCCATAAATGTTCATCAGTTCCTGTCAGTAGTTTGAACTCATTAGCTCTGGACTGAAATAGCTCGCGGTGCCGCATACCGAACTTAATGAGGCATTCATCCTGGTTCATCTCCCGGGGTCCAGAGGGGGTTTCACGGACAGGATGACAGCGCGCGGGTCGGTACGACGGGTTTTATTACACGCATGTCTGTAAAGAAGCCGGAGAGTAACTCTGGGGATTCATTAATAACATCATTTTTCCTGCGCTGTCACAGGTGAGTGGCCGCGTGCGTGACTCAGTCTAGCGCGAGACTGTCTTGTACGATTAGGACATTTCAAAAACATTTACGCGTGAAGTTGTGGGCTGAGTCCGGTTACATCACCGGAGCCTTGAAAAGCCCCCTCACATCACCGGTGGGGGAGAAGCAAAGACATCAGTCTGACACAGACCTCAGCAGACTGCCTCTCACTCTGCACGCGCGAGAAACACGCAAACCTGCGGACATGTTTATCGCCAAAGACGCGAGGAAAGCGAGGACGCTGTGCTGCAACATAAAGGTAAGTCAGCATCGCTTCTGTGGTCATGTTCACACCGGAACTTTTTAGGAGGATTCCGTAAAGATGCGGAGATGAAACTCAAACGTGAACCAGACCAGGACCAGTCGGTTCACTTTCCCCCCAGAAACCGCTGAAAGTTGCCCTCTGACCTCTTGTTAATTATGTGAGTGGCGCACCTCAGAAACCAACTTTACTCCACACCTTCGTTTTAATATGAAGATTTAGAGCTGCTTGAGACATAAAAGAAATTCGTTTTGACTTAACTAGTGGGCTACCATTATATATATATATATATATATATATATATATATATGGGGAACGCAGGTTTGGGTGGAGGACGATGGCACAGCAGGGTTCAGCTTGAAAACAGCATCACACCAATCTGTTTGGGTGAACTTGTGCTTGTTCTGCTCAGTGTGAACGCACCTCAGAGATGCAGGATGATATATTTAGATTATGGGAGTTGTTCACAGTAAGCAGCGGGTGATGAGAGGCATGTTCTGTAAAAGTGTAAGAAGTCTTAGGTCCTGCTGGGTTTCTGTAGAGAAGCAAAAGAGATGCTGATTTTCTAAATTACCTTTCATGCCAAATCAAATGAGTTAATGTTGAGAGAAAAAACAGATGTAGTACAGATCAGCCACATCTATTCATCTTTTCTTGACATTAATATACAGTAGTACTGTAGAACTCTTTACGTTAGGGACGTTCAGTTTTTGTGTTTCTGACAGCTTTGAAGTTGTCTTCTGCAAGCTACACCTTGTCCTCATCGAGGTCAGAGTCAGTTCTTTAACCCCTGAAGCTTACAGCTACACTTGGTAATTTTCCACTGGTGACTGAACAGCTTTGGGCTTCATAGAAGATACTTGAGTCTTTGTCACTGTGATGGTGGGATCTGAGAAACCTTAAAGAAATCTCCACCAAACCAAAACTGCAAATCAGTGATCTAAAAAATCAAGCAGATGGTGGAAGTTAAAGGTCAAATGTCATCCAGTCAGCAACAGGACTGAGATTCAGAGGGCACGCTGGAGATTTATCAGTGTTTATGGATGTACAGCAGACACTTGAGCTCGTCCTCATAACTTTATCAGCACAAAAACCAAACAGCTGATCCGAAACAGTCCTGTGGCCCTTTTTCTAACTTCCACTCTCCTCTCCTCTCCTCCAAATTAAAAGCTGCTAGTAATAATAAATACAATGACTACAGATCACCTTTCATTTAAGTCTTAGAAAAGTAACGACGGGGACGAGTTAGTTCAGCTCTCAGAAAGACTTTATGGGCAAACAGTTCAACAATTTCTACAACTATCAAGATTCAAAGAAACTAGTGTAAATTTCTGACTTTTCCTTCAGAAAACTGCATTAAAGTAGCACCATGTAACCTTCTGACATTAACACTCTGTTTCTGAGTCATTTTGATGGCACAGTGTCATTTGTCATGTACATTCCTGGAGTCGTTGTTACCCTGCAGCATACTGAGGCTGAGGGGCGGAGCTAGAAGGGGGTACTATCAACTTCTGAAATCTGATTGGACACCCATTTCAGGTGATTGACAGGTCACTGGAGCAGAACCTGCCTGGTTCACCAGTAAATTAAAAAAAAAACAAAACAGTTCACTAACGAGTTGTCTTTTTAAAATATCGACATTTGGCTCCACATTTCTGAAAGAAAATTTTCCCTGTGCAAGTACAACTACTAATGTTATGAAAGGCTATTAACCTCATGTTAGCATGAAGCTACATAGCAGTGCTAATTTAGATCTATGCTAGCACAAGATTAGTTTTAAGATGATGTGAGGAAACCATGTCATATTTAATTTTCAGTGAGTGTATTTAGAGACTAAATATCAACTCACTAAATCAAGATTTTCATATTGGAGCTGAAAATAAACTAAAGATGCTCAAAGAGAACCTGACTAAGCTAAAGCTACATCGTCTAGTTTCATTTAAACAGGAGGCTAGCAAGGCTGCTAATTGAAGTAGCTACAAATTGAAAACGTGGAAAATAATATCTTGTACCGTCTAATTTTTGTAGAGGAAGATATAAGAATGAAGAAAAGGGGGAGATATTTCTGACTTTTTACTAAAGAGGAAGGTGTAGACAGACCCCAGTCCCAGTATCAGTATCAGCAGCCCAGCAGCTCCCAGGGTGGAGCCAGCAACACCAGGATCCAGTCTACCACCACCAGACAGTAAACCAGAGCCGATCCTCCTATTACCGTATCAAGCTCTGCATACTGCTCCCCAGAACAGCTAACATAGCTTTCTATGGAGCTTTTTGAACTTGTTGCAATTATTTCCACTTGCTAATCCAGATTATTAATGTAAAGATTTTATTTGTCATGTCTCTGTTTTGATCACAGTTATCTCAGCAGTGGACATGAGGTGTGTTAGAGAGAGGAACACAATCACTTTCTTTCTTAGTATATGATCCCCCACATGTGCAAAAGTATAGCTCTGCTACTGATGCTGCATCACTGTACCGCAACATTTCACTCCACATTACTACGTCACACTTTTAGAAACCCAGCATCAGTGAACAGTTTGTAGCTGCTTCATCAAATGAAGGTTAATCTTCTACTCTTTGCTGGGAGGAAATCAGACAACCTGACCAGAACTCATTTTTAAAGGTGGAAAACTCTCCAGCGGTCTGACAAATGTAAAAAGAGCAGAAAAAGAGAGGATTCTGTCTCAGAGCATGATAAAAGTCAGGGGTGTCAAGCTCATTTTAGTTCAGGAGCCACAAACAGCAGGTTGATCCCCAGCGGGCGGAGCAGTAAAATAATCAATAATTTAAATAATTTAGTGCAAAGAAGTATATTAACAAGATGTTTACAATTAACTATCCTTTTATCTATCTATTATTTATTTTAATTAATTTATGTTATATATTTTTTTCAATGTATGTATATGTATATATATATATATACATACACACACAAATTTTTTAATTTCTTTTTTCTTTACACCAACAAATAAAATAGAAGTGAGTCAAATTATTATGAACATGAAAAGCTCTCACACAGCAGGTGTAGATGGTCGAAGTAATAAAATAATCAACGCAATTGTGAACGAAATAGCTGATCCACTTGTTTATACTATAAATCTTTCATTAGGTGGAATTCTTCAAATATTCTCTATAAAGTTATTTTTGCAGATGACACAATATTCTTATCACACAAAAAATTTGAATATCTACAAAATATTATAAATGAAGAATTGTAGATAAAAGTAGACACTTGGTTCAAATCTAACAGATTATCATTAAATATAAATAAAACAAATTCTATAATATTTCGATCAAATAAAAACGTAATAATGTTTAACATGTACAGATTAATATAAATGGCTATTCAAAGAGTAAAATCTATAAAACCTTTAGAATATATATTGACTAACAACTAATTTATCTAAATATGTTGGTTTGTTTTACACACTGAGACATTTTCTTCCTCTTGAAGCTCTTCTAACCTCATACAGGTCTCTATTTGAACCTCATATTAACTACTGTAATGTTACATGGTGTAACACGTATCCCAGCTTTTTCGAGAAATGACTGATATTACAGTCATTTCATGGTCCAGGTTCTAGGCTCCCTCAGATCCTCTTTTCTGTAAATATGGACTTCTGAAACTGGCCAAGTGCAATAACGTTCATAATGCTTGTATTATGTATGATGTAGTATTTATGCTAAATGACAGACTCTGTCATCTCATACCAGTTAGTCATCTTACACACGAACATAACATGAAATGAAAACAACTCCTAAAAGGAAAGAAACGTAAACTCAAATGTGCAGGTTTTGGTATCACGTGTAAGGGTCCTCAGATTTGAAACAAGACTCTATAAAGAAGTCAAAATGCTTATCCATCTTTAAAAAGAAGTTTAAACATACATTACTATTAACATACACTTAGTATTATACTCTTAATAATATAAGGTTTAAAAATAAGCAAATAAATTACAATAAATTTTATTTTATTTCATTTATAATGTATGATTACAATTGTACTTATGATTGTATTCAATGTGCAAGTGAAAAACTTAAAAACTTAACATTTCTAGTCATATTTATAAAGATATAGGTTGTGGTTTTAGGTAGTTTTAGGGTTCTAGATTTGGATAAACTAGATAGGACAAATGTCTGTATAAATGTATTTTGTGCATGTACTTTGTTTTGGGGCCCTGTTTATAAGCCTCTTATGGCTTCTGGGGTGACCCATTTTATAAGCCTAAACTCACTGATTATATATGTATATATATATATATATGTATATATATATATATATATATATATATATATATATATATATAAGACAGTTACTGCAGTTAATGTCTTCTGTGTAAATTTTACATTTACCAAATTCATCCTTTGGGCCATACTTGACTCTCTGGTGGGCCGGATTTGGCCCCTGGGTCATACGTTTGACACCCATGGTCTAAGTAATAGGTGGGCATCTACGTCCCTTCTGGCCCGGTGATGATATGATGCTGCAGGACATAGTAAATGCTGCTGTAGCCTTATAAATGTCCAGGACCAGCCGCCTCAACCTACGTTCAACAGGCACTGCAGCGGGCAGCCCCGCCCCCACAGCAGCTACCTGGAGGACCCATCTGCTCCATGACCCGCTGATACTGGCTGATCCTGCCCTGGCCTAAAGTCAGATATCAATGCCTGTTAACGTAGACAAAAAATTTAAAAATGAATCTTTTCAAATGGCAGCGGTATTGATCTTCTCATCAAACCTGCATCGACAGAAAATGAGAACATTTGCACAAAATGACAATCTTGTCTACAAATCGGGGGCAGGACTTGAAATAAAGTCTATTGTGTAACAACCCTGTTTATTGTTTATTGCAGAAGAAAGGGAGGCGATCCTGTAAACAGAGTTGCTTTAAAGTGTCCAGGGAGAGCTCATGCACTTTTTATTTTCATTTTTGATAAAGTAGGTCAGCTTTTTTCATGAGAAAAGAAGATTTCCTGCAACTTAGCAACAGCACGTGCCCCTGAAATGAAAGCATCTGAAATCCATGTGTGATCTTCCGTCAATTCTTCCCCTCGCTGTGGGATGAAAGCTGAGACAATAACCTTCAAACTGGGAGCGCTGACCAAGTTCAAAAAGCTGATTTTGTTCATAATGCAGAGTCCAGTTCTCCAAAACCACTTTTCCAGTTCACAATCAGAAAGTGACAGAAAAATGCTTCCTCATAGTTTGACGTGGTGTTGACACACTCCAACGTGTCCTTTCTATTAATGTTGTGCCATTTAAATGTCAAGATTTCCACAGAATATAACTTTGCTTCACCATTCCTCCCACACTGGTCACGTTCAACAGAGTATGCTGGTTTTGCATCTGAATTAAAGTACAAATTTTTGCTCTTTTTTGTCCCAATAATCATTCTTTTTATATATATAAAAAATGTAGAAGTTGAAGCTTTTAATCCCAGTCAGCACACAGACATTATTTTTTAGATCAGCCTCAGTTGTAAGAGTATGAGGCTAAAATGATGTAAAATGAATGTATGTATACACAGATCAACAGTGACCAAGCCTTTTCTCATCTGCATCCCTCTCTCAAATCTTGGCTTTCAGGAGAAAAAATATTGTTATTGAAACAAACACACAACAGAAACTATTTCCATGTTTCCACTTTTTCCTCATTTCCAGTTATTCCTGCTACTATTTACCTGCTATCCTCACTAAACCAACTCCAGCTCAGCTGCTTTGTGGCGCCACCGTGCATCAGAAACGTCTTCTTGGCTTTATTCCAGCCATAGAGGAGCATTATTTTTCTTCTTTTCACACACACATAGAACTTTCTGCTCACTGGTTGATCTTTAGCTGCTCCTGATTGGACGTTACCGTCAATCTAAGCTCTCTGATTGGTGGAAAGTTAGACAGGAAGTGGCTTCATCATCATGTCAACATAGTGGTGACAGTGATATTTTTGTGATGAAATGCTGATAAATAATGCTGTTATCAAGGATCATTGTGGATTTACCAGATAGAGTCTCTGAATAAACACTACATTTTGCAGCTGGATTGTAAACCTCCTGGATGGGATAGAAATGTCTGGAAAACTTCCGTAGATCACCTAAAGGGAAAGTTATCCATCACAATTTACCCCTCAGAGTTACACCCTGCTGTTCCCGAGAAACTGCTGATAATATAAGTGACGGCATCCGGGGGCTGGAGATCCGCTGGAGTTTTAAGGGTTAACATTCACTTTGTTTTTTGGGTTTTTGTTTGTTTTTTTGTCTCTTCTGAGATAAAACTTTTAGATCTTTTGTTAGATTGTGATTTCAATCACAAACAAGAGAAATTCTTTCCTGCCTGAGCAAATACATCCCATTGAAATGTTTACATAATTTAATCCCATTTGATGGAAAATGTGGCTGAAATATTAGCTATGCTGTAAAAGCATCTATTGTGTTTGCTAACAAACTTTAAATCCAAGAGTAAATAGGAGCATTAACTGTTCTGAGGCGACTGCTGGGTTCAGTCTCCCCCTTGTTGACCTGGCAGCCCGTAAACGAGCTGAAAGCAGGATTTGTAGCTGTTGTCATGGGAACGTCACTCCTGATCTCAACATGCATCTTTAGTGTCATCGCCACCTCTGTTTCTGTGAGGGCTTCAGTGATCAGCTCCTCTTTCAGACCCAAATCCTTGTGATTTTAAGTCTTCAGTCATCCGCGGACGTGCAGAGCGCAGCTGAACAACACTGTAATGACGCCTGTACGGCAGACTGACCGAGGACACATCACCGAGCCAGATATTTCACTGCTTCTGCAGAGCTGTGACACAGCTTATTAGAAAACCTGACAAATTATTTTAGACTATCCATCCATTCATCCATCCTTCACACCCTGGACAGGTCGCCAGTCCATCAGACTAGACTAATACACTCATTCTGCTCCAAGCCAGACTTCTTAGTCTAGAGGGAATAAATAGGCCCCCCTTTTCATAGTTCTGGTTTAAATACAACTTTGAGATTGCGGCCATAAAGACGCACTATGTAACTTTTTTTATCTTAAAAAAAACAAAATAAATAAATAAATAAATAAAACCTTTCTAATGGATTTTGATGGCATGTGACATTACTTATGTACATTTCTGGAGCTGTTGTTGCCCTGCAGCATCCTGAAGCTGAAAAATCACACTTCACTACTTTTCATTACATCCCATTACAGCTGAATTTCACTTCACAGCACCAGTGGCGTATCCAGGAAATTTTAAATGGGGTGGCTAATCACGTGATACGACTGACTGCAGTGTCCATCAGGATCGTTGTTGACTTTGATTAGATCCAATGTGTGAAATTCAAGGACCTTTTAGTTTCTGGAAACCCTTAAATAACAGCTTTAAGACATTTCCAAAGCCACAAATAAAACTGTTTACAGATTTTAAAGATTTTACAAGATATGAACTTTGAAGCTAATTTGTGTTGCAGTGACAAAAAGTTATTTATCTGGTAGAGGAAAGAAAGGCTTCGTTAATGACTTGTATAGCAGAATAAACAGACATAAAGACTAATGATCAACCAATAATCAGCTGTTGTTTAGCTGCTGGGGTCTACTGGCTGAGGTGTGGCTCTGGATTTAAGAATAAAAGAGGATTGTCCATCAAACCCTCAAGCATCTGCTCCAGTCCCATGTCCGTCCATTTTTCAGACACTGATTAGCCTCGTCTGTATAATGTTGACTCTACTGAACAAACACATCTGTGGCCTTTGTCCTCACCTTCTTCCATTAATTCAGAAAACTTCATGGCAATATTAAAGTCAACTCAGCTTTATCTGGTTGCTCTTATGAACTAAACAAATAAACCTGTTGCATAAGTTATTAACTCCCATTTGTCAGTCTCAGATATAATTAGATGTTTTGTGGTTAATTGGAAGTTGTAATGCACATAAAAAGATAAAAAATAGAATAAAGAATAAAAATAAAAAATAATATGAAATAAACCTAAAATAAATAAAATATAATATAAATATTAAGTATTTTTATTTAAGTTTAAAACATAAATTAATAAAATAAATATAAAACATAATAAAAACATAAATCAAATGTCATAATTCAAAATTTCATACATTCATATATTCATACAAAAACATCCATCCGTTAGCAGATAGATAGATAGATAGATAGATAGATAGACAGACAGACAGACAGACAGACAGACAGACAGACAGACAGACAGACAGACAGACAGACAGACAGATAGATAGATAGATAGATAGATAGATAGATAGATAGATAGATAGATAGATAGATAGATAGATAGATAGATAGATAGATAGATAGTTGTGTTATTTGTTATTTTACTGGTCTGGCCCACCGGGGGTCCAACTGCTGTTTGTGGCCCCTGAACTTAAATGAGTTGGAGTTCGACTCAGAAACAGACTTTTACCATGTCTTTAAATGCTCTGACACAGAATCTTCTCTTTTCCTGCTATTCACCGCGTGTGTTGCTGAGCAGAAACTTAGCTCAGATGCTAACAGTTCAACCCGTCATCCACCGGAGATCAAGTGGCCCTGAATGTGGAGCCTGCACTAAAATGAGTGTGACATTCCTGGTCTACAGTTTATCAACAGGATTAAACCAACACACCAACATTTAACTTAACATTTATGACCTTAACCTCTTTATTTCCTAGCTGTTCGTCCTCTGCCATGGCCTCCTGCAGTTCTCCCAGCTTCTCTACAGCGCCTATTTTAAGAGCACCATCACCACAATCGAGAGACGCTATGGCCTCAGCAGCTACTCATCAGGAACCATCTCCTCTCTCAACGAGGTAGGAGTCAACAACAACATATTGCTGTGCAGCGAGGGATTATTGCAGCTTTATTCCAAGGACACTTAAGACAAAAAGAGGAGTTGGAGTAACAGTAACATGTCAGATTCACTCTTCCTGTGGGGGAAGTGGGACTTCAGTATTTTGGAAATACAGGGAATGATGAAGAATGTTCTGTGTGTGCTCAACCCGGGCGGTAAGAATGCAAACCCTACATGTAAAACATACATGACCCCGGGTCACCGTGCAAACACTTCGTCATCTTGTTGACATCTGCTGTCTGTTGACTTTTGGAATTATTTGAATAAAATTCACCAAACAAACCTGGAAATCTCTGGTGAGCGTTTGAACGGCTGTATGAATCTTTTCATCCTGATCACATGATTCATCCAACGCTGCTTCTTCTCATATTTTAAAGAGAGGAAATGCTTACTGTGTCTTCTTCTCTTAGGTCAGCAACGGCCTCCTGATCGTGTTTGTGAGCTACTTTGGGAATCGAGTTCATCGTCCTCGTGTCATTGGAATCAGTGGACTGCTGATGGCTGTTAGTGCCGTCATCCTCACCTTACCTCACTTCCTGTCCCAACCCTACGAATACGACTCCGTTTTACACAGTAAGACAAAACTGTCGCGTTATGAGTCTGTACTTGAAGCTTTGTTTCAAGCTCTGCACTGTGATATTCAACAAATCAGCTTTACTTTTACTTCTGCTGTAATTTCATGAGACTGTGGAAAAAACTTGATAAATTCCACATAAATTAGAAGAGATGCTTCATTAAATCCTGTTTTTATTGTCAACACACAGGATGATTTCTAGTCCACCTTACTTTAGTGAACTCCAAATACTTGTTTTGCAGCAGGAAGTTGGTGTGGACGTTGTTTTAGCTAAAATAATGTCAGACCACCAGCCCCTGGGTTACGCTGCAGCAGCTGCCTGAAAACTGGTTTTAAACTCAGGGATTTGTCTTGCCAATACTAAAGTTTTGTATCTAGTTAGATATTAATTAGCATGGGTATCAATACTTAAATACCACTTTGGCATCTGCTGCTTCATGGAAAGGACCAGCCGCCTCAACCCACGTTCAACAGGCACTGCAGCGGGCAGCCCCGCCCCCACAGCAGCTACCTGGAGGACCCATCTGCTCCATGACCCGCTGATACTGGCTGATCCTGCCCTGGCCTAAAGTCAGATATCAATGCCTGTTAACGTAGACAAAAAAATTAAAAATTAATCTTTTCAAATGTTTTTTAATTAGTTAATCTAGTTAAAAACTAGATCATCTTAACTAGTTTGTTTGCTCTTTTGTTGACTTGATCTGTTCTCACTTTGTTTTTAAAAAAGTTTTGACCCCCTCTCTAGAATTAACAAAAGTGTCGAGAATCGAGCTTGAAATTTTACAGGTGAGCAGTAACAGGAGAGCAGTCACATGACTCTACCAACATTAATTATAAACCCTTCATCATCCATCATCTTCCTAACCCCGACCTCTCCACATGGCGGCCCGTGGGCCACATGTGGCCCAGAACCAACTTCCATGCGGCCCAGCCTGTGGTTCTGCAATTAAATAAATAAACAAATAAATACATAAATAAATAAATAAAGACTTCAGAAATTCCTATATTGGATAAGGAAATTCCTACCGTAGTATGGACCATGAATGCAACACTTACAAACAACATTAAACCCATAATGCAGTGGCTTGTTGTGAAAGTAGCATCAGTGTGATAAGCATGTCTTTCTCCACCCACAAATGTAAAACTGACAACGGAAGCCGTAGATTTAACCCCGTCTGGACTGATGAATGTTTATTTTACCATCACATTCAAATGCAAAACCAGTGTGTTTAATTTGCAATGAGTGTGTGGCGCTGTTTAAAGATCACAATTTGAGCCCTACGTTGAGAAACATCAGGCATGCTGTGCAAACATCCTGAGGGATCCCAGGAGAGGGCTGCAAAGCAGCCTGGGACAGCTGCAGCAGCATCCCTTCGCTGGATGTTTGTGAAGAAGAAAAGGCCGTTCACAGACTCTGAAACAGTGAGACTGTGTGCTATGAAAATGTGGTGATAAAAAAGTGTGACACCTGCTATAAAAAATGTTTTCTTTTACCTGCTTCTTAGTGGCCAAAGACCAAACCTGGCCCTGTTAAATTTCTTGGTCTGAAAATTTGGCCCAGCTGGATATGTGATTCGGGTGTAACAGAAAATATGGTGAAAGCTGGATTATTGACATGAGGTGAAAACATGTTTCCTTCTAGATGAGAACTAGTTTAACCAGAAGATGAAAACTGAGACATTTTACTTTGTATGACTGGAAAATGGACCTGACGTCAGAGTTTCTGAAATCAGTAGAAACAGTTTGGTATTATTTGAATTAATGATCAACTAAATAAATAAAATACACAAATAAAAGTACTTACAAAAAGTACTGGGTCATTTTAACCGTTACTAAGCTGCATAAGTAAAAGTGCAAAGTTTCATACAGAGAATTTTCTCTAATTAGTTGTTAATAGACGTGAACGGCATCATGGGAAACCCCACCATCATTTGATTCATCTTAATTACATTAATTTTACTTAATTAATTTATTGAACCTTTAGCAACTCATTTAATTTGAATAACAACCAGATTAAAATTGAGTAAAATTCCGGTTTGAGCTGTTTTCATCGCAGGAGTTCAACGAGTGTCTGAAACTCGGCTTTAGTTGAACTTTAACTTCATAATCAGTAAATGTGGTGAAAGCTACAAAGGTCAGATTGACCTCCGGGACATTTCATTAACAGTGACGCTTTCCTCCTTCTGCCTTTCGTTAGCTTCAGACATGGAGTCAGTGGAGGGTCAAAAAGCTTCAGGAAATTAAAAAACTCCGCTGTCCTTCACTTCACTGTCATTAACAGCAGCTCTGTTTTTGTTTCCCTCTTCTCCTCCTGACCCATACGACCCAGATCACCACGACATTTGCGTCCAGCAGAGCAACTCGAGCAGCTCAGAGTCTTGTGGCCGTGATGAGACCCTCCGCCTGGCCGACACCAACAACCTGTGGCTGCTCATGGCCAGCGCTCAGCTGCTCTTCGGTGCGGCCTCCGTGCCCATTCAGCCCTTTGGGATTTCCTACGTAGACGACTTTGCTGGACAGAGAAACTCTCCTCTGTATATAGGTGAATGACCTGAGGCTGAGACCTGTGTTTAGAGGTTGTTAAAAGTGGTGATTCTGCAGCATTGCATGAAGAAAAGGAGGAAACAAAGTTGTGTTCTCACTGAAGGTTTCATCCCAGAAATATCAAGATAATCAAACATCCGGTCTTCTTCTAAATAGGGTTCAATTATCAAGAGCTTATTCTAAGAAGCTGATGTTTTTATTACTACTGGCAGAGGCTGGAGATAAATCAGTGATTAAGCTGAATAAAGTCGTCTCACATTTTCCTAAAATTGAAATGTGATCATGTTTTTCCTCATTAAACGCTTGGATCTCTGTTATTCCTTACAACAGACCATGAAACTATTTGTTTTTTATTTTCAGGCTGTAAACCCGGCTGGTGAAAGAAAAAATTACACATTTTGTTTTACAGACTGATAAAATGACAGCAGATGAGGAGAACGACAGAGAAGGAATTAAGTTTAACCCCTTTTTATAGTTAAATAAGAAACAAAAATAAATATGGTAAAAAAAAAGAAGCTTGAATAAAATAAAATACAGTTAGATATTAAACCACTTTAACACAAATAAAAAATAAAAAACTGTCTAAAACTAAAGACAATAATAATAATTGTAAATAAATAAAAAATAAATAATTAATTAGGAAAAAACAAATAAAATAACGTTTTGCAGCAACAGATGAATTTTTCTTTTTTTCTTTGGGTGAATGAGGATCATTATCCACCTTTTCCTTACACAGTATTTAGGTGAACATGTGTTGAACATGTGGTGAAAGAAAACGTCTCAGAGGTATTTCACGTCCCTCTTGTCATCCTCAGCCATTGTGTTTGCCCTGTCTGTGTTTGGACCTGCCATCGGCTACCTGCTGGGCTCCATCATGCTGCGGATCTACGTGGACGTGGACAGACTGGGTTGGGGTAATGATCTAAAACCGGATAAAACACTGAGTCCGTTTAAACCTGATGTGTGGAGCCTGAGCATGTGCTGTTGTTTCCTGCAGGGGCAGAACAGGAGCTGCAACCAGGCGATCCACGCTGGGTTGGGGCCTGGTGGATGGGTCTTCTCATTGCTACCGGCTGCCTTGTTATTACGTCCATCCCGTACTTCTTCTTCCCTCGCAGAATGCCTCCAGAGGACAGCGTAGGTCTCAGACAGCTGACTTTGAGCAGATCACACATCAGTATGCTTGTATCCAGTGTGCACTTTTGTCTCACTCTGTGCTGACCTCTACTGGCTTTACGCCAACATTACAAGTTCATTTTTCTCCCACAGGCAGGTCGTGTCACTGAACACATCATTACCAAGAATGGATCTTTGGTTTTGTTTGCATCAGACTTTTTTCTGCAGTCGGCAGAGTACTGAGTTGTTGATGAGATAAAGCCAATTACTTTAAAAGGAAGTTATGTTTGTCATGTTGACTCTTCCAGCTCTGGACTCGAACAAGGAAATGCCCTGATAGGGCCAGAAATATCTGGATAGTAAGAGAATTTTCCTGATTTGGGCTCTGCATGCCACCACATTGGATTTGAAACAAAACAGACTTTCAGGTTTAATTTAAGGGGTTGAACAAAAATATCCTGTAAAGAATTTAGGAATTTAAACCATGTTTCTGCAAAGTCTCAAAAGTAACTGGATAATCAGCATTACTGTAAATAAAATGTTTAATTTTAACACTTTGTAGAGAATCCTTAGCAGACTGGTAGAAGTCTGGGACACGTGAACATCACCAAACCCCGGGTTTCCTGACCATCGCTCAACCTTTTCTCCAGCTGTTGCTTGTTTGTGGGTTTGTCTGCTCACCGCGTCTCAAATTCATGGCCAATCAGGTTGATATCTGATGACTGACTGAGCAGAATGTTCCACTTCTTTGCTTTAAACGACTCCTGGGATGCTTTTGCAGGATGTTTTGGGCCATTGTTCATCTGTACTGTGACGTGACATCCAGTCAGCCTTGCAGAATGTGAGCAGAAAGTAAATCCCTATAACTTCAGATTTCATCCGGCTGCTTCTGTCTCATCGTCAGTAAACACCAGAGACCCAGAGCCAGTGAAAGCCATGCCCATACCATCTAACTGCCTCCACCATGTTTTACAGAAGATGTGCTGTACTTCTGATCATTGGCTGTTCCAAGCCTTCTCCATACTTCCTTCATCTTTCTGGATCAGAATGCAGTTCCAGAACGGAGCCGCTTCTTTAGGTGGTTTTTGGTGAAGTCTAATCTGGACTTTCTATTCTTGAGGTTGATCAACGGTTTGCAGCTCGTGGTGAAAACTCTGTATTTGATCTCATGAAGTCTTTTCTTCATGGTAGACTTAGATACTGATACACCTGCTTTCTGGAGAGAGTTTTCACTAGGACATCCAGAAATCTTTTGAGTTCCCAAGCTTACCAGCGTCCTCTCTCCCTCTCAGAAGATAATATTCCTAAACCTTTCCTCCAATTTGGAAGTGAATACTCTGAAATTAAACCTGAGTCTGCACTTGAAGCAAATATTGATTATACTGTTTCTTGGTGATGTTTAGGTAAACACATAAAATAACTAAACTTGTGTCAGTGTCCAAATATATATGGACCTGACTGCGGATGATGAGCGTCAACGTTCCTCTGCTTAGAAAACGTCAAACAAATCTCACGCCTTTTAAAGAAAGAAGGTACCGGAAAGCTCCTGTCATGTTGTCAACACAACCTCATAAAACCATGTGAGACAACTCGAGCCTGTAGCTAAAGATAAGATATGATATGATTAGAAAAACTGAGATTTTAGTGAGTAAATGAAAAAATAATTAAAAAGAATGAAAGATTTTGTAGCATAAGGTGTAGTTAATGAGTGAAGATACTGAAATCATCTATAATAATAATAATAATAATAATAATAATAATAATAATAATAATAATCATCATCATCATCATCATCTCTGAGGGAAAATTGCATATCATATATATTATTTCCAATAATTATATGTGATTTATAAATTGTATTATTTAATTTAATGGTAATTGTAATATTTACGTAGATGAGTACACTACCAGGACACACTGGATTTAATGGGAAAGTGTTTCCAAACTGGTACTGTATGTTTGAATAAAAAATAAAATTTGTTAAATCATATTTTTAACTGATAAAGCAAAATAACTGAGAACCACAAACATATAAGTGACTCATTTAGTGAATTAAAAATATTTTGGTTTCTGTCCTACAGCTGAAACTCACTGAAACTAGAAGGTGATGTTCTCGTGTCACCTGAATGCAACACACACACAGACATCTGCATCTTAGTCCTTCCCACCATAGATGTGATTGGAGGAGACGAGTAAAATATAATTTTGTTTAATACCTCGTCTCCTCTCTCCTGCTGCCATGGTAACGTGGCTGTAACATAAGAGAAAGAGGATAAATTATCATTTATTTATGTTTTATATAAAGCGCTCTATAAATTAAATGCATTATTATTGTTATTATTAGTAGTAGTATTTATTTTTATTTAATGAATTTTTTTTCGTTATGTTTTGTAACCGAAAAACATTTTTGAGATAAAAGATGCCAGTCATTGTACATGTGGTGCCCCCAATGAGGCACCCCATGTATTTAGTGTAAACAGCATGTAATGTATTTTATATGTTATATGATTTTCTACATCAACACCGTGTTCTTGGTCATAATGCAGCATTTATTCAGCATCATCTCACCATGTTTACGTTTTATGAAGAAGATGTAAAAGAGGTAAAACCAAAAGACTGCACAATGTTAAATAACTGATAAAAAAATCATCATCAGTTATCACCTTTAAGCCTGACCCAAGAACATACGTGGAGAAAATTCTATTTAAGTTTTTGTTTTAACAAAATGTGATAATAATAATAATAATAATAATAATAATAATCTTTGTTTATTTACCGTTTATTACAGTGTGACATCAAAATGACTGTAGTGCAAAAGGTGTCCACCAGGGGGCAGAAGACAAGGATCAGCTTGTGTGTCAGCAGGGTTTTGTTCTATAAAATGATGCAAAAGGTCCAGAATCTGGTACATACGGCATTAGGGGGTAAAGTTAGTGCAGCAGTGATTAGAGACATACAGATCAGCATCATCCTAATTGTTGATTAAAAAAATATCCTTACCATTAATTACAGCTGTAGTTTAAATAATCAGGAAATTATTCCCTCAAAATGAGACCTTAGACCATTTACTTGTTTATTTTCAAGGTCTCATTTATTATGCCACCCTCTTTCCAGCCTGTGCCCCTGCATGGACCCCCCATTAATGATCAAGACCCATTCCTGGTTTAAGCTGATTACAAAACTGGTTCTTTATCAGTGTTATTGATCCAAAGCCTCATGTAGTGTTAACTTTAACGTTACCTGTAAGAGGTTAGTGTTTGACATGTTAATATTTGTTTCTTCACAGCAGAAAAAGATCGACAAAGAAGTTTTATTAATGTTGTATTAATGTTAAAAACATGAAAACCATGAGAGAGGTTTGTTGCTGTAGATAATGTACAACCCTGAGCTGTATACATGTTTATAAAATGCGTATTAACTTGCAATACTCCACATAGTAAAGTCGAAATTGCTGCTTATAAGGCAGTTTCATGCTGGAAATAAATCCTCTGTGTTTAAAGTGGTGCAACTGTGTCTCATTAAACTCTGAATTTATGATTAATTAAACTGTTTTTTTATCATTAAAGCTGAATGGAAGCTGTAACTTTGGATGTTTATTATTTTCTAGATGATGGACAATGAGACTGACTCCAGTGATGATTTCAAGAAGCCAGACATCTCCTTACTCGATTTCATTAAAAGTGAGTTTCAGCTTGTTATTTTGTTCTGTGCGTTATTTCTAGCAACTCTGAGCTGATCAGCTTGTGTTTGCAGAGTTTGTCCAGCTGTTGCTGAACCCTCTGTTCCTGATACTGGTTCTGGCCCAGTGCTGCTTCTCCTCGGTGATAGCAGGTCTGTCCACCTTCCTCAACAAGTTTCTGGAGCGACAATATGGCTCTTCGGTTGCCTACAGCAGCATGCTCGTAGGTGAGTAGACGCGGGACTCCTGTCCCTCCACATCTATCGACACAAATTTGTAACAAACCTCTTCCAGTCTTTTTTATTTGATTTACTTTTATGTATTTATTATTGTTTATCTTTTAATTTTATATTAATTATTTTTTAAATCAACTGTAATTAATTTCTTTTATGTTTTTATGTTATTTATTTGTACTCATTATTATTACTGTATTATTTTTTACAATATTTATTATTAATTTATTCCGTATTTCTTTGTAGTAGTTATTTCAGTCTTTTTTTAAATCTAGTTTCTTTCCTTATTTTTAATGAATTTATTTTGGTATTATCTAATTTATTATATAATTGCAAATGAATTTAGGTGTAAAGGGATTAAAGTCTAAATTCACAGCATGATATGGTTTATAAAACTCTTTTATGAACTGTTAAGAGGTAAATTTGAATTAGTATGTTTCTTCTATTTATTATAATTATTCTTATAATTCTTTTTATAATAGAAAAAAACAGATGCTTTATAGCTGGTTCTTTTCCATCCTTTTCCTGAGAGGTAACGCTGTCTGAGCTGCCATGTTATTTGTGGAGGAAACGGATCTGTTTGTGGTCCTCAGGTGCTGTGAACCTGCCAGCCGTGGCAGTGGGGATGCTGATTGGTGGGATCATCATGAAGAGGGCGGGGCTATCTCAGAAGGCTATCCCACGTTTCTCCGTGGTCATGCTGACCATTTCCACCCTCCTCTGCATCCCCCTCTTCTTCATGGGCTGTTCCACAAAGAAAGTCTCAGAGGTCAATCACTACCAAGTTGGACAATATGGGTGAGTGAGGAGAGGAAGACTTCCATCTGGGTTTCTGATGACGTTCGTATTCATGTCAGCAGAAAATCCACTATTTGATTTATTTATTTTCTTTTTCCTCTCTTAAGAAATGATTAAAATTTCAATTAAAATTTGAAGCATTTCAAAAGATTTCGCACCTTGTATGAAAACAAAAAGATCCGTGTTATTTCTCTCTGTTTACGTCACAAGTTCGCTTTTCTTTAGTATGAAAACATTGTTTCATGTCATTTATGAGAATTTCAGTTTCACGGAAAGCCTGCCAGTTGTCCCTAAACGGGACGCTGGTCCCTCCAGTGAAAATATCGGTTGAAAATCCACCTAAAACTGATTTCACCGCCGTCTCACCTCCCTCTTTCTCATCTCTCCTTGCTGCTTCCCTGTCTCTGCTTCGGGTGAAGAATTTCCTGATATCCATCAACAGAAGTCACACAATAATAAATTTCAGTTAGTATAAGATAATCTGGTTTCATTTATTAAAAATAACATAAAACTGTTTTTGTGACACGTTACTTGTCACCCGACACACGTGAAGTGACGTGTGTGTGGTTCACCTGCTGCTCGTGCACGGTGCAGAATGAGCCCCTGAGCTGATTTCTCTGTTTGGAGTTAACGCTCTTGCTACGCGTTTCAGTTGAAATATTTCTTCTCCCGTCTGAATTATCTGAATTAATGTAGGATTAAATTAATCGTAGCGTTTATACTGGGGCACGTGCGACGCCTTAGCCATAAAGTGATGCAAAAGGTTTTTATGAGTCATATGATACATACGGCATTAAAGGCTTAACCTGTACGGGGACGTCTCTTGATCTCAATGCAGTTTGCATCAATAGAAATGGTGGCCATCTTGAATAGAAACTTTATACACACACGTACTGTAAAAATGCAGGACACGATTTCTGCTGTAAATCTTCACGTCAACAAGCAGTTAACCCTTTAACAGCCATCTCTAACACTTAGTTTGGGTACGTCATGTCAAAATTGTTTTTTCCCATTGTTGTTTCAAATTTTGACCATTTTACTTTTATTACATTAACTGTCGTCTCAACCATTTATTAAAAACATTGATCCTTATTGTTACTGCACAAAGGAAAAGTTGAAAGGTTCAAATCCTCTGATTGTTGCTGAATTTATCAGCCTCTTCAGCAGGTTACTGTTACTATTACACACCTCTGAACAGTAAGACAAACCGCTGTTAAATACCAGGGTTGATAAAATAAAAACCTCAGCCAGCACCTGCAACGCATTTTAAATGAAAACAGAACGACTGTTTGATTCAGGTAATGTTGATCTTTGATGACTTAGCCTTAAACATTTACTGATTTTAATCTTTTAACTTTATCTAATAACAGCACAAACAAAAATGTAAACATAGCAACAACTGACTTCCTGGTTGATGTTTTAACCTTTAAACTTTCATAAGTATCTTTAAAACAGAAGAAGCACAAACCATTGACACCATTTTTTTAAGATCTGGGTAACGTTGGTGGCTGGATGACCTTTGATTACCCCTGTAAACTTTAATAAAGTAGAATCTTACTGTATTACTCTTCAGATGTACTGCAGTTAGCAAACTAAAGTGTAAAAACACGGCCATGCTTGTGTTTGGCTGAAAACTGTAGCAGTTCACATTGTGAAATGTCTGTCTGACTGCACCTCATAAGCATTGTAATTCAACTTCAGTCTCAACTTGTCGAACTGTCGCCCTCCACATTGTCCAGGTGTCACATGAACTGCTCCTGCCCTGAAAATGCCTATAACCCGGTCTGTGGCTCTGATGGTGTTGAGTATGTTTCTCCTTGCCACGCAGGCTGCACCAACTTTACCAAAGACCCCAACAACACACACAGAGTTCAGGTCAGTACCTCCTCTAAGCAGCTCCTCATGGTTTCCTGGGAAGCTTTTTTAGGATGCATTCACTCGTTTGGTTTGCTCTTCATATTTGACCATGTGACAGTTAACCATGTAGTTACAACCACTGCTCACTAGGGGCGAGATTCCCCAACAAGAAAAAAAAAAAAAAAAAAAAAAAAAAGCAGGAGGAAGAAGAAAAATCTAGCTCATTGATTGGTTAGGACCGAAAACATAAATCCCTACTCCCCAGATGCAAGTAAACAACGGAGCAACACTAAGCTGAGAATCTGTCTGGTATGAGCAGCAGGAAACAAGAGATTTCCACCAAGTTGCTACGTCACTTCCTCTCTTTGGTTCACTAGATCGTCCATTTGCTTTTGCACTGAAGGCAAACCACACCAGAGTTCACCTGCAAGTAAAATAGTTATCAAACAGACCGGAGTTTGCTTCTTTGGCCCGCACCAGAGCAGCGTTAATATTCATATTCATATCACTGCTGTCACATCCTCAGCAAATTTAGGGTTTTAGATTTTAAATATTCTAAAACTTTAAAACATTCCTGTTCCATACATGAAATATTAAATGGACGTGCACCACCACCATTGAAGGAATATGTAAAATTAAAATTGCCCACTGGAAGCAAGGCCAGGTTAACCGATGGGCATAGATGGGCATCTACATGGGCCCACACCCACCTGGGGTCCAGATAAAGGAAAAATGTCTTCTGCTCAGAGGCTTCGGTTGCTAACAGGCAAAGATTCGGGCCCCCCGCCAGAAGGGGCCCCCGAGGGCTGACCAGCCATGAAACTCTACAGAGCAGTGACTATAGCTGTGTTTATATTACCCCTAGAATGGCGCAAAATCTAAATATCGCATTAAAAATTTGGTAATCTGGTAACCTAAATTTTGAAAAACCTCAAAAATATCTGTTAATAGTTTTCTCAGATTTAATAACTAATTCATGCTTTTCTCTCAGAGTGTGCTGGAAGTGTTTAAAAGGGGACGAAACATCAATGTACTAAATAATAATAGTTTGTGAATAATTTTCCAGGAGTGGATTCATTGTGTGACTGCTAACATGGATTATTGCTTAGAGATCAGATTAATTATTCTTTCTTTTTGTGAATCCCAAATATCCAAGTGCTTATAATTACAATTTACTTGTTTGATGAGAAAAAGAAGGAGAAAAATGTTCCTAAGTTTTCTCTCTTTCTGGAAACAGGTGTATACAAACTGCAGGTGTATTCCAGGAAGTCAGAGCCATGCCCATCCAGCTCCTTGTGCAAACAGCTGCCCTCATTTTCTCCTCCCAGTCATCCTCATCATCTCTCTAGCGTCACTGATCGCCTGCCTCACCCACAACCCCTTATACATGATGGTGCTCAGGTAGAGAACAACTGATGGACATTTTATTAGTTTAAAAATAGTTTACATGAATAATGTTAATCAAATCCAATGTGTGATCATCTTTAACACTTTATTGTTTTAATGAACTACAAACACACACACACACACACACACACACACACACACACACACACACACACACACACACACACACACACACACACACACATATATATATATATATATATAATCAATACATTTGTTTGTTATTATATGAGAGTATGAATAAAAATGCACACAGTGCTCTTCTAACCTCTTTTCTTGTGTATTTCAGATGTATTTCCTCTGAAGAAAAGTCATTTGCTATAGGAATTCAGTTCTTACTCATGAGAGTTTTAGGTAAGTTACAACACCTCATGTGTTATACAAGTAAACAAATTCAATTAAATGAAAAATATTTTATTTCTCCCAGAGAGAAATTGCAATGTTGTGGTAATAGATTATTATTATTATTATTATTATTATTATTATTATTATTATTATTATTATTATTATTATTAATAATAATAATAATAATAATAACATTATGTTTTTGATTATATCAGTCAGTGTATCATGTTTCTACAGTAAATTCTCTTTAAATTTTTATTATAGTATTTTTTCTGCCGTTATTTTTTCATATTTCTTCCTAATAAAAATGATAATAATAAAAAGAAGAAATTATTAATTAAAACAAGTATCATGTTTGTATTATTTGATCATTTGCAAACACTGCAGGAATTGTGGTAGTATAGAGGCACCAAGGTGTCCAAAGTAGAATAAATGAAAAACAGTAGAAATGAAGATTCTTGTAAATAAAATGTGCAAAAAGATCACAGTCAATAAATTAGAATTTGGAAAAATTAGCAAATTATGAATGTAAAATGTAAAATTTCCTTCTTTATATATTTATTTTTAAAATTCTGACAAAAAAAAAAAAAACGTTAAAACCTTGGTGAAACTGATATTTTATAATAATACATTTTTAATTTGGAATTTAAAAATATAAACAGACTTTTAAATTAAACTGAATTGAGGCTGTTATAAAAATAAAAAAATTAAATTACATTTTTAGAATATTTGGTTAAGTTTTACTGATCACTCTATTAAAATATTTATTGTTTTAATATTGTCATTTGGGGGTCCCATACATTTCCAAGCTGTTGACCTGGAAAAACTTCAAATTTTACCAACAAAAACTTTGAGATTTTAAAGTTTTTTCTTGCCGTTTTTGCGTAAAATTGATTTCAGTTTTCCTTCCGGCAGGTCACAGTCAGGCTTGGTCCACATCTCAGTAGATGAGCTGATCTGATCAGCTGAGCTAAGCTGATCCGATCAGCTGATCTCAGACATACAGGAACAGATTCTTTTCGTAGCTACTCTGAACACACAACGTTTTTGTTTTGTTTTTTTTTCAGCCTGGCTACCGGCCCCTGCTTTCTTCGGCATGGCCATTGATTCATCTTGTATCTGGTGGAAACGGGCTTGTGGAAAACTGTATAGCTGTGGTTACTATGACAACAACCTCTTGAGGAGCAGGTAGAGACATTTATCTCTCAGAATACTTGTTACATTAACACAGCACACATATACTTTGCAGCCATAGACTAATCTGTTATGTTACCCTTGCAGGTACTTGGGTTTACAGGTGGGTTATAAGATCTTGGGTATCATCTTGCTGATGCTGCTGGGGTGGAAGGTGCAGCGGACCCAAGAGTACAGTCTGGAAAAGAAGTGGAAAGGACCACTGTGATCCTGCTCATACCCCAATTGATTCAAGTCTCCTATAGCTTTTCTGCGGTGTAAAACATTTTGAAGATGTGTATTCTGAGCAAAGCTGAGTCACTGAGAAGAATCCATAATCAAGACACGTCTACAATAACCTGGATTTCTGCAGGCGCAGTTCCCTGCTCAATGCCAAGCTGGTTGGAGAGAGAATATCCTCCAGTACTGAACATGTGATGTTTGTAGATACAGGTCTGACTCATAATTGGGAATGACTGAAAATATGGATTATTAAATGAAGACAGGACAGCTAACATACTGTTTCTCATGTGTAACACTGGTACCTCACAATATATGATTTGCATCCAAGGATGTGACTCCGACAGCCAAGAATCTTTGTATGCTGCATGTTTGTAAAAGATAGACATTTATTCAGGTTTCTGTTTGCTTCTGGAACACACTGTGTAACTAATTAACTGTATAGCTTCATATTTAAGTTATTTTTTATAGATGTTTGTCTCATAAATGAGACATCTGTGATAACTACAATACTCAACTCATTCAAGATCACGTGTAGTTCTTTTATTAATATACTAATGAATTTTTAGATTTCAAACACATGTATTGTTTATTTTGAAATTGAATAAAATTACCACTCACATTTTGCTATGTAAAGGTGTGGTTATTGAGAGGAGTTCACATAATAACAAGTATGCCAAAATGCAATAAATCAGGGGTGCCCAAGTCCAGTCCTCAGGATCTACTATCCTGCAACTTTAGGACTGGTACACACATAACGATTTTTGGGTCATCGTGAGATTTCCCTCTCCAATCATCATTTGGTCTGTGGTGTGTTACGAGCCAATTTGTCCCGATAATCCGCTCTGACGGGTAGTAGCTGACAGTTGGGAATATTGAACATGTTCAATATTTCAGAGCCAATTTCTGAGGAACGCCGACGACTCGTTCATTGTGACTGCGTGGATGATGACGTGGTACGGAATATAGCCAATCAGAGAGCGAGCTGGCTGGAGAACAAGAAAGTAAATAAAGTCTGTGTTCACGCCGTCTCCAGTCTGTTATTTTTTTTCAGTTCTGGCTTTTTCTGTTAAAAATAATCTTAAAACCATCATCATTCCTTCGTCCTATATATCCTCCTCCATGCTGGGTGTTGTGTTTTCCAGTTGTTACAATGTTTCTTCTTCGTTTTTTTTGGGTTGTTGCTAAGGTTCTTCTATGTTTTGATGTTTGTCCGGCTCGGAGGACTAAATTGTAGATCAGTTGCATGACAGCATCGTCATGTGTGTGTTGTTCTGTGATGACATTTTCAGAGCAGACCACACGCAGTACGATCAAAACTGATTTTTTATCTTCATGTGTGAGGTCTCCACCAGACAAAAAATCTCATAAGATTAAAAATATTGTTATGTGTACCAGGCCTAATGCTACACTGCATCCATCTGATTTTCATTTCAAGAAGAAATTTGTGTGAAAAGACCACGTAGACCATGTTTAAATATCATTTACACTGACTGGCCATGTTATCAGGTCCACCAACTCCACATTCAGATAATAGGCTCTGAATTTGGTGGAAACATCATGAAAACATGGATCCATCCTGCCTTGGATCAATAGTTCAGGCTGGTGGTGTAATGGTGGGGGGATATTTTCTTGGCCCACTTTAGGTCCCCTTAGTACCAACGTGCAGAGCTCAGTGACATGTGGAAGACAGAATATAGCCATTTGATTCAGGTTTGCTTGAGAAGGGATGCTGTTACAAACCCTACGGGATCCAGGGGAAAAGGGGTGGCTACACAAACTGTTGGAGACTGTCATGCACAATGAAAGCAATTTTATTAACAGGTTATCCGCATGAATAACAAAGGAATATCTGTGCATACAAAAATGTATCTGAATATCCCATTACCAAATAAACACAAACTCCAATCGACACAAATCGTCCGGTGTCAGAGAAAATACACACAAGGGCAGGTAGCAACAGATACAGGAAACAATAGATAAAGATCTATAAGTCTACAGCAAACAAGTTTCAAGACAGCAAAAAGAGCAAAAACTCAGTCCTCACACTCAGTTCTCTTCCACAATAGCAAACTGCGTCCCAATCTGAAACAGCTGCCCAGAACGAAGGTGATCAGGAGCTTATAAGCAAGGAGTTCTCATGATTGGCCAATCACAAAGGAGAAGGACCAGGAGGGCGGAGCCGCAGGTACAGGATCAGTGGCCAACCACCTGCAAGCACCAGCACAGTTCATTTACATAAAGCCCAGCAGACCAACAGGCCCAGGGCTGTCCCAGATGCATCTAAAAGTGGCAGGATAGTAGCTCCTGAGGACTGGACATAGGCACCCTGCACTAAATGTACTGCATGTTTATTTTTAGATTTTATATCATTGCTGCTGATCTTGGAAACCTAATGTAACTTAGAGGTCACAGAGTTTTGCATTTAGCTCACATTTGGAAGGGAGGGAAATCACAATTTAACCTTTTGTATTCATAAAAAACTAAAAAGCATTTGAAATTGTGACGGACACTCTTCTTCATCAAAACTGGCAATATTCTGGCACTGGACCCTACCCTGTTCTCTTTGAGCCAACCTTTGTCCATGTTTGATTTATATAGTTGATTCCTTGATTCCTTGTTCTGCTGTTTAGAAGTATAAGATAAGGCGGTCCTGGTGCCTAGGTCACTTGGCTGACAGTTCCATTTTCACATTTATTGCTGGTCCTGTTGTTATTTATGTTTTCCTGAGGATGCATTCACACACGAGACTCAGTTTGATTGGACAGGGAATAATATAACACCTCCCTTTGGTTTGTTTTCACCCTGCAGTTTGCTCAAACAGAACAAATACCTGTTAAATCCAGTTACAACTGCTCACTAGGGGGCAATATTCCCAGAAACGACCACCAACCAAATTGAAAGAAGAAAATCCAGCTCATCGATTAGCAGCGACTGAAGATGACTTGTTCACCAACGTAAACAATGGAGCAGAAAAATTTATGCATTCTGGTTTCTGCCTTTATTTTTGCATTTACAGTTAATGCAGTTTCCAGTATGAGCAGCAGAAGAGGCAGCCAGACTTCCATGATGTTGTGCTACAATGCCTCCTATGTCACTTCCTGTCTTTGCTTCACTGGATGGTCTGTTTTCGTTCACACTGTAATCAAAGTGAACCGAGACCCCGTTTTCAGGCGGACCAGAGCTCGCTTCTTTGGTCCACACCAGAGCGCAAATGCATGTTCACACTGCTCCAAGCCAATCATAATATCCACTGAAGCGCCCACAGTTTTTTTCTTCTCATAAGTGCCCCTGATGATTGTCTACTTGCCATCACTTTTAATGATTCTGACAGAGGCTGTAAAGTTTCTCTACTGTGTTTCTCTACACTGTTAAGACACGTGTAGTGTCAGTAAGTGATGCAGAAATAAGGTTGTGGTTCTGCAGCAGAAATGGACACAGAATACGTCTTTTACACGGAAAGTTTAGCTTTAAAGCTCTAAAATATGGCTCTCCGGACAAGACTAAGGTCATTTTTATGTACTGTTGATGTGAAGTACGTAGTACACTGTAGTACCTTGCATATCAAATACCACCTACGGTGCAGCACACACTTGATTCAGAGAGACCTGCTCCTCCTCCTCCATGAACGTGATGAAGAGCTTCCAGATAATTCTACACACAGCAACCTTTCAACAGCTGATCTGGATAAAATAAAGAAGTTAAAGGTGCTTGAGCACTGAAGGATATTTACTCCTGTTTATAGATTGTTTGCAGATGAAGGTGAGGCTGTCAGAACTGGTGTGAGTGGGAGAGTGTGTGTAAAGGGGTAATATGTGTGTGTGTGTGTGTGTAGTCATTCAACCACAGGTGAGTAAATATGATGAGCAAAGTGCATTGTTCTGTAACTGCAGGTCCATAACTACTTATTATTAAAAAATGATAAATATCCTGTTATGGTTCATTTAGAAACGGATAAAAAAAATCTGTGATTTATTCAGGACACGCATGCAATCACCCTTTTCTCCAATTTGGATGTGAATGGCCTCAAATGAAAGCTGACAGGCTGCACTTAAAGTCCATACTGATTACATAACCGTTATCTTGAATATGTTTTGGTTAACATATTAAATAATGAAACTTGTGTTAGTGTCTACATATAAATAGACCTGACTGTATTTTATGTGTAACCCTGGCATCTGTTAATATTTGGTAATATTAAACATGCATTAAAGATAAAGATAAGCATCTAAATGATAATCAAATAACATGTATGCTACATGCTTTTGTTTGTTTTGGGGACACAATCTATAAGTAGTTAACTGTGTAATAGCTTTATATTTATTATTTTTATGGATGTTTGTCTCATACACAGGGACACAGGTGTGGTTACAGGAGGCAGTTCACAGAATTTTAACCCTTTTGGCCCGATGAGTTCTGCTGAAATATCCCAATAAAGCCACTGATGTCAGCAACGATGGATCTTTTGTTTAACCTACAGATCATTGCAGGGATGGGAAGGAAAATATTATTGCAGTTTTGCAGTAGTATTAAACCAAAATGAAAATCATTCAATAGATGAAAGAGTCGTGATGGCTTTTTATTTGTGGCTATAAGCGCTTCTGTGGATGTGCAGTACGTACAAGTAAATGAGGAGAAATACTGATTCATGAAACTCAGCTGGCAGGTAGCAGAATAAAAAATATGCAAGATGTTTAAAGATATTGATGATTTTATTCTATTGTCTGGTAGATTAAATAATAAGTAAAAAAAAGCCCAAATATCACATATGAACATCTTGGTTTGTTTTGATGTTAATCTTTGGTCAATTTTTAAACCTAAATAGACATTTTATTTATTCTATATCTTTTACATTATAAAGATGAAAGTTACAACCCTTAATTTTTAAAAACCCTTTGGAAACAAGCAATATTATGGGAATATACAGTGTATAATTAATCAATCAATGAATTAATTAATTCATTCAAATTTATTTAAAAAATTAAGACAGACAGTTTTAGAATTGAAAAATTTAGAAGCTTAATCTCAACTAAAGTTCAGAATTTGAACTGAATGCTTTATAAAAAAAGAAAAAAAAGAAAAGGAAATAAGCAATGTTAACAGAACATATAGAGAAAATAAGTCCATCACATGATAAATTGTATAACATTAAATAAATAAATAAATAAATGTTAGCAATAAAAAACGTGATGACTTTAGAATTAAATTGTTTAGATGCTTCATTTTATATATATATATATATATATATATATATAGGATTCAGACTGTTGTGAGTACATAACATTAGAAACACAAACAAACAAATAAAAGAAAAAAAATGAATACAAAAATTATGACTCAAGTCCAGACTTCTCTTAATACATTTTTTTGTGTCTGTGTGTTGTTCTTGAACTTCATCTTTATTTTTTTAAACCTGGAAAGAACAACACATATAGAACAAAGTCCACCACATGGTAAACTCAATAAAAAATAAATAAATGATCATTTAAAAGTCATTTAAGGATCAAGACTTGTGAATATTTTTTAAACATTTCTGTTTGTCTTTGTTTTCATCGTGTGAGTTTTAGCAGGACAGTTTTACGTCAACACCTCCTCTACTCCCTGCTCTCCCTCTACAACAGGAATGACGTCATTATATTGCCATAGCTGTCACTTCGATGACACCACGCATGCGCACAAGTAAAAAAAAAAAAAAAAAAGTGTCACGGACCGGTGCAGCTGCAGAGTGTTCTCGTCACGAAGAGACGAAGCTAGAAAGAGAGCAACATCGCCGCCCATTCCTTCTTCGAGCATCTTCACCTAACTCGAGTAGAGAGTCCACAAGTCCGGTCCAGATTCTTCTCCGGTGTAGTTTTCCCTTCTTTCTCCTCAACATGTCCGTGGGTAGTGACTTTGGAAACCCTTTAAGAAAATTCAAACTCGTCTTTCTGGGGGAGCAGAGCGGTAAGAGATGTTTTATTCATCCCAGAACTTCGTTTTCGGCTGTGTGACAAGTGAACTCGCTGCACCTGCCGAGCAGCCAGCAAGTTCATCCTGTTAGCTAGCAGCTCTGAATAAAACGCGGAGTTTCTGCTGTTTTAACTCAGTAAGAAAATGTCTCCAGGGGTAAATTTTCAGCTTTTCAGAGAGGGAGTCGGGAAGGGAGGACATCACTTTAACCAAACTAGCAGCCTTTGAAGCTTCTCACCACGGTCTGCAGCGGATTGTAGTCTGCAGACGTAAAGTTTATGAGGGACTAGAGATGCTATGATATCCGCCTTGTCCCCCGGACTAGCTTTATTTATGTCACAACCAGTAATATTTGGTAAATTCCCCAGAGAGAGAGACTGTATACAGCCTTGTGCATCATGTGAGGTGCAGTGGATGGTACAAGTTGGTAAAGACTGTATTCCCTGTGTTGAGACACACCCAGGTTGTCAGTGGCGATGAGATAACTTGTGTGGCTGCAGCTTTGCTCTGGTATTGTTCCAGTCCGCCTGTCCAGCTGAACTGTTTTTGGTGTATTGACCTGCTATTCTATAAACGATTCTTGGCTCATGAATCTGAAAATGAGCCAATCAGTGCTGCATCATGTGCAGCTCACACTCAGATTTATTTGTTATCCTTAAATCTCTGCCTCCATCCTAAGCTTTGCATGCCCACACCCTCAGACAGTCAAGAGCTCCTCATTTTCTGAGGCAACTCAGTTGTTTTTCCACAAGGCTGCAATGAACTGGCTGAGACATGATATGAATCTCTGGGTGTGTTTTGGCTTTTAACAGTTTGTCAGGCTTATGGCCCATTTCAGAGGTCCTGAGCAGCTAAATAAATCACATTAGTCGTGGCTCAGTCCTCCTACAGGTTCTATTGATCATCCATTATAGTAAGGTCATGCATTACATTGAATTGGGGTGAATTTAAAATGGTGTGGCATGCTTATTATCTTAATAGTAGTAAATTTGTGTCCATTCTCTTTTGCCTTGTCAAGAGAATGGGAAATTATTTCAGAACACTAAAATATGTTAACATCACTCAGAGGAATACAGAGTATATACTGAGAACTGGTAACGTCTTACAGCTCATATTAGAATTTGAATTAGGGTAACAATTAGCCAAGAATGAACAGAATTAATATTATTTTACACTGTGAGGATTTGGTGTTTTTATTTTATTACAAATGGAGAATATTTAGGAATTGTTACCGGGTTAGACCCCTTTTTCCTCCAGAACTGCCTTCATTCTTGGTGTCATAGATTCAACAAGGTGCTGGAAACATTCCTCAGAGGTTTTTCTCCATATCGACATGATAAAAAAATACAGTAAGTGGAACTCTAGTTACAAATTAAGTTATATTGTTGTACTAAGTATATATATATATATATATATATATATATATATATATATATATATATATATATGTGTATATATATATATATGTGTATATATATATATGTGTATATATATATATATGTGTATATATATATATGTGTATATATATATATATGTGTATATATATATATGTGTATATATATATATATATATATATATATATATATATATATATATATATATGTGTATATATATATATGTGTATATATATATATATATATATATATATATATATATATATATGTGTATATGTATTCCTCCAAAGGGGGACATGGTAGAAATAATTTGAGAACCACTGTACTCATAAAGGGATGGACATGGTCAGCAACAATACTCAGGTAGGCTGTGCTGCTTAAACCAGGCCACGTTGGTACTAAGGAGCCCAAAGTGGGCCAAGAAAATATCCCCACACCATTACACCACCAGCCTGAACCATTGATTCAAGGCAGGATGGATCCATGTTTTTATGATGTCTCCACCAAATTCTGATCCTACCATCTGAATGTGGAGCTGAAACGGAGACTCATCAGACCAGCAACGTTTCTCCATCTTCTATTGTCCAGTGTTGGTGAGTGTGTGTGAATTGTAGCCTCAGTTTCCTGTTCTTAGCTGATAGGAGACACCCGGTGTGTCTTCTGCTGCTGTAGCCCATCTGCTTCAAGGCTGGACGTGTTGTGTGTTCAGAGATGCTGTTCTGCAGACCTTGGTAGGAACCAGTACTTACTGGATTTCCTGTTGTCTTTCTATCATCTCCAACCAGTCTGCCCATTCTCCTCTGACCTCTGACATCAACAAGACATTCTGGTCCAGACAACTGCTGCTCACTGGATATTTTCTCTTCTTCAGACCATTCTCTGTAAACCCTAGAGATGGTTGTGTGTGGGAATCCCAGTAAATATTCAGACCAACAAACATGTCATGTTTAAAGTCATTTAAATCTCCTTCTTCTTTATTCTGATGCTCAGTTTGAACTTCATTAAGTCGTCTTCACCATGTCTACATGACTACATGTGTTGAGTTGCTGCCATGTGATTGGCTGGTTTAGATTAATATGTGAATAAGCAGGTGAACTGGTGGACCTGATAACATGGCCAGTCAGTGTAAATGATATTTAAACATGTTCTACGTGGTCTTTTCACACAAATTTCTTCTTGAAATGAAAATCAGATGGATGCAGTGTAGCATTAGGCCTGGTACACATAACGATATTTTTAATCTTAAGAGATTTTTTATCTGGTGGAGACCTCACACATGAAGATAAAAAATCAGTTTTGATCGTACTGCGTGGGGTGTGCTCTGAAAATGTAATCACAGAACAACACACACATGACGATGCTGTCCTGCAACTGATCTACAATTTAGTCCTCCAAGCCGGACAAACATTGAAACGTAGAAGAACCTTAGCAACAACCGGAAAAAAACGAAGAAGAAGAAACATAGTCACAACCGGAAAACACAACACCCAGCATGGAGGAGGATATATAGGACGAGGGAATGATGGTGGTCTTGGGACTAGTGTTAACAGAAAAAGCCAGAACTGAAAAAATAACAGACTAGAGATGCCGGACTTCATTTACTTCCTTGTTTCCCAGCCAGCTCGCTCTCTGATTGGCTACATTCCGTACCACGTCACCATCCACACAGTCACAATGAACGAGTCGTCGGCGTTCCTCAGAAATTGGCTCTGAAATATTGAACATGTTCAATATTCCCAACTGTCAGCTACGACCTGTTTCGGAGCAGATTATCGGGACAAATCGGCTCGTAACACACCACAGACCAAATGATGATTGGACAGGGAAATCTCACGGTGATCGGGTGTTTGCCGTCTGAGGTCGGGAAGAGGCAAAATCTGGACAAAAACAGCCCAAAACTTGTTATGTGTGTACCAGGCCTTAGCTAACAGTGTTATGTTTTGTACTATAAACAAACATGAGCCTGTTAGCTGATTTTTTACCAATCAGCTGTTTATGACATTAAGCTCCAACCAACAAACCAAAAGGAATTTAACTGCAAAAGCAAAATTCTTTTCACCCGTTCAAAAAACTGTTTTTATGTTTTGATATTCTAAATTATTTTGTGGCTGTTTTTAATTAACTAGAACATGTTTGTCTTTAATTAGCATAAATTAGTTTTATCTACAGCAGCCCTGAATTATTAATAGACACATTTCTCCCTCCTTAATCATTTCACAATGTGGAGCAGAAAGTCATCGTTTTTTTTCTTTTATTCCTCTGCTGCATGTGATGGTGTTGGTGTAGTTCTGCTGGGGCTACATCAGCTAACCTGGACAATACTGAACTTCCTGCTTTGCAGGATGTTTTTATTGTTGGTCCGTTCCCAACTTTTACACAGACACACTTCGTTTAAAGAAGTACAGGAAGTTATTGTCCTCTTTCCAAACTGTATGTCCTTTTATCCATTTGATACATACATGTTTATTTTTATATTTAGTGTGTGTAATGTTGATGTGTTATTTCTGCTGACCTGAGCCTCTACCAGGCCAGGACACTGAAGTTTCTCATTTCCTAGGTTAATAAACGACAAATTAAAAAGGGGAACAAAGAGCAATAAAGGAAGTTTGTATTTTGATATTAAGATCAAGACAGAAAAAAATTAAATCAGACCCCAAATCAAGTATGTTTTGGTCTGATCACATTGCCTACACTCCCTCTACTGCTCACCTCCAAAGGGTTTATTTCTGAGGACTTTCACGGATTACACTCCAAATAAGCGACATGCTGATTATAAACATGGGAATGTTTAAATAAAAGCAAGTATATAAGTTGAAATTTCCCTCTGGGATAAATAGAGTATTTTTAATTTAATTTCATGTTTTTGTTCTAAAACTTCAGGTAAATATATCAAATTTTGCACAAATGTTCTCTTACACTTAGGAATCAGCTTATTTGAAGTTGACAACAGAGGATATTAACTTCAGAGAACATTTGATAATTAAAATATTGGGATAAAATGATGACAGAATGCAAAAGACAAAAACGAAACCCAGTTTCTGTTGCATTTCTCAAGCACAAGGAGAGGTGATTGTAAGCAGTGTGACTGGTTTTCAGAGGCATACATCTGTTCTAGTTATATTTCTTACAGCTTGCACTTATTTCTCTTTAGTATCTGCTCTTAAAAGAAGTGGTGGTGGGGTGTGTTTGCTCACTGGCAAATCAGTTTTGACAGCACAGCATCGATCAACATCTCTCTTTCTGTTCTCTTACAAATAAACATATTTTATGTCAGGCATACAGAAGACTTGCAGGGTTTTTTTGCAGCTGTTATGTATAATGAAGTATTACAGACTTTGCTTTTCTTATCATTACTGCTGACATTGTAACTGCCATGCAATAAAGGTAAGTTTAAATCTGAAAATCTTGCAGGATTGTAGGATTTTTGGGTGAGATGCTGTGGTTGGCTTTATTCTGGGGTGTCTAAAAATGGTTTGAGCGTTTGAACTCCAGCGTCACTGGAGACCCTGCAAGTGTGTGCAATGAGGTCCCAGCCAATATGGAGTAGTTGAGTCTGTGCCTGTTATCAGTTCATGGAGACTTAATTTGTCTGCCGTCCAGACAGCCTCCTGTCTCTGGTGGAGCTGCGTCTCTCTGACATGTCTGCGATGATTGCAGCTGGTGGCCAGGCAGGCGTGAATCCAGTTGGCACTCCCAGTGTCATTTATTAATGTACAAGTCTGGACAGGAGTATGTCAGAAACAAGGGGCATTGAAAGAACAAGGGCCCTTCTTTCTTGGTGAAGTTTTCCTGTATACTGTATAGGTCCATAAGTCTGAAAAATGTGTCTATAAAGGGAAAGATAGCAGGATGTTCTGTTTTTCATGAAAGAATGAGCTAATGTCAGAAAGGTGGGGGCTTAAGATTAAGTGGGTGGAAGCAGGCAGAATGTTAAATGAGCTGTCAGGAAGGCTCTCCTCCGGCATACTTCTTTGGTTGTTTTCTACACTCCCTGTACATAAAAGGTTGGCTAAGACTTCCTCGACAAAGCTAAGGGGCTTAAGAAAGCCAATCAGCTGTTTCCAAGTCTCCATGTGCCCACGCTCCTGAAGGAAGCTTTTTTTTGCCAGCTCTAGTTTCAAACCAATCAACTAAGTCATTGTTAGAAAAGCCTCAGATTACTGATCAGTGTTTATTGGGTCATAGATGTTTTACAATGGGAAGGTTTTCAATACTGCAGGATACTTTGTAAAAGGCAGTTGTTTGGAGGTAATCCCTGTTGCACACTTAATTTCACCTCAAGCAGATGAGAATACAATTGAAACAGTAGCTGTATTTTGCTCACTCAATCATGATGCTATCTTCCATCATCTGCAGCAAAGAGGTTGTCATTAAACTAGTGCTGGCTTCGAAATTGTGCTGAATCACCAGACCAGAAAGCTTCAGAGCAGGGTTTAGTTTGTTAGTGCATCAATCATGGTTTCTCCAGGAAGTGGGTTTCTGAGCAAATTAAACTGTCTTTTTTTTCCTGGCCTGGCAGCAACTAACCCATTTCCTGCAGATATTCTGTAGATGCCACTTATTCTCACATTCGTCAGTAACATGCTGCTGAAATACAAATCCTGCACAATGATGTGGTTAAAACATTTATTTCTAAGTACGTGTGTAGTGATGTCACTTCCTGTTATTTTTAAAACATTGTGTTTGTTGAACATGGCGGAGCCTGTGGTCTTAGGTTAGCTGCTAGTTTAGCTGCTAATGTGAGATGTAACAAGCTGATAGATAGTTGACAGGTGAATGTGATGATAATGGTGAACAAAAAAATCTGACATTCGAGTTATCTTGGTGAGAAAAGCTGATTTTGGGCGGAAGTGACACTCAGTTGTGTACGTATGCATCCATCCATTATTGAAGCAACATTGATGAGGAAGGGCCTTGACCCTTATGCACTCCTAAGATTAACTTAATTAAATGCCCCTTTAAGGCCAAAAGTGTCCATGCACAGCTGCTATAAAATCATCCTAAATCAGTATTCTTTTTTTTTAGCTTTTTTTTTTTTTTTCATGAATCACTTGAACAACCTCAGACTCAAAACTACCAGACAAATATGTAATTTAAAAAATATTAACCCTTTAAATGCCACTTTAATCATTCAGTTTAATAATTATTCTTTAAAAAAAATGGCTTATTTTCTACATTATAAATATCAGAGATGTGTCCTTGGTAGTGATTAGAGTCTTGGATATGTCAAAGATTAACAGAAAAATCATTTAATATCATTAGTATTTGTTATGTATTATCAGATTCTCCCTCAGGGGACCTTTGTGGCCAAAAATGTCCCATTGACCATAATTAAAACTACATATTTTAATCTCAGTGTCATTACAGTTTGAAATCATTCATACTTTAATGTCAGCATTTCATTTGGAAGAACAGTAGGAATATTTGATATAGATTTACTTGATTCCACCAGATTCAACTGGTTTCCAATTGTAGGCAGATGAAGTAAATTATAGTATTTTTGCAGGTTACATGAAGACATTCGACTGGCAACCATCTGACCATCTTACAGGATGATCCTTTAGCTACATTGGACTCTTTATTCTTTTACCATAGACATACCAGTCTGTGTAGCTAGAAATGACCTCCAGTGTTCAACAAACGATCAGTTGAGCTGCAGCAAACAAATCACAGTAATAGCACGTCTCATCCAGGAAAAGCCAGGTTTCGACAGAATTGTGATGTGGTTTAATTTAAACCACAATGTCTCGAAATGTTGTCTGAACAAAATCCTTCCTTTTGCAAGAGCATGAAATCCAAAGTGCCTCAGGGTCTGAAGAACTGAGCAGACTGGGTTAAACCACTGGTTTGGATTTCAGGTTGCCAGGCTTTAATAGTATTCAAACTTCCCAGTTGCTAATCTGACCTAGCATCTTTTGAAACTGAAACAAGTGTGGAGGACCACAGCACAGTAAATAAAACCAATAAGCCTTTAGCTTGCAGAATTTTCCTTATCAGTATTGACTTAAAGGCCAAATTTAACCGTCGTTCCCTGAAGAGCATCTCTGGTGTATTGTCTGGTTATCTACCTGCATCTAAAAATAAACGGTTGTCTCTTTTATTGACATCTAATTGCATCTCCCCACCAAGTGTCTTTCTTTGATGGATCGAGGGAAACGGCTCTGCGACAGCTTTGATCTGCCATCGATCGGCTCAGCTGCCCGTTAATGGGCCGATCTGGACCCTTTGTTTACACCTTTAGGGCAATGGCTGTTTGTTCTCTGCAGATTTTGAGATGCTATCTAATCTATAGTTGGTTTACAACCATGCCAGTCATGTAGATCTAGGGATGCTATGCTAGTTGGTCTGTCCCTCCATTACTTAAGAGCAGGTTGGTTGGATTCAGTTTTGGCAGTTTCATCTTCTTTCAGCTAGTATTTTAATACACTTTTAGCGTCTTAGTGAATTATTTACAGTTAATATATTGATCTTGTAGCTTTGAGCAACTTTTTTTTTTTTGCTAAAATGGAGCCTGAAAGAGCAGCTGTAGTCCTTACAACAGATCAGAAATTAAACACCCCCAATGACTGCTCTATTCTCATCTCTGTGTAGCTGGCCAGTCAAGCCATCAAAAACAAATGCTGGATTAAAACTGTCAGAAACCAGAAACAGTTGACCATCGCAGCTGATTGTTGATGGACGATTCACGTGTCTGCCATCTAGCACTTAGAGAATTAAGTGCTTCTGTTCATTAATCATAAATGTCTAAACTGTATCAGCAGATCAGAGCAACTTCTACATGTAATAAAAATGATGTTAAACAACATCCGTGTGTTGCTGCTTGGGTCGTGTTAAAGTTGGACAGTACAGCAGAGGAAGAGTAATTTCCTGCATACAAACGGATCCTTATTATATTTTTATATATACATCCGATATGTTTCGCCTCCTGCAGGATAACCAGCAGCTTTTTATGCTAAAGTAAAGGTAAATGCTCAGCGTTAGAACATTAGAAAACAACTCAGCAACAGAACATTTAAATGAAATGTTATGTTATTTGCAGTTCTGTAATCATGTACGAGTCTGGTTGAGTTTACTGGAGTTTCACACGTTCAGTAGCATCACTGAACTTTACCATAAACAGACTAGAAAAACCAGAATATGTCTTCAGCGACAGATAGTAGGGCTGGGCAATATATCGAGATTGTCAAATATGTTGAGACTTTTTCACATGCGATACAGAACGAGGGAATATTGTTTATAATGAGATGGCTTGTTTTGAGTTAAAAGCTTATCGTTTTGCATTTTGCACAACTGTATTGTTGTTATGGTCCTTAAAGTATTTTTCATTCATTTTGTTTTAAAGCATAGAACTCTTAGAGCCAGGAAAATGTTCAAAAAGCTGAAGACAAGTCTATTTGTACAGCACAACTCAATGACAGGGTGATTCAAAGTGCTTTACAGAAACATTAAACATCAGAAAACAGAAGCATAATTTAGCATTAAAAACAAAAGACAAAGTAAAAAAGAAAACATTGGATAAAAACAGCATTAAAACATGATCAAGTTTAAAAATTCAAGCATAAATGAAACAGATGCAGATTTGGAATTTTTAAATAAAAACTGTTTAAATGCAGCAAAGAAAAGGGGGGGGGGGGGGGGGGGGGGGGCTAGAGCAGTCATTGGCCAACCTGAAAGTCAGTGGTTCGATTCCGGGCTTCCCCTGACTCCTTGTTGAAGTGTCCATGGGCATGAATGAATGTGTGTGTTAGGGCTGGACTTTCCTCTGCAGCTGCTACTGAAGCCTGTTTGGGTTTTAGTCAAGCGACAACCTCCGGCGGTGAAATGTGAAGCGGACGTGCAAAAAATTGCAGTTCCCCCCTCGTCCACTAGGCTGGCTGGCTTCAGAACAAATCCCCATAGACTCCCATGTTAAAAAGGCCAACTTTACAGCAGAAATAAACATGTTTAAACCTTGGACTAAAATCCATTTTAGGATTAATAGGTCAAGTTTACCTTCATGACAACTATGAGAGGGTTGAATTTTTTTCTAACTCATCCGTTTGGTTGTTTTTTAATCTTAAAATTCATCATAATTAGGGGCGTGTCCTTTTGATTTACATGTATCCAGCATCCGCGACAAGAAGGGAGAGTGTAGCACAAGCGCGGTTTTTAGCTGGCTCACAGCGCGCCTTAGCTTTAGCCCGCCTACCTTCGTTAACCGGTTAGCTCACGTTAGATCCAAGTTGGCTCAGTTAGCTCTTAGCTACAGGCAGCTCGGGGTTCGATAGACGTCAATCATCCACTCCCACTCTCACAACCCCCCTCTCAGCTCCGCCACTTTGTCCATTTTTGTATTTTCCGGGAGCGACTGCAGGCGTGACGCTACTACGATAGCGACGGTAGGAACCGCCCAACGAGCTTCACTTTTGCTCTTCAGAAACCTACGGGTGACGTCACAGAGGCTCCGTGCATCTTTTATGTACAGTTAATGGTTTTAGTGCACTGATGATTCATTCCTACAAGGTCCCGTATTATACATACGGCAAAAATAAAACAAAGAAACATCCATCTCTGCATACCACCCTCTACAGAAAAATTCCACATCAGATCCAAAACGACGGGACAGGAATCAAAAACATACAACAGCACAAAATCCTGTCAAAATGACCACCCGTGGCAGAAGTGGGTAGAAATGATCTTATTTCCTCTGTCTTTTATTAAATATTAAAACTAGTTCTAATGGAAAATCATGTAGTTTTAGGAAAAGTCAGGGACCAGCAAGACTTCATGATTTTATTTGACAAAGTTAATGAAAATTCAAGTTTTTAAAGAGTCAAAATGATGTTCTAGTGTTAAATGCATCTAAGTTATACAAAATAAAGATTAAGCAAGAGTCAGATTTCAGCTAATTTCTGTTTGAGTACTGTCTACTCTTAAGGTCCAGAAACTTGAGAAAGTACTTGATTTGAATAACCGTAGGTCAGTAAGTGAGGTGACTGAGTTTGGTAGAGGGAGGGGAACCGCAGGAGAAACTAAAAATCCTGGTAATTATACTTTTAAATTAATGTACAGCTACTGTTTTAATGCACATTTTAATGCACTGTTCCAGTATTATTTATGTGTCAACCAGCAGCTATTCTGCTAAAGGACAGCTGGAAGTCAAAGCTAGCTGGACGTTTCTACATTCTCTAATCAGGTTGAAAAGAAATTTTTAAAACCGTTTTTATAATGTAGTTTACAGAAAGAAGCCTCTCGGGTCCAGGTAGAGGTCCTGTAGCATTTTCAATTTGTGTTCTCTGAGAGAAGTCCAGAGGTATTATTTAGGATTTATTTATTCTTTACACAGCAGGAGATTGTTGTTATTTTATCATGTTGGCATAAAAAGATGGAAATAAAACGTAAATACCTGTAAGGAGAGTTAATGTGTTTTTACACATTTATAGCGTTGTTGAACTAATTCATGCAAATTGTGATAAAATCGTGATGATAATCATACCAAGAAAATCTAAAATCGTGACATCCCTCGTGCACAACAGATACAGCACAAATCCAGCTCATGCTCTCTTCTTCAGATAAGACTTTTATATGTAACCTTAAACTGCCTCTACCGAGGCTCATGTTTGTGCTGCAGCACCTTTTAAAAGCCCATTTGATCCTAGCAGAGTGATTGTAGTTGTATATGCATATGCTGCACAGCTGAGTGGGTGTGTTCTCACAGGCCCATGGGAAAAGCACAGCCTCATTTATAAACTCTGCCCAGAATAAAGCAAATCTGTCTGCAGCACATGCAGAGATGTAGAGAAACTTACTGATTCAGCTCCACCGGGCGTGAGCCAGAGAAAAGATTTTGGAGGCAGCATCTGATGAAACCGTATTACAAAGAGCAGGAGTAGAATAGTAATAAGTTATAACACATATAACTTCACACCCTGTCAGGGATTTTTTTAAATGCTTATCGTTATTCAGCTGGAGAGACTTTTCCTTTTCTAAATCGTGTCTTAGAAATGGATTGGGATCTTGCACAACAAGGGATCCTTTAAAGGGGAAAGATGTAAAATCCCATTTAAACCTAATCCCAGTTGCTCAAACAGAACAGCTCTGGGAATAAAATCCCTGCAGTAGAGGAAGGCTGTCATTTACCCAGCATGGGACCTGACACCGAGTTCAGCTGGTCTCCATCGGTGTTTACCCTTTCTCTAGCTCCCCAGATGAGCCCTCCTCATGTGGCTGTAACCTTCTCCTCATGAATGCAGCATGATGAGTCATTCACTGGTTTACAGTAAGCAGTGCTTTATTTATAATACAGCTCTCTTTAATGGTTAATAAAGTAGATGTGACTGTAATGAATATTGTCTCATTTAGATATTGGTGTTAGCAGCATGCAGACAGTCCTGCAGGGATTTCTGGGCCACGTTCATCTCTTCCGTTAAATGGAGGAGGGAGTGTTTTCTCTAACTCAGTGGGCAAAGATGTGAATCATGAGCAGATGACTTGCAGAGAAACAGGTGGCAGAGATGCTGTGGGCAGGACCAGTCCAATCCTCTAATATTCACATTTTCACAGAGCTTTTCCCAGAAATATTAGTTTTTATTTTCATTTCTCTGCCCAAAACCTGTTATTCAGCTCTTCCTGTTTTAATAAAATCTGGACGGCATCTTCATCTTTTGTCTTTCTATTTTTTTTAAACCGAGATGCTACAAGTAACTAGGGTCAAATTTATAACTAACTGGTATCACAATGAAACCTTCCTGGTTCATTCCTCACATTAAGACTATTTTTTGTTTTGTATTGCAAGTTTTCTTAAATGTTATGTTTAAATATGCAAATTAGGCCAAAAATGCACTAATTTGCATGTTTCTAGGAAAAAATCTGAACACTAAATTAAGCCAGGTTCAGATTCCTTTTTACAGGGGGGTCCTTCTATTTATATTTATCACTTCACAATATAAAAAATACTGTCATTAAACAGAACCCCCCCCCCCCCCCCCCCCCCCCCCCCCCCCCCCCCTTTTTTTTTTTAACTTCTCAGCTTTCAAACTCTGTTGGAATTGCGTAGATAGCTTGAATGAAATTAAGAATTACGTTGATTTGAATTATGCATGTCACTTCCTGTCAACATAGTCACAATTGAAGGGTTAAATTTGCTCATATGTCCAGTATATTTACAGTCAACCTAATGAATTTCCCCTCTAAACCACACAGTTGCTACATTGAGCGTAGTTTATCATTGAGTCTGATTTTGTCGGCTGTATAAGACTTGAGTGGATCTGATAATACTTAGTGGATGCTGTTTTCATTTCTCCATCCTCTAGCTGCCCTTTGCCTTGTCAGAATTTAATTTAAACATGAAACCGTCATGTTGGTGTCTCTGCAGCCCTCTGGACTGAAACAGCAGAGTTATGACTTCTGTCTTCTTTCCCAAGGTAGTAATGAACACCATATATCTCTGAGCTGCTGTCATACTCAGGCCAGTTTGTCGTTGTGCTCTGTGTTTGTGTTTGTTGTTGTTTTCAGTGAAGTAAAATGCCTCATTAGGCTGCATAAGAGCTGAAATAGCTTTCAGAGTGCCTCCTGTGTGCATAGGAGCCTTTTGTTGTGTCTGAAAGCATGTTCATCCATTATGCAGAGGTATTGGTAAATGGATGTGTCCTTTTCAGAGTTCATATTGAATTTTTTTACTAGTACAGTCCATGTGACTTACAGTGTAAGAACAATCAATTCTGCACAGATTTTTGATACCATCACAACTCTGCAAATCTCATCTGTTTATTTTGCTGCTATGACTCTATTATATAGGATTATACTATGGTCTGGGTGAATACTCGATTCTGATTGGCTGGAGGGTGTCCATTAAAAAGTGATAATGGACACCGATTAAAGAAGTTCTGGTCAAATAGCCTTGTTGTTGTTAATTATTGAGCTGGCTAAATTCTAGTTGGTATCCGTGGCAACAGAAACTCAGACGCCGGGTTGCAGATCATGTCTGTGACGGTGCGTCGTTCCTTCTCCATCATTTTCTATGTAAACTTGCGCGAGGAAGCGAAAATCGCTGCCCTCCTCCAGCCAAGCGACAGGCGACAGTCGTGCATGTAAAATGTTGCGTTCGTTCAAGCGGACGTGCACACGGGGGCTTGCGACGCAACACAAAAAAAAAAAAAAAAATTTTGTGAGTCGCAACTAAATAATCCACCAGCTCCCAGAGTCACAGAGAGACAAACGTTATAAACAAACAGAACTTTTTTCTCAATTAACACAGTGAACAATCCGGGATTTAAGAAACTCATCAACACTTTGGACAAACGGCATCACTGCCATCTTAACACCATGTTAGTGGACTGTTTCTTTCTTCCCTGTATGATGAGTGTAGTGAGGGTGTTGTGAAAGACGTGGTGACCGTCCAATGTTTCGCCACCTCTACGGACCTGTGGTCAAGCCGCACCAGAGCCGTATAGAAATGTCGCGCTACATTTTATTGACGCGGATTTCAACGTGAAAACGAAATGTCTCCAGACTATTTTTTTCCAGATCACACCAGGAACATAGCTGCTGGTCTGAGACAAACAATAGCTACGGGGACCTGGTGGAAAGAAACTAGTCGGCATTACCACAGTACACACTTCAAATGTAACCCCCACCACTACTCCACCTCTTATCTATAATTGTGTTAAATAATCAAGATCTCAATTTCAATCAAAATAATCGTGATTATCATTTTTCCCATAATCGAGCAGCCCTACTCTGTCCTTCAAACGCCACCATGGATATGCCAGTATCTTTATAAAATGTCACGATCAATGGCAACGTTGCATTTAATAGTTTGCCGCCCGTCATTCTGTCTTGATTACCTTCCTTACTTGTTTAATACAGAGTGAATGGTGGATAACATAAAAACGATTTAAGATGGACTTAACATTTAATGATCAGAGTTCACGCCCCCGCATCATCCATTAATTTATGATAATGGACACCTTGTCAGGCATTATCCCTTACATAAATGACCGACAATCCACACTATTTACTATGAGGTTAAAACAACTATTTAGAAGTCACAGCAGCTCCGATGGAGTCTCAGCTCCTGCTGCAGCATCACAGCTTTGCTGCTGCCGGTGTCGGAGATTTTTCCCCAGCCTCTCCGTACCTCGCACCACCTCCTTTCAGGAGTCTGCTGCAGCTTTGGATTGTGCTGCAGTCCACGTTGTTCCACTTGCCTTGCAAGCTTCAGAATTCAGTGGGTTTGTTTCTTCAGATCTTTTGTGTTAATCTCATAAAGAAGTTTCAGATTTTAAAAAGTGTCACAGTTTCCGAACGCATGCGACACACTGCAGAGCTTCCAGGTGGAGGTATGAACAGAAATGAGTCCATTCTGGATTAAATGCTGTTATTTCTTCCTTATTTCTCTCCCCCTCTGTCCGTCTCATCGCCTTTTTCTCAACTTTCTGTAGAAAGTAGAGAAAATCTCTATCTTTTTCTTTTTCTGCTCCAATTCATGTGTTTCTTGCCTCCAACACATCTTATTGCACAGTAGAGTCACAACACATTTGACTAAGTGAGTGGTGTCTCAAGGGGTGGCTTAACTTGCATTTAATTGGCTGTTGTGTTTCCTCGTTCTCTAAAATACAGAAGCTGTGCCCGTTATAATAGAAACACTCTGTCAGGTTGGAAGTCACAAATTTCAGTCTTGGCTGTAGGTCTGGGTCTGTATGGTCCAGATCTGGACCCAGAAGTCAGAATCCAGTGGCGTATCTCTCAAAAAATTAGCAACCACTGGGGGATTTGTCATCCTGAACACAAAGAAAAGCCTGTTGATTACTTTAGAAAGTAATGCAGGGTTTCCTGGTCTACAAAACCTCACACTGTATCAGAGGAGTTAATAGACTTCTTCCCTCCACCACTGATATGCTTTTAATTGTAATTAAAGTAGCAGCTGATTAACCAAAGTTTCATTAAGTGCAGGTGGACATGGTAGTGGGATGGAGGGGAGTTTAACTTTATTGTGGATGAAAAAGTTTGGCTTAGACTGAAAGGGGATTCATTTTCTCTTTCTCCTGAAAGGATCTGTGTGGCACCAACAAGTACATGGATCTCCTCCAGGTGTTTGTGCTCCTCTTCCTCGTGAGCAACCACTAATATTTCTCTCTTCCTCCCCTTTGTTCTTGATAAATATTACATACCAGCCTTACCCTGTTGCTGTGGCAAAAAATGACACGTCTAATATTAGGGATTGGTGGGAAACAAGGAAATCTTGGTTGCATGGAGAAAGAGACCTGGAAGACTGGGTCGACTAATAAATGTCAAAAATCATTTTTTTTATATTTGATTAGATCAGGGGTGGCCAACGTCGGTCCTCGAGAGCCACAATCCTGCAGGTTTTCCTAATTTCCCTGCTCCAGCACACCCGACTCAAATTAAATGGATCCAACAGCCTTTAAGAATCTGCACAATGGCTCGTTAGTTTAAGTCAGGTGTGTTGGAACAGGGAAATTTGGAAAACCTGCAGGATTGTGGCTCTCGAGGACCGACGTTGGCCACCCCTGCATTAGATAATGGAAGCATTTATGAAGTTTAAATTGTGGTTCAGAAAAATATGCAGCCAGGGACACTTTTCTTTTGGGGCCTTTTTCTCATGTGTCTGAGCCTCATTCTGCTCTTAAATGTAAAACTCTGAGAGTCCATGTCGCGCTTGATGAGCACTGAGCTGCACAAATATCTGAGAACGACATTTAAGCAGGTGAGAACAATAACAAGGACCACTTATTGTCACACTCTCCCAGAGGAGACTGATGGTACAGACTACGTTGCCCTGGCAACACGTTGCTGTGTATCTATGATAGTTGTAGTTTTACTAAAAGAAATCTTAGATTATTTTTTATTTTGGTTTAATAATTACTGTTGCACTCTTCATGTTGTCCATAGCTCTTATTGCCATTTTTGTTAAATTTCTTTAGTTAAGTTTCTTTCTGTGTCTCATGAGGCCAGACTGAAGAAGATTGTGTATTTATAAATGATAATTAACAGGTGATGTAATATGGCAGCCCGCTTCTCCCAGTGTACCTAGGCTTTCCCACTTGGAATTAATAAAATATCCATTATTTGTTGTTATTATTATTATTATTATTATTATTATTATCAACATTTACTAGATAACTAGTCTGCTAACTGTAAACATTAAAGGCTTAAATCTACGCAGCAGTATGAGTTATTAACTGCTGGTGGGCAGAAGATATACTGAGGCTGCCACCAGTGTTTTGGTTTAGGCTGAAATATAATATTTGTTTTGTAGAGGTGAATGAATCTAAACACAACTCAGGACAGCAGAGCTGTCATCCACTTAATTCATGGGCCTCGTGATTTGAGTGTGCAGCTCATTTGCTGAGACATTAACTAATTAAATTAAATCAAAACACAATTATAACAACTCAGTTTTAACTGTATTACTCAGAACTACTGTAGCAATTCATGAACAATTAACAGAAGAAAACAAACTGATGTTATTTAACTCTTAAAACCTTACTAGATCACCGACACACCCTCGAGCCCTATCGCTGTCTTTTCCAGGCATTTACATCCCGCTCAATAAGTTTACAATCCAGCAGCTAAATGCAGTGTTTATTCAGACACACAATATGGTAAAAACAGCATTATTTATCACATTTCATGTATGTACACATGACAGCACCTGGGTCCAGCTGGACTCACAGCAGTCTGGCTACCACTTAATGATGACGTCCCATCTTGTTTGAATTCTTGCTTGTGTTGTTCTTGCTCTCAAATGTAAGTCGCTTTGGATAAAAGCGTCTGCTAAATGACTGTGGAATAGAACAGAATTTTTTATTATTTTATTTATTTTTTTTATCTAACTATTTAAGCCACTGTGGTCCTGATCAAGCAACACTAGCTAATCAGAGGCCGAGTAAGAGCAGTAATTCATGCTGATTTGTTTTAGATGTGTAGGTTTAAGCTGATTAAAATAATTTAGGATTCAGTTGGTTTCTAAGACTCATGTTTGATCCTCTCTGTGGGAATTGTTTTTAAGTTTATTTACTGCTGGTTTCACAGAATGAGGATCACTTTGTTTTCTCCAGAGCCTCTAACATGGAGCATGAAGCAATAAAACACCACTTCAGAAAAAGGGATGGGAGAAAGAAATCATATTTATTAAAGAGTTTAAATGACGTTCTCATGGTTTATGTAGAGAGAAACTGCTTTGTTAACTTTGTGCAGCAGTAGGAGCAGAAGATTTGTCCTTTGTTAAGCTTAATGGAGACAACACATGAATGTGTTTAGTATATGTTGAGATGGTTGTCATTGAGTTGTTTTCATTATAAAAATTAAAAGACCTTTTGGCAGAGCTGTAGATGGAAGATTCTTGTTTATATGTAGAATATATTATCAATATGTTATTGTTTTCCAAGCAGAGATGTGCAACCTCTGTGCTGGAAAGAGCCTTTATTTATCACAACACCCAGTGAAGCCAAGACGTATTGGGAACCAGTTTAAACAATGGTTGTTAGAGAATATATTAAACATTCTGTTGTACAAAGAAGTACTTTAAAGTATTTTCCATTAAATGTACTTGAACAGAAATTAGATATTGTGACTTCTCAAGACTTGATCATTAAAAGTAAACATTATTAAAGATGATCTTGCTTCAGGTTTTACTCCAACCTATCAAAGATTGCTACTAATGAATTGAGTTTAAATCAAATTCACTTAAAGAAAATGTAGACATGAGACAGGGAGGCAGTTTATAATGTCAGTGGGTTTTACATCTGCAGTGGGTAAAACAAGTATTGAACACATCAGTAAATATTTTCTGATGGAGATGTAAACATGAAATTCTCTCCAGATGTTGATAACAGCCAAAGTAATCAATACAAAGAAACCTAAACAAACAAGTTCAGAAATTAGCAAGTAAAATGATACACAGAAAAGTAGTGTACAAATGGTAAATGGTCTGTATTAATATAGCTTTACTGTTCCTGGAATGATACCCAAAGCGCTTACATTATACATCATTCACCCATTCATACCCTCGACCCATCAGGAACAATTTGGGGTTCGGTGTCTTGCTCAGGGACATGAGCTCGACAGGCCAAGGATTGAACCGTCAACCCCTTAGGCTACAAGACGACCACTCTACCCACTGAGCCTAACTCTGAAATGTAGTACAGTCTGAAATGTATTTATTATTTAGCAAAGAAGCCTTTGTTGCAGAAGTGAAAGTATTCTGGCTTGAGCCCGACCGATTGATCAGCCGGCTAATAAAATTGGCCGATTACAGCCTCTTTGAAATAATCATAAACAGCCAGAGTTTTGCCGATTAAATGCCGATATATTCTTAATTTCTCAAGTAAACAATAAATGCTGTCAAGCGTAGGAGTCATGCAAAATGATGTTGTTGCGCCACTAGATGAAGCTCCGCCTCCATTCAGTCCTCAGGCTGTCGGTAATTACAGCAGTAGCTACAGCCAGGCAGCATTACAGGGGTTGGCGTAGCAGATCTTGACGACATGTACGATGTTGTGACATTAAGAATGACTCAACATGCCATGCCATTAGACCAGGTCCTGCTGAGAAACAAGACTTAGGATGCTTAAACCTGGACTGAATTATTCTAAGTAGCTTGTAAATTTATTAACACATAGTTTCTGGTTTGTGTAACCCTTGTTCTTTTAATGAAAATGCCTATTTTAGCCACCTACTGTCCTTTCTGGGTATTACTGTTCTAGTCTGTAAGGGACCAGCATAGTGGATAATTAGTTATTAAACGGTGGCCTTTCATTTCAAAAAGTGAAATAGTTTTGAATATATTTCAGGTTAAAGTAAATCCAGGTTTCCTTTTTGCCTCCATTGTTATTTAAATGGATTATATCTCCAACTGAGCTCACTGCATTATTGAGGCGTTTAGAAATCCTGGAATCAATGCCATCAGTATGTTTTGTGAAGGTCTTTAAAGAGCTCTTTGCTTTTACCCATCATGAGATGTTTCTTGGTAATGAGACGCCTGAACTAGCAGATACTAATTTACACTGACAAGAGGCAGGATTGCTTTTAGATTACTGATTTCAGCCGCTGTCCGTGTCTGTTTCACCTTCCTTTCTTCATGTGTTTGCATTTCATTGCACATAGCTTAATTTCTGATTTGATTTGTTTTGGTTTCTTTGTTTGTCTGGATTATTTGGGTTGTTACAATCTGATGAAAATTTCCTGTGTAAAGCCTCATTAGAAAAATATTTACTGTGTTCAAAACCTTTTTTTTTTACCTCCTATGTATAAAAAACTGATTTCTTTGCCAGCATGTTGACTTCATCTAGCAGCAGGTTTAAATATAAAACGATGTCATCAAGTTCATCCACAATGCTGCTCAACCTTGTTAAACATTTAAAGGCCTTATGTAACGTCATGAATCTTTGCCATCCAACCTCGGCTGTGGCTGTAGATAAATAACTGATTATAAACTACCACAGTCATTGAAATAAAGATGTTTGTTACTAACATTTAATCCAGAATATATGACAATATTAGACATTCTGTAAATAAAAAATGTGACGGACATGTTGTGAGACGTGGATGATTCTCGTGTAATTGAGGTGCCCAGTAGTACAAGAAGAATGTGCATACATGTATATTTAGTCCACTTCAGTTAACAGAAGGTGGCAAACATGAAAGAAAAAGCTGCTTTAATCAACTAAATGTCAAAATTAGAAATTTAATTTTACAGATGCAGAGCTTTAACTTAGAATAGAGACCTGTTGGAACAGCTCACATCTATTTAGGCGAAATGGAAACGGTGACATGATGAGAGATGAAATGAGCGGGTCAGAAGTAAAGATGGCAAGATGTTCACCATTACTCCGGTCCAGGCAGATGGCTGTCTCTCCTGGTTCTAGTCCTGATGGAGGATTTCCTTCCTGGTTCTGGTTCTAATGGAGTTTTTTTTTTTTTTTTTTCTGGTTTTGGTTCTAATAGTGTTTTTTTTTTTTCCTTGATCAGGTTCTAATTAAGTTTTTTTTTCCTGGTTTTGGTTCTAATGGAAGATTTCCCTCCTAGTTCTGGTTCTAATGCAGGTTTTCCTTCCTGGTTCTAGTCCTGATGGAGGATTTCCTTCCTGGTTCTGGTTCTGATGTTTTTTTTTTCCTGATTCTGGTTCTAATAGAGGTATTTTTCCTTCCTGGTTTTGGTTCTAATGGAGGTTTTTTTTTCCTGGTTTTGGTTCTAATGGAGGATTTCCCTCCTGGTTCTGGTTCTGATGCAGGTTTTCCTTCCTGGTTCTAGTCCTGATGGAGGATTTCCTTCCTGGTTTTGGTTCTAATGGAGGTTTTTTATTTCCTGGTTTTGGTTCTAATGGAGGTTTTTTTTTCCTGGTTTTGGTTCTAATGGAGGTTTTTCTTCCTGGTTCTGGCAATTGAGGATTTCCCTCCTGGTTCTGGTTCTGATGGAGGTTTTCCCTCTTGGTTTTGGTTCTATTGGAGGATTTCCTTCCTGGTTCTGGTTCTGATGGAGGTTTTTCTCTCCACTGTCTCTTTGTGAAGCTCAGGATGGAGGATTGAGTCAGAGAAAAGATTAAATGCAATCCGCTGGTTTCCTTTATTAACAATTAATTTAAAACTGCTTTGATTGCATACGGGAACAGTAGAGCCTTTAAATCTATGAGTAAAGCTTGTTTAACCATTTCTTTTTTCCCCATCACAGCTTATTTCCTCATATTGTACCCTAACATTAACAAGAAACAATACAAATGTGTATAATTTACTACTTGGAAACATAAATATACCTTTACTGCATTTAAAATGTCCACATAGGTACCTTGAGATACATCCAGGTTGTAATCCTTTTCCAGAGAGTGTAAATTATTTAATCCACAGTTCATCAAATTATACACCAGATAAATCAAAGGGTACAGAGGAAGACCTTCCTTCTACGAGGAAGAGAACTGTATCTCTTCAGGTTTTGTTCGTGATGCTCTTTTCCTTGATATTATTTGAGTTGTGCATAGCAATGAGGACATGTTGCCTGTCTCTGAGTTTTGAAGCTTTCATCATGACTGAGAGGCACAGAGTGCTGTCTCATGTTGCTGAGGAGGATGAGGAAGATGAAGAGGATGAGTCAGCAGAGACAATCCCAATGTTCTGCTGCTTTATAGCCACTCATGTTTAGCCATGCTGGGCTTAACAAGCACTGAGGATGATAATATTTGGCATCTTTGCTTCATAAATGACTTGAAAGATAAAGATGTAATCACGTCTGACTCTACTGTTCCTGAATGACGCTTGTTTAAAACTTGCATATATCTTCCAAAATGAAGAGGAAAAGACGTCATTACAAATGAATCAGCCAGATGTGGACACACGGTCCGAACAGAGCTTTTCTAAACTGGTCTCCAGAGTGTCGAAGTCTTCAAACACCAGCTTAGTGATTCAGTTTTTCTAATCCAGTGATGAACTCAGTCACACCAAACACCTTATAACACACTGCAGAGGTGTTGTCATTAACTGGATCATGTTGAGTCACATCAGAATGATACAATAATGATGTTGAAAGATAACAGACAGGTTTTTGTTCTCCCTCAACGAAGCTGCTCAGCACCACATGTTGCCTAACCTGGAGCAGTGACACAATAACGTGCACGAGACGCATGATGATGTTAGTGTTCAGCCCCTGCTGGAGGCCGTCCATCCTGCACTGCTTACTCAAGATCTAAATACCACAAAGAAGAAGTGCTTAGCTATAAAATGCATGATTTCAGTCAAAAGGGAAAATTTAGCTGCTGGAGCTGCAATTGAAAAGCACCTCTCCCGATGCAGAGTTTATGAGGAAAAGTCTACCGTTCTGAGGTCTGTCACAGTCAGTGATACAGAGCAGATTAGAGGAAAAAGACAAAACACTTTCTGTCTGTTGATGAAGTACTTTGCTGATTTTCATTCTGAATGTAAAACCTGCTTTCTATGAGCAACGTTTCTGCCGTCAGACGCAGGAATAAAGTGATGATAAAGTGGTTTTTAATGGATTTGGTTCACCGCTGTAACGAAGCACCTACTGCACAAAATCAGCTTCTGCAAACGAAATTCAGATTACTAGTATGTTCTGACTAAAAACTAACTTTGTTTTTATGAATAAATGTGTTACAAAATGTGTTAATTTCACAGATTAATCTCTTTGCATTAATTTAATCCCAACTTCATTTGATAAGTGTAGGCTATATTTTTTTATTTTGAAATTATGTTGGGACCCTCAGTTTGGGAAAAGCTTTTCTTTCAAACAGACCCTCACTAAATCAGCAGAGCTCATTAAAAACAGTGAAATCCAGCTAAAGTGGGACAGCTTAGAGTCAAGTTAGTCAGATGATGTATTGATAAATTTCCAAAAGCTAATTAGCATAATCAGTAGCTGCACTCCAGCCTCACAGCTATGGCAAACAAGGGAGGGCACGGGCACCTTTAATTAGTCTGCCTGATAAAAGTCTCTTTCTGTAAACAAGTGCAGCTGGATGCAAATGAGATGAATTAGGATATAAGACGGTTTCTATTTACTGAGTGAGCCTGTCACAGGTCATGTCTGTAGGCTTTAGTTCGGTTCCTCTGGAGTTCGAGAGACGACAGCAGACCTCAGCGAACCTTCTGAAATGAAACCGTATGACTGGTTTCCAGTCACCTACCAGTCATGTGTAACGTCTAGAAAGTTGTTTTCTACCAGTCTAAGCATACCCTGTTGCAGAAAGATTCCACAACTCAATATTATTTCCAGCTGATGTAGGAAAAAGTCATATTGTGGTTATTGAGGTCAGTAGTGTGATGATAAACAAACTATCGTTGGTTGTCACACTCACATATGTTGTGTTAGTTGGAAGTACACGTCCTCAGAACTAAATGCAACATGTTCACAGGCTGCAATATGAGAGCAACCAGTAGGGGGAGTGTAGAGACCAGCTGACCAGCTGAAGGTCACAGGGTCAGCGGCCAACATGACGGAAAGTTTACAGGACAGGAGTAGCCGTGCTTGGTTTACAGGGATTAAATACCACCTGACAGACTACGATGAATTAACATTTTGAGGTGTTTATTATTGATGAAAATATATAATAGAAGTCACTTATTAACGGTATAAAAATGAAAACGGCCAAAACATTTGCTACGTTCTGTAAAGTCGAGGATTCACTGGAAATTTAAGATCTATAAAAGAACCGTATAATTTAGTTCTTATATCTGTTTTATTACGGACGGACGGACGGATGGACAGACGGATGGATGGACACATGGATGGATGGCCGGATGGACGGATGTATGGACGGATGGATGGATGGATGGATGGACACATGGATGGATGGACGAATGGACGGACGGATGGATGGATGGATGGATGAATAGACAGAACAATCTGGGAAAACGAAACTAAAGTAGAAAAATCAAACATTGTGTAAAAGACTTATTAAAGCTGCTGTGATGAGAAAATAAAATGATGTTTATTTTCCTCTGTGTGATGTGTGGACAGTAAATAAAGTGTAAAATATGAAGCATGTTGGAAATCAGCAGCATGTTTATTATACGCTTGGTTAATTAATAATTTGTGTAAAAGAGGCAGATTATATGATATTTTTCTTCTTTCTGCCCCTTTTGTTCGAGTTGAGATTTATGGTTATATTGATTGCAACTGTGCCATAAAGGCCTTCAGAGCTAAAATAACATCTTTAAGAAAAAAAAAGATTGGGATTTAGAATAATAATAATAATTTGGGATAATAAATAAATAATAAAAATGACTTTAAAGGGCCCCAGAGGCAGGTTGCTGAGGAGGAGCTGGTGGCTCGGTTATTTGGAGATGGTTTGGATTTTGTGTAGAAATATTGAGACATAAGGTTCAAGCACGACTGGTCTGTTCACCGTTTACACCAGGAATGACTTGATGATAGATGGTCTTGGTACAATTATTGTCAACGAACTAATCAATGTTGTGATTATCACAGTTATTGTGCGTTAATTTCACAACACTTTAAATGTGAAAAACCACATGAACTCTCCTTAAAGGCCTTTAAGTTTTATTTATTTATATCATTTGAGGCCAAAATAATAGAAAAACAAAGTAAAGTAACCAAGAGGTCTCGTTCCAACTAAATGTTCTCTGCTGGATATAAACCTCTACCTGGACTTTAAATAGCTTCTTTCTGGAAACTACATTATAAAAATGGTTTTGAACATGATTTTCAACCTGAGTAGAGAATTTAGAAACCTGGAAAAACATCCAGCTAGCTTTGACTTCCAGCTGTCCTTTTTTTTTTTTTTTTTTTTTTAATTTTTTTTTTAACATAAATAAATCTAATTAGACAAAAACATATCACACACAAAAATCAACCATATCAAAAACATAAAAACAACAGCATAAAAAAACACAATATACATATAGCGAGTAAAATTTTCTTCAAAATAAATCTAATCATTTGTGAAAATTAGGGCTGCAACTTATGACTATTCTGATGGTCGATTAGTCACCGACTATTAAAACAACTAGTCGACCAATCGGATTATGTATCATAATTATTATATATGGATCTTATTTCACTTGCCTCCTCTTTAAATGTTCGAGCATTGCAGACGTACACAAGGTCCGCTTTACAAATCTCACATGTATTTAATTTATTTTGTAAGTTTAACGTGAAGTTATCCCAGACTTTTAACGTTCTCCGCCGCGGTTTTCCTCCCTGGTCTGCCACCATATTTTTCCCCTGGCGGACTTTATGGACCATGTGCAACTCTCAGCAGAGATAAAAAAAAAGAAGACGATGTCTCACTCTGTATTTTTTTTTCCCTCTCTTTGTGCATTGTTCAACTCTCAGCAGAGATAGGATTAGAAGACAATGTCTCACTCTGTAGTTTTTTTTTTTTTTTTTTGCCGACAAAAGTCAACGGCTAAATTCGTTGTCGACTATTTTTATTGTCGACTAATCGTTGCAGCCCTAGTGAAAATGAGATCTGGCCTTAGTGGCATAACATAATTAATCCATTTTGACCAGTAAGAATCTGAAGTTGACGTCCATCCATTCATTCAAGGTCGGACTTTCTTCCAGCTGTCCTTTAGCAGAATAGAATCGAATCTACTTTATTGTCCTTATACAGCCATGTGCGACTAAAATACGGTGGATGGTGTGCACAGTGCGCTGGAAACAAGAATAAATAGACATAATAAAAAAATGACATCTGTTTTGTGCTTTTCTGAAGCTGTCGTTGTCCAGCAGCGTCCTGAGAAACAACACTATGCAATATTTTCATCCTGGACGCTGCGTGACGTAGCAGCTGAGTTTTGCTAGCTAGCGTGTTATACGTCGCTTTGCACACGTATAACACGCTAGCTAGCAGATGTAAACAAACCGGCTGTTTTTTACTGTTTGGAGAGATCTCACTTTACAGGAAGGAAGAAAGATGGATGCCGAATTAGCCGTCGATAGGGGGGCAGGGGGCATCCAATGATCTTTTAGCTGCTGTTTGCTACACAAAATATTACTGGACTACTGGAAATAAAGAAACAAGACCACATAACTGGAATTTAAGGCTGTTCTTGTGCAGACCATTGCACACGGAGGAGTAAAAGGCATCGACTGTGTTTGAACAGTAAAATTATACATTCAAAAAGTGTAAAGTTCAGCGAAGTTCTGCTGTAAACCCAACAAGAGTCGTACAAGATTACAAAACTGCAAATAACACAATAACATTTCATTTTAACGTTCTGTTAGATAAACACTAACATCACTTAACCAAAGTACTGAACATTTACGTTTACTTAGCGTAAAAATCTGCTGGTTGTCCTGCAGGAGGTCAGACATATTGGATTTGTTTCCTCCTTTCTCTGCTACTTTTAAGTCATGTTTTACAGCCTGGTGAGCCGTCCTCCACAATCACACCTTGGTCTCTTTTTTTCTATAACCCAAAATAACCTGACAAGGATGATTTAGTTTGGCTGGAAAAATGAACTCTTCCTCTGTTATACTTTCCCAATCTAACACACCTTTTCTGCAACTTAACGGAACCAAAGCAAATCAACACAAAAACATGGATGTTGTTTAACTTTGTTTGCTTACCGTGTGGAAGTTGATCTGATCTGCTGATAGAGTTCAGACATTATCCTTTATGGAAAGGGATGAATTTGAGGGATCTTTAAAATGAATTGATCGCATTTAATACTGCAATTAATTGTGTAATTAAAGGCAAAATAAGTAGCATTGACACCAAGTGTTTCAAATCAGAACTGCAGTTGAAATTGAAAAACACGGAGAGCGTTTCCCCCCTTCGGAGAGTTTCATGTAGGTTGCCGGTTTGTGAGAGGACGTTCTTTTATACAGTCTATGAAGGATGGAGAACATAGCGCCAGCAAAAATCATGATGAGGAGCGAAGATGATTCACACACACAGTAAGTTGCTATGCTTTGCAATGCTAATGCTAATTTCACGTGCTAATTTATGTTAGCATAAAATGTGTAAACAAAAGCTACATTAATCAACAAATGCCTCGCAGCGGCAGTTTTCCCTTAGTCTCACTTAATAAATTAATTTGATAGTAATTTTATAAGTTTATAAGGACAAACACACTTGGCCAGAACTTCATTACATTTGTTGTTGTAAACTAACAGGCAACCAATTTACTCCACTAATGCATCCATACACACAAATTCATTTGAGTGCCGAGAAATAAATTGGACTAAAATCTTTGTAAATCAAGATAAACTTTTTGGTTAATTTTAGCAAAATTGCTGTGCTTACCTGTGGAGGAAAAACTTTGCCAACTCTGCATCCGTCTTCTCCAATTCTCCAATATTGATCCTGGTTTTATTCCGTTTCTGGTCGTTTGCTTTTTAGCAGGAAGCCGAGGCTTTTTAGGTTTATTTGAAACTATTTCTGGTCCGCTTCTTTTTCTAGCTTCCATTCCTGCTGCTCTTTTGCCGACATAAAATACCAAACGCTGCATTGTTGTTGTTTGGCAACCGTGGGGAGTTGCATATGATTGGTTAAGGAACCAGGAAGTTGGAAAGAGCAACACGGTGCACCCAAGTTACCCCGGCACGGAACTCTTATTTTGAAGGAGAAAAACTTGACAAAGACATTGTTAATGTCGGAGACATTCCTCGCAGCAAATGAGAACACTTTAAATTATTTTTAAGGAAAAAATCCTAATTATTCAGCCTTTAAGTAGTGACATCCCTACTTTACAGCAGTGCCATAAGTTTAGTATGAAGAGTTAAGCTGGAACCCAGACTGAAGCTGCTCCCGCCTCAAAATAAACCACAAAAAATCTCATCTACACATGCTTAGAAAGAAAAAGTGAGAATCGATGCAATATTTCTAAAGCAGTAGCCTACCACATCACTTATCGTCGTTATAGTTATACAGCTGCTAAAAACCCTTGACCCAACATATCCGTTGCCAGGTTGGAATTATTTTGAGGCAGATGTGAGAGAACCCGCCCACATCTGCTGCCTGTCTGGTGAAGACATCTTCTTCGTCTTTGCTGTTCCTTTACAGGAGAAAAAAGTCTTGCATGCAGTTATTTAATTCTGCAGTCATATGCTTGTACAAGCGGTTGTGATTAGACCAGTCGTGCAGCACTAAACTTATTCAAAGAAATGCAAATATACACCATTTTTTTGTCAGGTTAGGGTGTGGTGGGCCAGATTTGATTGGCATAATCAAGCAGCCTCACAGGTATCGTCATACATGAGTGGCTACGCTGCGTGCACAAGCTGTGGACTGAGATGCATTAAATAAATTTCAGCCAGCAGGAACTCAGACATGAATAATTGCATGACATAACTGTTCCAGCTTCATGTTTTTAGGACTTCAGCACCCCAGAAAGATATAAGATTTTAATTCAGGACGTTTAAATAATACAGAATTTAGGTGGCTTGAATTATGTATAAAGGTTAAGTTAAGCACTGCTGGGTTTATGGTTAATGGTAGCAGAAAGTCATTACTCAGATGATGGTGTTTTCATTATGAAGGTCTTTTAAATTCATTCTATTCTGCTCTGTAAAAACGACCTGGCATCGTTGTCTCTCATCTCGCTGCAACATATTTTCATTGCAAATTAAAAATGTATGTTTTGGTAATGTATAATGTTTACGGCAACAGCAGCTCTGCTATTGCAGCTGAACCCGACGCTGCTGGTGACCTTCACATTTCCTAATGAGCTCCCTGCTGCAGCAGCTAGAGCCATGACAGAAAGTACAACCATCAGTTCAACGTTAAAGTTCACCAACAGCCTGAATGCAGAGAGACGGAGCATCCTGTCCATCATGTAATGCACTCTGTCCTTTTTCTTGTCTTGCAGTTGGAAAGACGTCTCTGATCACACGGTTCATGTATGACAGCTTTGACAACACATATCAGGTAGGTGAAGGCAGAGTGAGATTATTTTGTATCACCTCTTTGATCAGACCTTTGATACACACATCTGTACATGAATCAATGAATCAAAGTTTTAACTCTTTTCAGACGAAATAAGGCTCAGGTAAAAATGAGTAAATAGGATTAATCTACCTTAAATTCTTATGTGTTTAAAATGAGGATGTTTTAAGCAACATGAGAGAAAAGAGAAACTTTAAATTGAACATCAACAGCACCGCAGGCCCAATGGCAATCAGTATTTTTAACCCTGTTCTGCAAAGCAGCCTAATTTCCTCACTATCCTGTAACAGAATATTGCTTATGCAGCTCTTTGCAAGCTTCTGCAGACCTGCAGAAGGCTCTTAAATAAAACCTGCAGATTTACTGCTTTATAAGCAAAAAGTATCTACTTACACAGTAATAAAAAAGGAATTAGAAATAAATCTCATGAGCTATTTCATTCACAGAGCGTAAAATGTGCATTTGTGCGTGTCTTTGAGCTCGCTCTGAATCTTTTATTGGAAGAAGGTAGAGTATTATGAGCTGGTGTAATATACAGAAACCATAATCAGATTTTCAGAGGGAACAATGAAACTTATCAGCAGCAGGGTTCCCCCAGGTTTACAGCTTTTACAACGTAAAGATAGTACAGCCGTGGCCAAAGGTTTTGAGAATGACACAAATATTAACTTTAACAAAGCCTGCTGCTTCAATTTTTATGACGGCAATTTGCATAAACTCCAGAATGTTATGAAGATCGATCAGATGAATTGCAGTTAATTGCAAAGTCCCTCTTTACCATGAAAATGAACTTAATTAAAAAAACAAAAAACACTTCCACTGCATTTCAGTCCCACCACAGAAGGACCAGCTAACATCATTTCAGTGATTCTCCCGTTAACACAGGTGTGAGTGTTGATGAGGACAAGGCTGGAGATCAGTCTGTCGTGCTGACTGAGTTAGAATAACAGACTGGAGGCTTTAAAAGGATGGTGGTGGTTGACATCGTTGTTCCTCCTCTGGTAACTCTGGTTACCTGCAAGGAAACACGTGCAGTCATCATTGCTTTGCACAAAAAGGGCTTAACAGGGAAGAATATTGCTGCTAGTAAGACTGCACCCATAGACTGTATGTAAAAGATGGACGGAGCCTCCGTGACGTCACCTGTTGTTTTCTGAGGAGCTGAATTGAAGCTCATTGGGCGGTTCCCACCGTCGCCATCTTGGCAGCGTCACGCATTTCGTCTTTCCCAGAAAATCCGAATATGGGCAAAGAGGTGGAGCTGAGAGAGGGGACTGTGAAGGTAGGGGTAGATGATTGACGTCTATCAAACTCCGAGCTGGCTGTAGCTAACAGGAGCTAACCAGCTAACAGAGGTAGGCGGGCTAAAGTTAAGGCGCCGGCTAAAAATCGCGGCTGTGCTGCACTCTCCCTTCTTGCCGCGGATATTGGTTACCTGTCAATCAAAAGGACACGCCGCTAATTATGCCGAATTTCAAGATTAAATAACATCCAAACGGATGAGTTAAAAAAAATTCACCCCTCTCACAATTGTCATGAAGGTAAACTTGACCTATTAATCCTAAAATGGATTTTTGTACCAGGCTTTAAACATGTTTATTTCTGCTGTGAAGTTGGTCTTTTTAACATGGGAGTCTATGGGGATTTGCTCTGTTTTGGAGCCAGCCCCTAGTGGACGAGGGGTGACCTGCAATTATTTTGCACTTCCGCATAGGCTTCACATTTTACAGGCGGAGGTTGCTGCTTGGTTACACCTCAGTCAACCATTTATCAGATCATCAAGAACATCAAGGAGAAAAGTTCAATTGCGAAGACTTTTGGAGGAAGGCCTGGTGTCAAGAAGAGCAGCGAAGAAGCCACTTCTCTCCAGGACAAACATCAGGGACAGACTGATATTCTGCAGAAGGTACAGGGATTGGACTGCTAAAGACTTTTTCATTTTCTGTGATGAATCCCCTTTCTGATTGTTATGGGAATCCAGAAAAAAGCTTGTTCGGAGAAGACGAGCGCTACCCTCAGTCCTGTGTCACCCCAACAGTAAAGCATCCTGAGACCATTTATGTGTCGGGTTGCTTCTCAGTCAAGGGAGTGGGCTCACTCACAATTTTGCCAAAGAACACAGCCCTGAATAAAGAATGGTACCCGAAGATCCTGCACTGAGTCCATTTTTAATGTCAAATTCCACAACGTGTTTTTCGCATCGTGAAAATCATAAAGCATGGACTTCTTAACCTTAAATCTCAGACAACAGACTTATCAATTACAAAACCTGATGGATTTAAAACCATGATACGCCTCAGAAATGAGCAGAATCAGGGGTAGATCCAGCTTGTTCAGCAGCGTCTCTGAGATGAACATGAAGTTCTCCCCCTTTGGAGACTTTAAAGAAACAAACCACTGATGTTTTTTTCTGATTTCCAGGTGGGTGATGTGTTTTCTGACGTGCTTTCTGTCTGCTGGTGGGAGTTTGGTCTTCTGTGTACACGACACACAAAGAAGCTGCCGTGTAAACAGGTTAAATAACATCAGAGGGTTTAGTTTTTTAATGAAAGGACAAACTCGTTCTGGGTGGGCGTCCGCCTAATATGACGGTGGGAGAAGCGCTCAGTAATGTAAGGTAACTTTGGTTAGTTGGACTTGGATATTATGGGACTACACCTGTCAGTCCACTTTATTTCTTTTCATGATGTAAAGTCATTTCAGTGAAGTATAGAATCAGCCAGGAGGCCCTCCTCGGGGGACCAGCAGGTTAATTATGTCCCACCTCTTGATCCTAAAACTGGAGACCTGCAGCATAGATCCCACAAGCTCAAGTGATAATCTGGCGCTGCCTTTGAATCATCTACAGAGGTCTCTAAAGAACGACTTGCTTCTTGAACTGAGCCGTGCCTCCATTTTATCTCTAATCTGACTGTCTTTTGCTTTGCAATCATATAGAATTTAAAGCAGCTCTTTGTTCCCAGGAATAGAAGTGGACCAAAGAAATCTTATCTTAGAGAAATCTTTAATCTTATAGAAAGGTGAACACAAACTTTATATTTGTCCCTTCAGCTCTATGATCTGATGTGTGTGTGTGGTGTGAAAATGGATGCGTGTTACACAGTCTGTATTACCACATAGTTGTAAACTAGTGTGTTTTTAGCACAACAGTGTATTGTTGCAGGAAGTGTTGTAGTTGAGAGAGTGCAACAGTGCAAGTGCCCTGGTTCAGATTTAGTTTTTAAACAGAACTATAATTTTTTAGTTGTTTTATGTAACTTTTAGCTTTAGCTTGTCTGTAATGAATGCTGTTTATTCTGCAGCATATCCAGTTTACTGCAGGAGAAATACTGTATATGCATGTAGGATTTCAGTTAATGAAACATTTGGGTTTTAGTTTTTCTGTGGAAGATTTAGCCTGTGTTTTTTCTCCTGTCTTACACACACACACACACACACACACACAAACACATATAAATTATATCACTGTATGAAATAGATTAACACTTTCTTATTCTTTGACCACTTGTATAAAATATGTATAAAATTTTTAAACATACAAAATGTAAACAACAACACTTGAAGCAAGGGTCTCCAACTCCGGTCCTCGTGAGCTACTGTCCTGCAGGTTTTAGATGTCTCCTATGACAACACACCTCTGCACAAGCCTGTTAATGACCCAGTGATTTGAGTCAGGTATGTTGCATCAGGGTAGAATCCAAAACCTGTAGGACCGTAGCTCACGAGGACCGGAGTTGGAGACACCTGAATGTTCAAATGGATCTGATCCTTGACTATTGGCACATGAGGTAAGCAAGTTTTTAAAAACGTGCACTTTATCTTTGATAAATTCAGAAATGGATATTTGTTCAAATGCTTTGAACAAACTCACCAAAATAATATTTCAAGAAATGCCACATTCAGGATGCAACGTGCAAAGAGCTATTTACTCATCTGCTGTTGAAAGATTCTTGTGTAAGAAGATGAGTGTCGACACTGTCTGGTGGAAGGCGAGAGCGGTTTGCAGACAATTCTGGGACACAGAGATAATGTTGTGCCACTTTTTGGACATGGGGGAACTTTCCACCACATTAAAGGATCGGCACCAACATCAGTGGAGTCTGCTAATCTGTATGAAGCAACTTCATCCTCAACTATTTGGGGAAGAGGCTTGACCTGTTCTTGTTTTTTGAAAACCTCTCCAAATAGCTCCGCCAGAGCTGTCTTCTTTTGCTTCTTTTGGGGGGGGATGACTCTCGTCCCTCCATGGACAGCTTTGTCTCCGCTTGACTGCAAGAACAATGACAAATATTTAAGATCAAGATTATATAAGACAATAAAAGCTATAACTGTCTTCTCTGCTCATGTGAACTCAATTTAAGCCGCTGCTATTTTGTTTTATTGTGGCACAAATGTACAAGTCTTAAATGTAAATCATTTATATGCATTTTTGACAAAAAAATAAATATGTAATCATAGAATCTCACAAAACATGATAATCAGATATCTGTGGTTCATGCTCCAGGATTTCTGTAGCAAGGTCCCCGTAGAGCCTGACAGAAGAAGGCAGGGATTTAAACCTGGGAGCCAAGGCGGTGGCTGAGGTACTTCTGAAGATCAGGGTCCATGTACCTTTTTTCCAGGTCCTGTGCCATGGCTTCTTTTGCTTCTTTGATTACCGTACTGTCTTCGTCTCCTGGTGCCATGGATTTGAGGGTTATTTCCTTCAGTGGGAGGATCATTGTGGTGGGGATGGTTTCTCTGCTCATGAGTGTTTTCACTCTTTTCAGTGGTTTGAGTTGTTCTGCCGTTTTTTGTTTATCCTCAGTGTCCTTGTTGACATGATTCCTAAGGTTTTTTTGCATTGTTAATGCAGAGTAGATGGCAGGCTGCTGTTCTACATATCGTGACAGCATGTCATGTGCTGTGTTCCCCTGAGTTATTACATCATGAATTAACTTGTGACTCGTATCAGTCGGTGCTTGATGGGCTGTGATGCTTTTATGAAAAACAGTAACTTTCCTAACTTTCCCAGGAGACGGGGCACCCCGTTGATTGACACCGCCTTAATCACTGCAAGATTTACGGTGTAAGGAAAAAAGCCGATTTGTGGTCCCAGTTCATCGGTTTCATTGACTGCATCCACGATATTATCTTATCTGTGGCGATGGGATCATCATATGTGGCCACTGCTGCTTCTGCTCAGTTACTGCATTTCTCAGCTCCTCTGCTAAGTGTGTGCTTGTGTGGCGTTCATACAGCAGTACATAGCTTCTCATCTGCCAGTCCAACATGTAGTGGAGCATCACGGTCAAGTAACTCTGCCTGAGAGGTCCATCTGTCCGTTTTCAGTCCAAGACTTGCTGTTTTGGCTGAATTTTATTGAATGGCTTTGTGCGTTTTGTCATAGAAGCTAGCATTGACAACATCACTAAGGGCACAGCATAACGTGGGTCTAGTGTTTTAATTAAGTGTCAAAACCCCACATCTTCAACGGCAGAAAAGGGCTGCAAAATTTTAGCAATGAGCACTCTCACTGCATCGCTTGTTTTCTTGTGCTTAACTGAAGAGGCCTGGTAGGTAGTTGCTTTTTTTTTCCTGCTGTTGTCTTTTCGGGTCGCTCGACTGTCCTGTGTTCAGGAAACGTTACATCTGGATGCTTACACTGGAGATGCCTGGACATATTGCTTGTGTTTCCTTTAGTATGTGGGACATGTTTCAAACAACGTTTGTTGAATTTGTATTTACTGTTTACACTCCCTCGCTGTTGTACCCGACAGCAAAACCGAAATTATCCAACACTGAAGATTTGAATGAAGCCGGTGCATCTTCAAACTTCTGTCTCTCAACTCCGCTAAAGTTATTCATTTTCACGAGTCTCTGTTTGAGCCACAAGCAAGTCCTAGTGAGAGGGATGAATGTGTGGGGTTTGGACAATGATTTGCAGGGGTGCACTCAGTGGCCTGTCAGTAAATAAAATGGCAGCGCAAAATATATTGCAAAACTGAAAACCCCGAACGAGACGATCCAACGGAAGAGCGGATCGTCTCCTCCACGGTGGACCGATTGGTCCGATATTTTACCGGGTCCCGTTGCATCTCTAATATATCTAAATACCAAGGAGATGCTCTTTAAATGTTACTTTAACACTTAAATACAGTTAACACTTAAACACAATATCTTTATAAATGATGCCCATAATGTGACCTGATGACATTCTGCATCCTTTCCAGACAGTAGCACACTCCTTTTGTCCTACATGAATGTGGACATCTGTTGTTGCCTGCAGACCGTCTCGCTCCAAGGCCACTGCTGTTATTTCCAACCTGACTACAACTAAATAAATTACAGTATTGAGATGTTGTTGCCATCAAAGTCCTCCACTCAGAGCAGTCATTATAAGAAACATGAGAGAACACAGTTTCTTAAACAAATGGCTGTCTGCGGAGGTCTTAAAGTAATGAGTCCTGAAGGGATGGAGAGGGTACAGGCAGCATGCTAAACAGACAGATAACATCTGCTTATTCAATAAAAACTTCATACACTGTTTAATCCTGGTCTCTGCCTTATAATTCTATCAGCTGGTTATTTTGCTTGTTTAAAGACAGTGTATTTACAGTCCAGAACAGGCAGTCCTTTCATTCCTGTCTTACACACAGAGGGATAGTGGGTTGATGATTTTGCTGGGGTGCAATGACCTCTGCTTTGTTGCCGTAGATCACAGCTGAGGCTCCCCCCTCGGCCCGTATCTTAATGTCGTTTCTTTTCCTGCCTGGCCCGATGACAGGAAAGGCTGTAAATGATTTTGCTCTTTTTCTGGCTCAGCTCCTGAGACCTTTAAGAATGAATTGAAATGCAGCATGCTTCACATCAGTGTGTATTTATGCTGCTGCTCGGGGGGGGGGGTAGATTTAACCAATGAAGATGGAAAATTGATATGAATGAAGCCTGCGGGAGACACCTGTCTTGAGAGGATTTATGAAGTCATGGTCTCCAGGTGTGTCTGTAGGATAATCACGCTTGTTTTTTTTTTTTTTTTTTTCATTGTATGTTAAGCTGAACATTTGAGCAGATCCAGTTCGGTCCTGAGAAAGAAGAGCAACAGTAATATTGAGGGATGAAACCGAGCATGGCGGTGGCTTGAGTCTGCAGGAGGATGCGAGTGAGGCGAGACACATTTGCTGCCTCTAAAGCAGCAGCCTCCCATCAAGCAGCCATCCAGCCGAGAGACACAGCGGCAGGCGTCCTCACTGCCTGGCAGCACATGCTAAAGGGCTCAGAGGCCTCCAGAGACCCGGAGCCGCGGTGGAGCTGTCAGTCAGGCCGCCAGACTGGGTCGCATCTGTCTGATCCGCCCAAATACTCTGCTGCTGCTTTTAGCATGAGGTGGATGACTTAGTGGACTTTTTTATATATTTGAAGTTATCGGGATGATGGTAACAAATTAGGTCTGAATGACATGAGACTAATTGCAGTTTATTTATATATTTACTTATTTTAATAGTGTCGCTAATAATGTGATTCAATCTTTTAAATTCCAGCTTTCACTTAGTGTTAATGCAGAAATATATATTTTTATATGAGACGGAGGGTTACCACATGAGATGACATCAAAATATAAACCAGGTGCATGTACCCTTTGGGGTACTGGAGACAATCCAGAGGGTACTTGGAATAAAATAAAGGATAACTTGTTCTATCTTTTCTATCTTTCCTACTTAATAGATCTGACTTTAGTTTGTGTTAAGATGTCAGTCAGTTCAGGTGGTCAGTATTACTACACATGTGGAAATGTACTCGTATGCACATTTATAATAAAAATAAATAAAAATGTAAAATTTTTCAGTTCTAGATACCTCTTTTTAAATGTTTTGTGACTTTTATTGATCCATTGTGATCTGTAAGTTGTAATATACAAGTAAATGTGTAAAGAAAATAAAAAAAATTAGGAAAATAAAATTTGTAAAATGTAATGTATTTCATATATATGAAATTAATCAAACTGAATAAAAATTATATATTAGTTTTCTGACTAAATTTTAAATATGATATTAAATTGATTTAATAAATGTATATATGTATGAAAAAATATATTTTATATAAAATATATAATAAAATGATTAAATGTGTAAATAAAATTAGTAAAGAGGAAAAACATTAAAACTTCTGTTATTTTCTCCAGATATTTCAGGTTCATAATGTTTTCTGTTTTCTTCATTAAATGTAAATATCTTGATAATATATGTACTTCTTTGCACTACAGGGGAAAAACTTTATTTATCTAATTATTTATAGATTATTATGCTGTTATTTTACTGGTTTAGAGTTTGGATTTAGCTGAAGGTGCCCCGAAACTAAAATGTGAATTTGTTGATATAAGTTTGAGGAGCGATGGCCTAACACACAGATGTAAAGTAGAGAAATGAAGGTGAAGATGGAAGCGCTGGTGTAATGCTGAGGACTTCATCACGAAGACGAAGATGAACAAGCTGAATCTACTGTAGTCATTTCAGAGTCGTATTACGGCTTTAAAGGGTTTCACTATTCGTTTTTAGGGCTGGGTTTAAAAAACTGATTTATCGATTTGAATCGACTCAAATAAAATAAATCCAATATCGATTCATAAAACTCTGTCAGTTTTTTATATGTCCTCTTTTACGTTAACGTGACTTTACTGTACGGAGGCTTAGCATTAGAATATAAGAATATTGCACGAAACTTAATTTATTTCAGTACTTCAGCTTAAAAGGGGAAACTAATATATAAAATCGCTACATGCAAAGTGAGATATTTCAAGTTTGTTATAATTTTCACGATTATGGCTCATAACAAAAATGCCTGAAACATTTCACTTTGCATGTGACGATATATGTTTAACTTTTTAAGTTAAGATATTCTAATAATTTATTTTTGCCTGTATAGACACGTACCTGGTTTCCTGCGTCGCCTCCGCCCAAAACCAGCGTATTTTCCTGGTGAAACATGTTGGATGCATGTTCTCCTTTCTCTGTCATGTTTTACAGGCTTCCAGCCGTTCTTTAGCAGAATAAACAGCTGGAACTTGTAAAACTGATGACCAAAGGTATAAAACTCTGCATCTATAAAGCTGTACCAGCCTTTTTTATGAGTATTGTTCAAAATTCATCAGCCTGTAATTTCATGAACTACTTTCCTTATAAACAGCTTGTCGTCAGAGGGAGGAGATGCAATCATAGACGGATTTATCCTGCCAACTGATGCTGGCAGTAAAATTCAAATGACCCAGCTTTCGTGTTTTAAGAACCTGCCGTTGAATCCAGTGCTGGGAGCTAATGTCACTCTGCTCTCTATAACTCAGCTGTCTCAGTGTAACAGCATTTCTGCTCCATAGAGGACCTTGAAAGGCCTGCTGGGAGCTCTAGAAAGAAGTATTCTTATTTTCTTATTTTCATAAAAGCAGCAGCTGTTCAGTGGAATAAATAGTTAGAAATTATACAAGATAATACACTTTGTACCACACAGCCCAATGCAGAGTTTCTATCTGGTTACAAATCCAACCTCATACTCATAATAATAATAATAATAATAATAATTAATTATTATTATTATTATTATTCTCTGAGAGGTGAGCAGGACCAGCTTGTGGCAGGCTGTGGGGTAAATTGTGATAGATAGTTTTACGGAAGTTTTTCAGGCATCAAGGAGGTTTAGAATCCAGCCAGTTTGGGGTTAAACACAAGTCCACTTCCCTGAGACTGTACACTAAGTGGAAGGAGGAGGCTGGGTCCTGTCCAGGATGAAACAATGAAGATCCTGGAGTACATCCAGAAGAACATCATCTTCTTGATGTTGCTGTTGTTCAGGATTACTACATCTATTAGTAATCCTGAACAACAGCAACATCAAGAAGAAGGAACGCCGCAATATCAACAAGGAGAAAGTTGAAAAGATGTGGGAAGCAACAGTGGTGCCAGTAGTAATCGGAGCACTCAGCTATGAGCTCCGAACTAGGAGAGTGGATCAATCAGATCCCAGGAATACCATCAGATCTCCATCCAGAACAGCATCTAGAGCATCTGGATACAACTTAGATACTGCACAGAACCATAAAACTCAAGGCAGGATGGATCCATGTTTTCATGATGTTTCCACCAAATTCTGAGCCTACCATCTGAATGTGGAGCTGAAATGGAGACTCATCAGACCAGCAACGTTTCTCCATCTTCTGTTGTCCAGTGTTGGTGAGTGTGTGTGAATTGTAGCCTCAGTTTCCTGTTCTTAGCTGACAGGAGGAACCCGGTGTGTCTTCTGCTGCTGTAGCCCATCTGCTTCAAGGTGGGACGTGTTGTGTGTTCAGAGATGCTGTTCTGCAGATCTTGGTAGGAACCAGTGCTTAATGGACTTCCTGTTGTCTTTCTATCATCTCCAACCAGTCTATCCTGAAGATCCTAGTAGATCACCAGTTTCTGAAATGTATAGATAATATAAGTGTCTTAGATGTTTTGCAAATACTTGTACTTGAAATTGATTTTTTTGTTGGTCTTTTTTAACAGTTGCTTTGATGCCTTCTGGTGACCCAGAGGACATGACTTTCAAAATATTCTGCCTAAATGAAGAGATGATTTAATTGGAGGTTTATTTTAATTATCTTGCCTGTTTTTTTTTGGTTTTTTTGCAGCCTTCAAAGTATCTTTGCTTGATTTATTTTCATTTTGGCTTCTGTCACTTTATTTAGTTTATAGTTGAAATTCTTTGCGGTTGTTCAGTTTCATCCCAGCAATGCCTGAGTGTAAAGGAAGAGTATAAATGACATCTTGTCTCCATGCCAGCCTCTTTGAGTTAGTTCAGTGTGGTCGTTGGCATCGCCAAGGAAACAAGTGCGTGATCAAGCTGCTGATGCTCGGTACTGCCAAAGTGGGCAGTGGGCACCCTGCTGAATAGCTTGATTGAGGAACACAGCATGCATAGCTACCTGCCTAATGACAGATGGATATAAATGCATCACTGTATCATTTAAATTTAGTCTTTTAAAAGAACATTTTGAAGGGTTCTGGAACAAAAATGCATCATTTCTAGATTTGTTTGCAGGATTACTCTTGTCAACCAGACCTGTCATCCATCGATGGTAATGCACCCGCTCCAGCTGGCCAGTGCTGCATTTCACAGGCTGGATCAGACAGGCTTTAAACATTCAGCAGGGGACTTCTGTGAAATCCTGACTCATTCCTGCATCCCCATCCCCACATATGTCCACCCAGGCAGCAAACATTTGGATGAAAGAGTGCAAAGTTACACAATTACAGAGTTCCTAGAGTTTAAAACGCTACTAATTAAGGGGGACCACTATTGATGCAACACCATGAAGACCAAGCAGCTCTCCAGACAGGTCAGGGATGAAGTTATGGAGACAAATAGAGTTGGGACTTTCCAAAACTTTGAAAATCCCACCGGGCAAAATTAAATCTGTCAACACAAAATAAAAAAATAATGTCACCTAAACAAACCTGCCAAGCTCGAGCTGTGCACCAAAACTTAGAAACAAGGCAAAGAGGAGCAAGAAACCAAAGGTAAAACTGAAAGAGCTAAAGAGCTGCACAATAGATGGATCTGTCCATAGGTTGACCGTACACTCCTGGGTTTTAAGAGTAGTCGGGAAATAAAATTGCTCTCATAAAAAGAAAGCATGTATTAGTCTAAAATTTACAAAAAGATTTGTGGGAGACTCTCCAAAAATTTCAAACTAAAAAAAGAACTTTTTGGCCTTTGAGGAAAATGCAAACTCAACACTTCCCATCACACCGAGCAGGGTCGTTTCTCACTATGTGGGGGGCCGATGCAGCAGGCTGTTGGTGGGACTCTTCAGTGCAGAGATTCCTAATCCATTAATTGATCTATGAACACGCCACAATCTATGACACTTCATTTTCCCTTCATTCATAGAGCCTGAGTTTATAATATTAATGTCGGTCTCTATTATTTGATTCAGTCGACCACTGAAATCCATTTTATTAAAAAATTTGCTTTTAGGGGAAAATATTATGTTTTAAAATGCAATTGATCAAAATCATTATTTACAAAGCCTGTAATTAATTAATTACATTTTTAAACAAGTCCAACTTTAAATAAAGTTTACATTTTTAATTAAAGACTCGTAATTCTAACACCTCAAAACAATAAAAAAATGGTTGGTCAAGATCACCAGAAAGTAGATCATTCTATTAACTGCTTACAATGTGCAAATAAATAAATAAATAAAATAAAGTCTGTCAGTCTGAACAATGGTAGGACAGTACAGTCAATTCCCAATGGACATAATCCTTTTATTTTAGACCATATTTATAGACAATACAAATCTTATTTAAATTTGTCTGAGGCTAACTAAGCTAGCTAGCAGGACATGTAACACTCACTAAAAACTCTGTGGTACCCCTCCCCCACCTCACATCAGAAACAAATGTCTTACCTTTATCCTCCTACTGTCTTTCTTCCTCTGTGTTCTTCTACTTACTTTTTCTTACCCTTGAGGGTAAAAACATCAATTTTAGATCTCATAAGGCCGTTTACTATCCATTTTATCATTAACAGGAATGATGGGCACCTGTCAATCATTCCGATTTGTTCCTGTCTGTGAACATCACTCAAAGCATGACAGCTGAGTCCAATGATTTTGACTCAATTATGCCACAAAAGCACCAGCCACAGTTTATCATTGCAGCTTACTTTATTCTTATATCCTACGTTTATTTTAGGCATATATGGAGTAAAGACAAGTCATTTTAATTCTCCCCAAATAAAGCTTAACGTTTAGCTTCAAGGCACACCAGCGGGTTGTGAGATCTAATGCATTTACATAGTCCACAAATAGCATAAAAGGGGTCTGACCCCCAGAATAGCGTCCCTATAGTGAAGCATGGTGGTGGCAGCATTGTAATGTGGGAGGGTCATTAATCAGCTGTAACTGGGAAACTGGTTGGAATTAAGGGAATGATGGAAGACCATAAATACAGGAAAATATTTGAAAAACAGCTTTCTGTCTAAAACGTATATCTGCTGTCATTTAAAACCTCTCATTTCACACTCTTTAGCCAATATTGAAGTTCAAGGCTTCCACTACTGAAGTCCTAATAAAAAACATAGTAAAAAGCCATATTTTTAATAATGATAAGAATCAAAATCTGTTTCGTCTTTTTTTTTTTCTTCCAAAAAAAGACATGTTTGGGTGACAACAATCTGATGAAACGGCTACAGACTTGCAGTTTAACACTGATGTCTTGGTTTGGATTTGTCCACACCATAGCAACTGATGCTATTATTGCAGGCAGCAAAGCAGAAAGCCGTGGGCTTTAGTGGAAAGTAAACATCTTTCATGCAGGAACAAGCTGCCATCTGCTTCATGACACATAAAGGGACTTATTAGACTGCTGTTGCTATAGATAAATGGATGATGGAGATCAATGTGAGTCATGATTATAAGCGTCACATTTTAATGTAAAAATAACTTTAAATCCACACAGTATAGAGCAGCATATTGATGATATAGTTTTAATTATTAAATATTTACAGAATAAAGCTTACTAACTACTAACACTATAACTGATGATTAATCAAAATTAACGAAGAAACTTCTAAGACAGACATATACAAGGTGAGAATGACGTGTTATAGTACATAATGTAAAAATGTTATGATCATAACAGCATCTTGTGCATCTTCAGATTCAGTTGCTTTTCTTGGTTTTAGAGTTGATCCAGTGATGCTGATTTCTGGATGTGTTTTCCCTTCCAGGCCACAATTGGAATAGACTTCCTGTCAAAAACCATGTACTTGGAAGATCGAACGGTAAGGATCTAAAGTTGCATCTGAATCATGTCCTAACAGATGTTCACTGGTGGTTTTATGTGCAGCAGCATTTCATACTTGGTGTTTATCTTTACTTTCATGTTGAGTGCCGTTTGCATGCCGTCTCTTACACTGGATTAATAAAATCCCTCTTAAGTTTTCCTATTTGTTCATCATTAGCAAAACTAAATAAATAAATAAATAACCTTGGCCAGTAAGAGTCTGCCCATTTCCATAATAGCAGCTGTGAATCTTCTGCTGTGTTTGTCTGAAGGGAGCCGACTGTTTCCAGGCTCTCTGACTGTCTGAATCGTCTTCCCTTCCTCAGCTTTCTCTCTCTGAACCCCAGGTGAGGTTGCAGCTCTGGGACACAGCAGGACAAGAGCGTTTCAGGAGCCTCATCCCCAGTTATATACGGGACTCCACTGTGGCTGTGGTGGTCTACGACATCACAAGTCAGTGCCCTTAATGGCTTATTTAAATTGTACATTTACTTGCTGATACTTTTCTGCCAGACATCTGAAAATCCATCTATAATCAAGATCAAACTTATTTTATAAAGTGTGGCCAGAAAGTCAACAATCCTACATCTCATTGATCCTGTTTACATTCACACCAAAAATCTGATCAGTACTTGATTTCAGGTGTTACCTGATTATTTGAGTGAGCATGAAGACAGCATAATCTGATATCCTTTATCATATATTGCCAGTTTCTGAGAATGCACCTAGATTTCTCCTCATTTGTGCACATAGACCCGTATACCTGATTTATTTGGTCTTTTTTACATCTGCGCATGTGGAAAAAAACAGGGTTGTTTCTGTTTTTTCCGTCTTTGTTTAAAAATATGGATATACTCTCACGATGTGAGCAGAATGCAAAAGAAAAATGGGATCGTATGCAGCAGCAGGAAGTCAGAGTAGAAATGAAGTATAATGTCCTCATGTCTATTTAACCGCTTATTAGCTCCCACATTAGCCACTAATGCTAATGGGTGCTGCCATTTTTAACTACTACAGGATGTTTTGAAAAGAACAGGAAGTTACATCACTAAGTGGTCAGAAAGAAATCTGATGGTAGAATGGAAAATGTTGACAAGGATTTAGGAATATTGCATTTTAGAGGTGGATGTAGACTCTTAAATTCAGATTATTACAATAATCTGATTACTCCCAGTTATCTGATGGTCATGTAAATGGTCTCACCGTTGGTTAATATCTGTTATAGCTGGACGACAAAAGCTGATGTTTAACCTTGTTTTAGAATAAATATCTTTTAGTTTAATCATATCTGACATCTTGTGTTAAATTCTCTTAGGAGCCATTTTTCTTAAAAATGGATGAGTATGATGCCCATTTTAACCCCTTAACACCTACCTTTATTTACAATAATACAAATATATAAACCCAGCGACGGATTGGTGACCTGTCCAGGGTGTACCCTGCCTCTCAACTAGTAATTACTGGGATTTGCTCCACTTTCCCCGCGACCCGAATTGGACTAAGCGGTGTAGAAAATGAAATGAAATAAATATATAAAATGAATGCAGGAGAAAAATCTGGGAAAAAAGACACTAGAATAATTAAATAGAATTCAATATTAGATCAATTAAAAACAATAAATACATATAAAAATAATAGAAAAATAAATACATATGTAAGAGTAAATTAAAAACATAAATAAATACAAATGAATAAGAACTTAAAGGCCATAAGTAGTTTAAGGCAATGCAAATTTATTTATACAGCACATTTCATACATAAGGCAACGTAAAGGGCTGTATGATCAGAGAAGAACACCTACAGCGAGTTACATGTGAAGCAAACAACCTCTGATCGTAAAAATGTGGAATAGTGATGCATTTTGCTACAAGCGGTTATGAAAGTGTCAAACTGAAATAACGCTCTCACACACACAGTTTGTGGGACCTGTTGTCTTACTTTTACCTGGACTGTGATTACTTCATTACCTTTGAGGCTTTACCACCTCATTTCCCTCCCACTGTTCCTCAGACACAGATGTAAATGCTGTTGCTTTGATTTCTCCTCCTTATGTTGGCTAGAATGCAAATAAATATGTACATTTAGAATTTTTTTTTCTTTAGTGGTCAGTTGCACAGAAACCCCTACATACAAAGTTCTTAACTATGTATGATGATAACAACAACAAAATTTTACTTTTTTTTTCTCAGAATTCAGAAAAGTCTGAACTCTAGCAAACATGTGTACAAGTGTCATCTGACTCAAGTGTCCTTTTTTAAAATTTTTATTTATTATTTTTCCCTTGAGGATGAGGAGGATGCTGATCTTGGTTTCAGACATTCCTGGTTCTCCAGAGCATGTTTGCATCTAAGGTGGTGCAGCAAATCGCTCTTTATCTGGACATTGTTGTAGTAGTTTGGTCCCCATCCGACCTTTTTAAAAGAAAAACATCTCCATGACAACAGATGCGTCGTCTTGTTCAACTTCTGCGTCAGCTTCTCTGTCTGAAATTTCTCTGTCCATTTTCACTGCTCAACTCCTCCAGTAACACAGCTGCAGGTTTACTGGTGCAGCAGTGGAAAATGTCCCCCCTCAAACAGTTTCCCAACATTAGGGCTGTTTAAGCTGGTGTTTGGGGTGGTGTACCAGCTCAAACTGGTACACCAACCAGCATTAATCAACTTTAATAAAATAAGAAGATAAAAAATTTGCAACTTATAATACGAAAAGTTGACGAACTTTTAAGTTAAAAGCTACAACCATGCATCATTTCCATTCATCCTTTTTCATCAGTTGTTTCATCCAGTTGAGGATCTCGGGGGGGCTGGTGCCTATCCCTGCTGCCATCGTGTGGGATGTGGGGTCACCAGCCCATCACAGGGCCACAACACAGACAAATGACACAACCGTGCACACTCAAACTCACTCCTACAATCAGTTAAATAAGAAACAAACCAGACATGTTGTTAGTATTTTATTACTTCACTTTAAACAAAGACTGTTATTTTACTTCGCTTTATTTCCATAGACGTAAATTCATTCCAGCAGACGTCAAAATGGATCGATGATGTGAGAACAGAGAGAGGAAGTGATGTCATCATCATGCTCGTTGGCAATAAGACAGACTTGGCCGACAAGAGGTATGCACTCTACTTCCTAACTTCAGCATCTCTTTTTATGTCTTGACACCATGGCAACAGTGATGTGCAGAGAGGCAGCCGGTCTGTGTGTAGGCACGAAACCAAAGAACAAAGCACAATAAACACAAGGCTGATCCACAGGCTGAAGGATGCTCTGATCAGGAGTCGGAGAATAACTTTGGATATTACTGAGACGGAGCCGATCATCTCAAAAGTAATATGAATCTGTATGGATTCAATACTAATAGCCTCACAGTGTTGTAAGAAGACAGGTGTGAAAAATAGCTGTATGCTCCAGTATCACATTGTTAGCTCAGCTGGACATGTTGATGATGGTTGGACATAAGTAGGCTAGTCAGCACCTCCTGTCAGACCATTTGCTTTCAGATGAATAAAGTGCTTTTTGCTTGAGAAAATGAATCTGTGATTGAGTCTGTGGAGAGCTGTGGACACAAAGGAATTATTTTATTATACATACTGTGTGTATATAAGTTGTATAGCTGTGAGACGAAGGTTAGAAAATGCTGATGAGAGGAAGTTTAATGAAGCTGAGATTGAAAACAAATTGATTTGCAAAGAGAATGCTTAGAAAAGTGGGGTAAGAATTTACATGAAGCAGAGGTATACACTAGAGGAAGAGCTGGAGAAAATAAAGGGAGAACTCAACCATAAAATGACTTGTGTTCTGGTGGTAAATTGTGTTACTGGTGCCTGAGTACAAAATATAGCCTGGAGACAGATTTCAGGGAAAAGAATCAGCAAAAATTATCCAGAACGAGTCTTGAGATGCATTTACAAAGCAGGACCAACTTACTGTAGTAAGACTAATTAACATATGGAATAATTACTTCTGTTACCATATATCAATTTTATTCATGTTTCTATTAATGTGCAGGCACTCTAGAAGCAGTTAGTTCCATCATTTACACTCACCGTCCACTTTATCAGGTCCATTTGTTCAATTGTTGGCACAAACATCCAATCAGCCAATCACATGGCAGCAACTCATGATCAAGTCATGTAGACATGATGGAGACATGATGGAGATGACTTTAGTACCTTAGTACCAATGTGGCCTGGTTTAACCTGCACAGCCTGCCTGAGTATTGTTGCTGACCATGTCCATCCCTTTATGACCACAGTGGAGCATCTTCTGATGCTACTTCCAGCAGGATAATGCACCATGTCACAAAGCTCAGATCATCTCCACCTGCTTTCTAGAATATGACGATGAGTTCACTGGACTCCAACGGCCTCCACAGCCACCAGATCTCAGTCCAGTAGAGCAGCTTTGGGATGTGGTGGAACGGGAGATTCTCATCATGGATGCAGCCGACAAACCTGCAGCAACTTTGTGATGCTGTCATGTTTATATGGAGAAAACCTCTGAGGGATGTTTCCAACTGGTTCCAGCAAGGTGGAAATCATAAAGTGGCTAGGGAGAATATTTCAGTATTCACTTTCTCGAAGAATATCTGTACACATCATTTAATTTTCACATTACTCTTTCTCCTTGTCATATTTTTTCCTCACTGAACATCAGAACAATCTGTCCCCATGTCGTCAGTAATTATATTGTTACACTCAGTATTAATTTCCCATGTGGTAAAAACAACTCGGCACAGAGAAATTCCTGTAGCGTTTTACTGAACAGTATGTCAGTAACTAAAGGGAGGACAGGAAAAATGTCACTGGATCTGTCAATAAAAGCTCACTGCTTCTTGAAAAAGTCTTGAAGATTAAGACGAGACTGAGGTTGAATATGTTTGGTTTCGAGTTCACACAGACAGGTGCACATGTCACATGCAAAGTAAATTGTCTTAATAAATTTTATCGGTGAGCCAAGACATTAAAATTCAGCAAAGAGTGTTTTGAAATGACCTCTTTTAAAAAATTACCTCCAGCAGAAAAATGCTTAAAATAGTTTATCATTTGATTCATGCTTAATTTACTTTATTCACTTCGGTTTGGTCTTAATGTGGCCTGAGAGTTAAAACCACAGTAAATTATCGAAGAAGTAAAGGCTAAGAGAACCCCCAGGAGAGGGGTAAGCAGGAGATTCGTAAAGTACAGAAGATGCGTGTAGACACTCTGAAGCAGCAATGCTAACATGTAGCATAGCAGCATGATGAGGAGAAACTCAGCTAAAAGACTCTACCAAGCATTGGCATCCAAACCAAACAGTTTAAACCCCAAGCTGTTAAATGGGAATGTAAGAAAAACATGAGAACAGCTGTCTGCTTCAGAGCTTTTGCTAATTTCTCCACTACAAGCAAACCACACAAACAAGGTGTCATATCAAAGCAGAGACTTTGCTGGTTACAAAGACATTTGTCTCATCACGGTGGGACAAAACTCTGGGAGCTAGCAGCCAGAATCAGAAATCTCTGATGTTTCTCCTACAACTCTGCCTTTGTTTGACATGAATCATGAAGGTCCTGCTGGTTTCCATGGAGATGAAGGAGGTTTTATAGTGAAGGATTCATTCCTACAATCATATAATATCTTGGGCTTCACTTCTTTCTGGATCCTCGTGTTGTTTCTAAGGTGAATGTGGGGGCTATCCCTGGATTCTTCTGACTCTGACCATTGATAGAGGCGTCCATCATCAACAGCCGATGGCTTCCTGAGATATTTACCTGTGTAACACCTCTGTTAAACCAGGTTGGGGTTCTAGCCTCTGGTTTTCAATGACAGTAATGGGGTTTTCTTTTAGGAGGACATAACATTTACATTTTTTGCTGTGTTCCAGGTGAATTTACTCGGATGCAGGAACACATATCTTGATACCGACACTTCTGTAGTAATCTCACATGTCTCAGCTTTCTGTAGAGACCAAGATTATTCATACAGCCATTAGGGTAGTGAATATATACTTCCTTTATTTATAGGTATGTCATTTCAGAAAGGAGGCAGAAGGAAAAATTGGCCTCGCCAAGAAGAGGTTAAAGGCGGGTACACACTACAGGATAATTGGGTCGATTTTTGAACTGATCTCCCTCTTAGATTAGGTACACACACAGATTATTGGACTGTTTTTGTCCCGATTTTGTCCCTTCTGATTATCTTACTTCTTATAGGATTTTCCTATACAATTATCATTTGGGCTGAGGTATGTTACGAGTGAATTCATCCCAATAATCGGTTCTGACCGATAATCGGAAGTATTGAACATGTTTAATATTTACGACCAAACATCTTCACGTGTGTGAGGAAAGCCGACGACTCCTGAGTTGTGACTGTGTGGATGGTGACGGAGGCTGGAATGTAGCCAATCAGAAAGCGAGCTGGCTGGGAAACAAGGAAGGATATAAAGTCTGTGTTCACGCCATCTCCAGTCTGTTCCTATCTTCAGTTCTGGATCTTTCTGTTAACAAGAGTCCCAAGACCACCATCATTCCTTCGTGCTGAATCTTCCATACTGGGTGTTACCATGTTTCTTCTTCGTTTTTGTTAGATCACATTTGATCACGAAAGATTTCTGGCTCACCAGATTGAAATAATCTGTATGTGTGTACTTGGCCGTACAATCAAAGCCAGCAGAGGCCTGATTGTCGGGTGTTTGCAAACCACATCATGTCTGATTTTCCCACCGTTTGGAAAATTCAGTTTCTACATGAACTAGTTCAAATTCCAGTTCACACATTTCAAAATGAACTAGTTCAGTTCATAATTCAAATTTTATAACTAAGTTCTAAAAATGAGCTAGTTCATAGTTCTCTTTCCCCCAATATGTTGCTGCTATATAGTGTGTGGTGTGCTACACACACTATAAGATCAGAAGAGAGAAATCTTGTGCGATCTGTCTTGTTATCAAGCGTGTGCTCCCTAAATCTGAAGATTTGAAGAATCCTGTAATGTGTGCCAGTCTTAAACCAGATATTTAAAAGGCATTTGCCCCCTCAGGTTTTCAGTGCTACCGTTAAAACTAATGTTAACAAATCATCATAATCTCTTGCTTTGATGTTATTGCCACAGAAATCCACAATAATCATAGTGGCATTGAGGGGAGACGAAAAGATCAGTTCAGTGTTGTCAAAAATCAGAGGGGCTGCAGCGTGTTCTTAACTCTGACTGTAACGTGGTAAAATTGAATTTGATTATAAATCTCTGAGCTCTCTGTTGGCTGCTATTGTTTACTGGTGTGTGGTGGAGCTTTTCACAATGCTCAGTGCGTATGGGAGTTGAAGTATCCACAGTTTAGGTGCTCTGCATTTCAAGGAGCTCAGCATGAGGGATATCTGGTGTGCATCATAAAGCAGACGGCATTGGCCAAGTGGTGCATGGTGAGCTGCACACTGACAGGAAGGCTTCTTTTAACTGTTGAACACAGCCTAACTCCGCCTGTTGTTTTGTTCATTTGTTCGAAACTGTGTTCGAGGTTAATGGTTTCATGTTATGAGATAATTGAGACTGTATAATGAATTTTTACAAAGCTCAAATCTATTATCAGTCTTTTGATACAGAAAGGAGACACATCCATTGCAGCCTGCTGAGAAATTTAGATTATGATTATTATAAACTTTTGTTCTGTTAAGAAAACAGTGCAGGTCGTTGTAAACAGCACGATAATGATCACACTGTAAATACGTTAAAACAGACCACAGTTTGTGAGACTGAAAGGTTTTGTGTCTGAGATGTTGGTCAACAGCACCGGAGCACCACAAGGGACTGAACTCTCACCATTTCTCTTCACACTGTACACCTCAGACTTTCAGAGGTCATCAGAAATACTCTGATTACTCTGCAGCTGTGGGGAGTATCATTGATGAACAAGAAGCTGAGCACAGACCTGATCAGTCAGTTTCTGGCATGGAGCAGAAACAGTCACCTCATCTTGAACGCAAACAGAAGAGATAATATAATAACATGCCAATAATGAGTTAATTTAACATGGCTTGTTATTATGTTAGTGTGGTAGCATGAGAAAAATAACACACCTGATTTAAATTAAATAGTTCTCCAAAAGCTGGTTGTCAAGTTCTGCTCCAGCCTCTTGATGACAAAAAGAAAGAAAAAGGAAGAAAAACAATCTAGGAAATGCAGTTTTATGTATGTTTTATTACATTTTTTCATGTTAGGCCAGTCACATAATAACCAGCCAATAATGTAATAAACTTATTGCATCATTGACTAAATGTTATTACGTAATTGGCTTTATTACATTTAAAACCAGCCAGAATTATTATGTTATTGGTAGGTAGTACACTATCGGTTGCTACACACCCTCTACTCAACACACTGAGGAAACAGTGTGTTCAGTCAAAGGCTTCTTCAGATCTGCTGTAACACAGAAAGGTAAAAAAGTCACTCCTCCCAGCAGCCTTATTAAACTGCCCATCTAGCCTCTCAGTGACCGTTAGGATGCTTTTAGATTAGCTCTATCCTCACAGATGCCACTGCTTCAAGGGAGTCAGTAAAACACTATAAACATGTGCTCCAAATGAAATCTGTTCAGGGACAGTTTTCAGCTTTATTTGAATGGATTTGTCTTATTATTCTGGGTGACCATAAACATGAGATGCTAACGATCATTTGGTCCAATTAAGTTGATTTTCAAAGGTATCGAGCTGGATGAGCTGCAGAAACAAAGAAAAGGCAAGAGTCAATAAAAACGAGAATAAATAAAGATGCTAAATACTAGTGGTCAAATTGAGAATTGATTCTACAGATTTCTTCTATATGATGAATAATGGATTCAGCATAAAGCGCTATATAAATCTAAGCCATTATTATTATATTAATGATGTTTTGGTGGCAGTAATGAGGCTTGTACTGCAGTTCAATCCTGTAATTTCCTCCAAGTTGCCTGTCTGCTGCTGATTGAGCCACAGTGTTGTTTAAGTTGGGATTCAGCCCGGCATCCAGAAATAGCTGTCTGAGCAAACTGCTGGCTCTGATCTCTCCATGTTCATAAACACCTGATCCAGTCTCTGTGTCACAGCGAGAGCCAAGCAGTCACTGCCAGATTCATTAAAACCTGATGCAAATTGGCTTTAATTTCTCACAGGATGGTGTGCTTCCTCATTCTTGCCCAGTTTGCCAGTTAAGCCTCCTGAATCTTGTGTATAGCATCTAGTCGAAGGTTAATATGAAAAGCTGTTTGTGTGTGTGTCCAGATTCTGGAGTGTATTATTCTGCAGAATTTTTGATGAAAATAACTCTCTTCACAGACAAATCACGATTGAGGAAGGCGAACAGAGGGCTAAAGAACTGAGCGTCATGTTCATAGAGACCAGCGCCAAGACGGGTTACAACGTCAAACAGGTGAGTTGCAATTATGGAAATATAAAAACACATTATGTCCAATGGAAGAGTGATTATTTACCTCATTAGTAGCAGCTAATGTTTGTGATCATTATTGCAGCTGTAGGATATAAGGCTCTGTGGAGTTCTTTGTTTGACTTCACTGACAGTCCCTGCATACATCCGTCCTTGAGATCTAATTAGCCTTGCATAGCCAGACTCCACCGTGGTCTCCACAGCGCTGTGTCAGCAATGAGAATGGTCTGACTGGGCCAACCTAACATTCTGCCATGGAGGAAATACACATTGATTTGTTTGCATTTCCTTAAAACAATCGCAACTGTCTTGGAGCAACGACTGTGCCTCTAAAGGACAGTGTGGAATATAATAGATCTTTAGACTAAGCTTTGATAAACATGGGGAGATTTTTGTACTTTTATTTTCTTTAACCAGTGTGATTTGCATTCATGCTTGCAGCCTTCACATGTGAGCTTCCTGAATGGTTAAAGTCTGAAACAGCATGTTTTTATAACTCCAGGTTAAGCAGCTTCTGACTACGAACGTGACGAGCTGTTCATCCTTCTACCTTTGGTTGTGGCTTTTTAGAGCCGCTTTAAAAACACATGTCCAACACTGTAAAGAGGTTGGACAGTGTCTCAAGCATCCAACCACATCACAGCATCACAACTTTGATCATGGTACGATATTATATCGATTCAGTGGAAAACCACTCAGTGTTTTTCAATGTCACAAATTCAGCCAGAATATGATTTCGATTCCTTTTGATTCAGGATCCACAGAGACGATATCACATGTTGATTTATAATTAAAAATACAATTTTATTCTTTAATTCAGTTAAAATGGACATTTTTACAGAAACAATCCAATTCAGTCCAGTTGACTTTAGTCCAGTTATTATCCATTATTTCCATTCCAATTATAATTTATTTAGCTGTATTTCTATTTTGAAATTATAATGCGAACACAGCGGTCCCATGTTTATTGCGGGGGTTACGTTCTGAAAACACCCGGCGAAATGACGGCCTTATTCATTTTTCACAGTTCAAATGCATGTTAAGGCCTGATTATCCCTCCTCGGAGTGTTTATAGGCCTTTCCCAAACTATAATGAACATTTTCAACATTCTCACACACACCTACTATATTTAACAACGTGAATTTCTTAATAATTACTCACCCCGTAAAATATATTCCAGCTTCACTGCTGGAGCTGCGTCCCCACCCTCGTCTGTAACGCCGTTTTTCACAGGAGGCCCGGCTGTTGCTGTCTTTTTCAGAAAAAGACAGCAGGACATGAAGTAGACTGACTCTGTCCAGAGTCCTTTGGCCAATCAAGACACAAAACACAGTGGGCTGAATCCTACAGTAACACTTGGACATAGAATGGTTGAAATGGGATTTTCATACTTTAATATAAAGTGCTGCATACAAAAAGCATCTGCTAAACAGCAAAACCGCAGATGAACCGCGATATGGTGAGGGACCACTTTAATTATATTCCAATTAAAATATTATATTCCAGTTAATTCCAGTCATTTTTTCAATTATAATCGAATTTTTTGTAGTACACTTGATGAATCATAATCAATAAATTTGAGTCCAATTTATAAATTATAATTAAATTAATTTTAGTTCAGTTCACAAATTTTAATGCAATTAATTGTAGTGTAGTTTTTATATCATGATCTAATTAATTGTACTCCGATTTATAAATAGCAACCCAAATAATTGTGGTCCATTTTATTAATCATAATACAATTAATTTTAGTCCAATTCATTAATTATATTCCAGTTAAGACAAATCAACTTTATGACCCAGATTAATTCAGTTTATTAGAACTTATGCTAAGAAAACCAGAGGATTGGACTGAATCTTTAGATCAGTTTAATCCGTCATCCTGAGCTTTAAAGGGACGTTCATTCATTAATGTAAACATGATCTGTTCCTTAAACAAAAATATCCTGAACCACAGTCTGAACTTTAAAATGTTCACATCATGTAAGAGAAAACTGAAAGAATATATTTCATTCTGTAGACATTAAATTACAATATAGTGTAAACCTTCCTCCTAAAACCAAATACTTTTACAACTTAGTTATAAAAACAAAGATAGTACAGGTGGATATCATTTTCCTCATTTTCTTTCTTTCCTAACAACATCTTTATAAATGATCACTGTGTCAATGTTTGATCGATATTTTCAGTTCTGATCAGTGAATGGATGTAAATCGATGAAATGTCCACCTGCCTCTTTTCTTCACTGCCTTTGCTGCTGCATTTCTGTGTTTTGTGCTTCATTCATTGCTTGCTGACTAATGTTTCCAAAGATTTTGATGCTTCCAGAAACAAAGAGCAGCTTTTTTTAACAAAGTCCGTCTGTTTCTGAATAGATGATTGTTGTTCACGCCAGCCAGTCTGTGGAAGTTCAGAAGTGGGAGATGAAGGCCGGCTGTGTTGTGTCCGTCAGTGAACGGTGTTGACGGCAGCCGCCTGGCTCATAGTGCAGCAGCACAGACAGAGGAGGCTTTTCTTCACCTCATTTACAGACTGTGGACGCAAACAGCCGAGTCCCAGAGCTGAACATGGTGCTGTGAAACCAAAACAAAGGTCCTCATGCTGCATCCCCAGGCTGCAGCGTTCCCATTGTTTGGCTGTGTCATTGTTCCCCATCCCAACGTTGAGCCAGCAAATACAGGAATCTCAATACAAATAAAGTAGTTTTTTTTAAGGCTGAATTTCAGATTTTTTAATTTCTATGCAAATAAGCAAACCCTGATTTTTAAAGCACAAGCATGCCGGTGACAACATCCTTTTATCACAGTCCAAAACACCCGATTCATCAGTCTTTACTTGTTTCCCAGGAAGCCCGTCTGGTAGCATCAATGGAAAATACATGATTTAATAACTCTTGGCCACAGATTTATTAAACATGGGAACAAGAGGTAAACGTATGTTAGGGAATTCGTGGCCATAGCACACATATAACAGGTCATTTTGATTTGATTTGATTTTAATCTTGAGATGAATTATAATGATTTAACAAAGCTTACTGAGTTCACCTGACTGAATAGCAGCAGGGACTCCAGGTACATCGTTTAACGGGGCTCCGCTGCTTTAAAACTACAAATCCCTCAAGAACAGCCTGTCTACGTCCGGCTCAAAAACCCCAAAATCACTGTGACAAAAACATGACAAGCTAGCAGCCAAAGAGTCTCTAAAAAAGAAAATTTACCTACATCATGATATTAACCTGCGTGAAACACATAAAACTGTGAAAAAAAGTGGTCGCTGTTAGCATATTTTAAGGATGTGATGTGACGCAGAGCATTCATGCTCTGTGTTTGTCAGAGGCGGATCAAATGGACTCTTACTATCCTGGATGTACCATGTAGATGCTAACGGCTCCAGCAATAGAGCACATGGATTGCGACAGTGGAAGGTAGCAAGAGGAGTGAAGAAAATGTGGATACAGAAGAGCTCGTAGCGAAAACAGAACAGCACGTCGGCCATTTGGAACAACATTAGAGAGAAGAGAGATGACTCACTACAAACACATGTACTCTGCAGGACATGCCCGATACTTGTACAAAGCAGCAGGGGACACACATTTAACCTCCGCTGCATGGGAGCTTTTGTATGAGAAAAGATCATAGCTCCTTAAAATTTTATTTATCACAGATCATATCGTCATGACAACTTTTAAAAGTGTTATCAAGTGTTTTCCTAATATTGTGCAGCCATGAAATAATTCACAAATTCAAAAAGTATCTTAATTCTGACTCCTCTGTGGTAATCTCACAGGTTTAACCTCACTTTAAGGTCCGAGATAAACAGCCATCCAGCTGATCAACCGTCTTTGTTCTGTTTATCTCTTCCAGCTGTTTCGACGTGTCGCAGCTGCTCTTCCAGGGATGGAAAGTATGCAGGAAACGAGCAAAGAAGGAAGTATCCTTTGACTAACGAGACTTTTTAACAGTATAAAAATCATCATTTCGTTCATGTAAACAGACTGAGTGCAGAGGAAACACTGTTACCTTGATGAGGGTGCATCATCATCATCATCATCCACGCTGAAATGTTACGTCTTGAAACAAGCGTCAGCCAGTCGTCTGTTTAAATGTGTTTTCAGGGAACGTTCTCGCTGCTTGTTTCAGCACTGCTGTCTGACATGTGTAGTTTGTGTTTGCAGCTCATTTCAAGCTGTGACAGCCATCTCAGCGTCCAGCCGTCGGTCACCAGCTCCTCATATCTGCTGGGAATGTTAGAGCTTCGCCTGAGGAAGGCTGCAGCACGGCCAAACCAAAGCTGCACTGTAGCATAGATGGATAGCTTTTATAAACCAGCAGATCATAGATTTTATCTATCACATGAGGAATGTTATATTGTGCGTGGAATATTCTAAAGCCCTTTTCACACCTAAGATATGCAACATTAATGTGTGATCATTCTGTTAAAGTAGCGGCATTCACTCATTCCCACTTTCCCATTAACATTCCTCACTTTTCATTCGGATATGCCTTGAAAAGTGGCAGAAAAGGCCTCTGTGTGCGATATTTGCAGTTCACACGAGATGATACAGTTCGTGTCGTATTACCATCCCGATGGAGTCGCAGTTTTCTGACATGTTGAATCACCAGAACAATTCATGCCAGACTTCTAATAAAAAACAGAGTGGTGTTGGATGGAGCTGCTGGAAGGTTTAACCTGTTTCACATTGCAGTGTTAGCATTCTGCACTACAGGAACAACAGAGTTGTTATTTACTTCAGGAAAATGTGATGTTTACTTCACCAGAGGACACCATCCCCACATCATTATTAGAAGTGGAACCACAGAAAACTTTGTTCTTCCTTCTAGAGCTGTCATTAATATTCATATCAAAATAATAAAAGTGTTAAAATCAACACAAAGCAGAAGTTTTGGATTTTCCTAAGCTAATAATGAGTCATGCTACATAAACTCAGCGTCCACTTTATCAAATCCACCTTGCTAGTAACAGGTTTGGACCCTTTTTCCAACAAAACTGCCTTAATTTTTAATGTCATAGATTAAACAAGGTGGTGGAAACCTTCCTCAGAGGTTTTCTCCACATTGACATGACAGCATCACACAGTTGCTGCAGGTTTGCCTTCTTCATCCATGATGAGAATCTCTCGTTCCACCACATCCCAAAGCTGCTCTACTGGACTGAGATCTGGTGGCTGTGGAGGCCGTCGAGTCCAGTGAACTCATCGTCATGTTCTAGAAAGCAGGTGGAGATGATCTGAGCTTTGTGACATGGTGCATTATCCTGCTGGAAGTAGCATCAGAAGATGCTCCACTGTGGTCATAAAGGGATGGACATGGTCAGCAACAATACTCAGGCAGGCTGTGCTGGTTAAACCAGGCCATGTTGGTACTAAGGGGCCCAAAGTGGGACAAGAAAATATTCCCCACACCATTACACCACCAGCAGTCTGAACCATTGATCCAAGGCAGGATGGATCCATGTTTTCATGATGTTTCCACCAAATTCTGAGCCTAGCATCTGAATGTGGAGCTGAAATGGAGACTCATCAGACCAGCAACGTTTCTCCATCTTCTATTGTCCAGTGTTGGTGAGTGTGTGTGAATTGTAGCCTCAGTTTCCTGTTCTTGGCTGACAGGAGACACCCGGTGTGGTCTTCTGCTGCTGTAGCCCATCTGCTTCAAGGTTGGGCGTGTTGTGTGTTCAGAGATGCTGTTCTGCAGACCTTGGTTAGAACCAGAGCTTATTGGACTTCCTGTTGTTTTTCTATCATCTCCAACCAGTCTGTCCATTCTCCTCTGACACCAATCAGACAATCTGGTCCAGACAACTGCTGCTCACTGGATATTTTCTCTTCTTCAGACCATTCTCTGTAAACCCTAGAGATGGTTGTGTGTAAAAATCCAAGTAAAAACTCAGACCAACAACCATGCTACGTTCAAAATCACTTAAATGTCCTTCTTCCTCATTCTGATGCTCAGTTTTAACTTCATAAAGTCGTCTTCTTCATCTCTATATGACTAGATGTGTTGAGCTGCTGCCCTGTGATTGGCTGATTAGATATGTAAACAGGTGAGCCTGATAAAGTGGTCATTAAGTGTTTTACTGCATGATTGTGGCTAAAAATACAAAACTGATTTAAAACTGAAGTTCTTTTGGGTTCTGTTGAAGTAATTGGTGGCGTCTAAGATTTTGGGTTCATAGTGAAGACAAAAATACAATTTTAGTTCCTAACAGGACCTTTATTATCATCTTTTCTTTTCCAGCCAACACGAGTCTGGTGAGATGATTTTAATTTAAATTTCTGGCTTCCTTATTAACACAGATGACCCCCACACTTGCTCTGGGTCGACTATCCTCTTCACTCGGCCTGCCTGCAGATCTGCAGTGTTAATGACACGATGTTTAGGTAGGAAGTTGTTCTCAGAGGGTGAGCAGAAGCTAACCCACAGGCCTGGACATCCATCATAATTCAGCATGACCCGTCTGCCCCGATCTACAAGCAGGAAACACACTGCACACAGTACAGATCTAAGACTTCTGCTCACTCACAGCCTCTTTCTATCACCGCGGCTGAATTTTGGTCTCTAGATTTTCCAGAGTTGAAATTGTCGTTGAAAGGAGAACAAATAACCAAATGTTGCTAAATGTAAAGAATAATATGTAATACATCATCCTACATCCTCCAGCCTTTCTTCTAGTGAGATCAATACTACTCACAGTGCATTAACAAGAGTGGAGATGCTCCATTTGAAGCCATCCATCACGACACCTCCACCTCCCGACGCCAGCACGCCTCATTACACACAGACGAAACGGGATGAGAGAAAACGTAATCATCTGATTGTGAGATACGTTTAATAATCAGGAAATACGATGAAAAACAGAGAGTTCAGGACAGCTCTGATGTCTGAGAGGTAACTGACCTGAGTATTTAACTGGTGCTGTACGAAGTTCGTTCCCTTCACCACGAACAGATAAATACTGAAGTGTAGAAATATTCAATAAATAAATATGCAAATGAAGTAAATAAAATGTTTTAATAGAATGTACTAATAAAATAATACTAATAAAATATTAAATAAGTGTAAATATATAACATTTATTAAATAAAATAAAAACACATTATCTGTTTATGTTTCATTGGCATATTTATTTATTTCATAGCATACTTTATATATTAATTTCACTGTGCCTGAAACGGCTCTTCGTGTTGGTGAAGGTGGGACTAGTAGGTGAGCTACAATCCTTCACTTCACCATCAGCATTTGGTTTCCCTGCAGCAGAAAAACACTGCCGTGCTCCTCGGCGCGCTGACGTAGCTTCACACTGACGGAGAAGTGACAGCTTTATAACTCATTAACTTGTGAGTTGAGGAGGATGTGAAGACCAGATGCTCAGGGGAGAAACAGACTCCATTCATGCAAATAAGAATGTTTACAGGTTGTTGATAGTTTATGTGAATGTGACAGCAGAGCAGTGTTTCAGTATTAGACAGTAAATCCTGACCAGGATGAATGTAAAGCTGCTTTAATGCTCTTTTTTTTACCATTTTATTAATGTGTTAATAATTATCTCCTGTTACGAGCACCGGACTAAGTCAGAGGAACAAGGAAGTCCTAAAGATGTGCAGAGTTTTAGAAATGCTTTAAAACTATTTCCCTGATGTAAACCAACCAACTCTGTAGTACAAAAAAAGTTATGGTTTGGTTTTTATCCCGGTATGATCTGTGGATTTGGGGATCTGTGTTCCTCTAAGCTGTATATTCAATTCTACCTGCAACAGATGGACTCTAGGGTTTACAGAGAACGGTCTGAAGAAGAGAAAATATCCAGTGAGCAGCAGTTGTCTGGACCAGAATGTCTTGTTGATGTCAGAGGAGAATGGACAGACTGGTTGGAGATGATAGAAAGGAAACAGGAAGTCAAATAAGCACTGGTTCCAACCAAGGTCTGCAGAACAGCATCTCTGAACACACAACACGTCCAACCTTGAAGCAGATGGGCTACAGCAGCAGAAGACACACCGGGTGTCTCCTGTCAGCTAAGAACAGGAAACTGAGGCTACAATTCACACACATTCACCATCACTGGACAATAGAAGATGGAGAAACGTTGCTGGTCTGATGAGTCTCCATTTCAGCTCCACATTCAGATGCTAGGATCAGAATTTGGTGGAAACATCATGAAAACATGGATCCATCCTGCCTTGGATCAACGCTTCAGGCTGCTGATGTTATGATGGTGTGGGGATATTTTCTTGGCCCACTTTGGGCTCCTTAGTACCAACATGGCCTGGTTTAACCAGCACAGCCTACCTGAGTATTGTTGCTGACCATGTCCATCCCTTTATGACCACAGTGGAGCATCTTCTGATGCTACTTCCAGCAGGATAATGCACCATGTCACAAAGCTCAGATCATCTCCACCTGCTTTCTAGAACATGACGATGAGTTTACTGGTGTTACGACCCGACTCAGGGGTATGGAAGGGCGTAACAAAAAACACGGTGAGGACAGGTGGTAAGTTAAAATAAAAGCCCATTTATTTACAATTCAAGTGGGGGCTCGTCCAGGAAATTTTCTTCTAATGTCATCTGGAAGGATCTCCTGGGGTTTTGCGCAGTGTGGATAATTTAGCCATTTGTTTTTTTTTTCTTGTGTGCGTGATTGGGAACTATTATTTGGAAGGGGCTTCCGGTTGGCAGCTTCCGGTGGAGCATGGTGCCGTCGGGTGAATTCACTCCATGCTGGTGACGGGCATTCGGAGCTGCTGAGGCCACGACTCCAGTGGGAGCGTGTGTGTGTGTGTAAAGGTGATAGGTGACCTGAACTCAAGGCTGCAGCTGTATAGGGCGCTCTGGCCTAGGGGCGACCCTTCGGGAGATGGAGGACGTACCTCTCAAAGGTTGAGAGGGTGACCCAGGTTGAGTGCCTGTAGTCCTCCCCTGAGATGCCGCCCACTGTTTCTGACACCCTGGTGGGGGTGTAGACGGTGCGGATGTGTGACGGCTGCGTGTGTTCAGGCGCTCATCTTTGTTTATGCCTTTTTAGCTGCTCCGTGGTGGTTTTGTGAGCCTGTCATTCGAAGCGTGGTGGGGGTGAACTCGCCGTCGGCCTCCTTTCGGTTGTGGTGGCCGAAAGGGTTTGCTCGTGTGTGGAGTGAGAGATGGTTTGTTTCCCTCACCTTCGGAGGAAGAGGCAAGACTGGGCGTCTTGTCTCCCTCATTTGTAGTTTGGTAGTGTTGTGATTTGTGTGCTAGCTGTGCTGATTGGTAGCCATTGATCAGTAGGACTATTCGAGTGTAAGTAGCAGGATGAGTCCTGCCGGATTGATGTCCCTAGTCGGGGACGGTAGAATAGTCCCAGAAGGTTTGGCGTACCTCCGTGTTCTCTGTGGAGAACATTTTTGGGGCACAGGCTGGGATTGGAGCAACACTGCCAATCGTGTTCGTGTGTTTATTTTGTTTTTGTTTGTTGTGTTTTTGTATTGTGCCAAAATCCTTGAGGATTTTGACACTTTAAGGGGGGTGTGTTACGGCCCCTGCTGTTTGCAGACAGCTGTGGCCGTTTGTGTTTGATTAGGGGCGGCAGAGAGCTGCCCTGAGTGGCCAAGGCCAGCGCCTTTGTCCCCGCCCCTGTGTGACTGGCACCCCTCTGGACCAGCCAGGCTGCAGCCTACGGGGAAGCTCAGGCTGAAAAGGCTGCAGCCGAGGCAGGTCTAGAGGGGGAGAAGCCAGAATGGCTCCGGCCGCTCTCCCCCTCATGTTGTGCACCGGGTGTGTGTGTGTCGCGACCACCTCCCTTTCACAATGGGTGCTTAAGTGTTTAGTTGAGTTAAGTTTACTTTGTGGTTGTGTTAGAGCTGGGCTAGGTTAGCGTTTTATTGTGTTGTGACGACTGTCACTTTAGTTATGGGCCTGTTGCTTTTGTTTGGTTTTAGTTTCCTCACCGAGTTGCGGTTGTGTCTGTGTGTGCACTCGGTGAGTGTTTGGTATAGGTTTTGGTTTGTTTCTTTCTGCAGGTCCGCTAACCCCAGCTCATCTTTATTTTGTTTTACAGGTTGTCCATCACTTTCACGGGAATTGTAAATAAATGTGCTTTTATTTTGAAGTACCTGTCCACGCCGTGTTTCTTTGTTACGCCCTTCCATACCCCTGAGTCGGGTCGTAACAAGTGGGGGCTCGTCCGGGATACTTTCATTGTTCCATCTGGAAGGTTCCCTGGTTTCACGGATTGGGGATAAGGTAGGCCATTTTGTTTTGTGGATGTGGGTGAGAGCTGTTAGCCTCCTTTCAGCTACTTCCGGTGGCGGAAGGGCGCCGATCGGAGGGTTCGCTCCATTTTGAAGTTTGTGGCACCTGGAAGCTGCTAGGGCGGTGACTCCAGTGGGAGTATGTATGCGAGGGTGGTGAGTGCCTGAACTTTAAGCCGCGGCTTTTGCAGGGCGCTCTGGCCTAGGGGCGACCCTTTGTGAAGGAGGACGTACCTCTCGAGAGTCGGGAGGGTGACGCAGGTAAGAGACTGTTTAGTTCATTCCCCTTTGTGGTGGTGAACGTACCTCTCGGGAGTCGGGAGGGTGGCACAGGTAAGCGCCTGTTTAGTTCTCCCCTGTTACACCACTGTATTCCGACACCCTGGTGGGGGTGAAGGTGGCGGGCGGTGGTTTGTGATTGCTGCGTTGTTCAGTCCCCTCTCCTCGTTCGCCATGTGTGTGCTGCTTCTCAGTATAGGGTGCCTATTCTGTGTGTGTGGGGGTGAACTCGCCATCGGCCCCTTTTGCTTTGTGGTGACCGGCTGGTGCTTTGTGTTGTTTGGAGTTTGTGTGTTTTGCGCACTTTGTGGTAGTGGCTGTGTGTTGCCCTACCTTGTTGTGGTGTGTGCGTAAGAGTGAGCTGGCCGTTTTTGTGATTGTGTTTTTGTTTCAAAATCCTTTGAGAGGAGTTTGAAACTTGAGGGGGGGTGTGTTACGGCCCCTGCTGTTTGCAGACAGCTGTGGCCGTTTGTGTTTGATTAGGGGCGGCAGAGAGCTGCCCTGAGTGGCCAAGGCCAGCGCCTTTGTCCCCGCCCCTGTGTGACTGGCACCCCTCTGGACCAGCCAGGCTGCAGCCTACGGGGAAGCTCAGGCTGAAAAGGCTGCAGCCGAGGCAGGTCTAGAGGGGGAGAAGCCAGAATGGCTCCGGCCGCTCTCCCCCTCATGTTGTGCACCGGGTGTGTGTGTGTCGCGACCACCTCCCTTTCACAATGGGTGCTTAAGTGTTTAGTTGAGTTAAGTTTACTTTGTGGTTGTGTTAGAGCTGGGCTAGGTTAGCGTTTTATTGTGTTGTGACGACTGTCACTTTAGTTATGGGCCTGTTGCTTTTGTTTGGTTTTAGTTTCCTCACCGAGTTGCGGTTGTGTCTGTGTGTGCACTCGGTGAGTGTTTGGTATAGGTTTTGGTTTGTTTCTTTCTGCAGGTCCGCTAACCCCAGCTCATCTTTATTTTGTTTTACAGGTTGTCCATCACTTTCACGGGAATTGTAAATAAATGTGCTTTTATTTTGAAGTACCTGTCCACGCCGTGTTTCTTTGTTACGCCCTTCCATACCCCTGAGTCGGGTCGTAACAAGTGGGGGCTCGTCCGGGATACTTTCATTGTTCCATCTGGAAGGTTCCCTGGTTTCACGGATTGGGGATAAGGTAGGCCATTTTGTTTTGTGGATGTGGGTGAGAGCTGTTAGCCTCCTTTCAGCTACTTCCGGTGGCGGAAGGGCGCCGATCGGAGGGTTCGCTCCATTTTGAAGTTTGTGGCACCTGGAAGCTGCTAGGGCGGTGACTCCAGTGGGAGTATGTATGCGAGGGTGGTGAGTGCCTGAACTTTAAGCCGCGGCTTTTGCAGGGCGCTCTGGCCTAGGGGCGACCCTTTGTGAAGGAGGACGTACCTCTCGAGAGTCGGGAGGGTGACGCAGGTAAGAGACTGTTTAGTTCATTCCCCTTTGTGGTGGTGAACGTACCTCTCGGGAGTCGGGAGGGTGGCACAGGTAAGCGCCTGTTTAGTTCTCCCCTGTTACACCACTGTATTCCGACACCCTGGTGGGGGTGAAGGTGGCGGGCGGTGGTTTGTGATTGCTGCGTTGTTCAGTCCCCTCTCCTCGTTCGCCATGTGTGTGCTGCTTCTCAGTATAGGGTGCCTATTCTGTGTGTGTGGGGGTGAACTCGCCATCGGCCCCTTTTGCTTTGTGGTGACCGGCTGGTGCTTTGTGTTGTTTGGAGTTTGTGTGTTTTGCGCACTTTGTGGTAGTGGCTGTGTGTTGCCCTACCTTGTTGTGGTGTGTGCGTAAGAGTGAGCTGGCCGTTTTTGTGATTGTGTTTTTGTTTCAAAATCCTTTGAGAGGAGTTTGAAACTTGAGGGGGGGTGTGTTACGGCTACTGCCAATTGCTGGCTCTATTTGGAGTGGCTGGAGCCGGCACACCTCAATCTCCTCCCTTCTGACTGGTTAACCATCGGACCAATCAGGCTGCAGCTTGGAAGAAGCTCGTGCTGAAAAGGCTGCAGCAGAAGTCAGTCGGGGGGGGAGAGCCAGAATGGCTCAGGCCGCTTTCCCTCCCATGTTGTGCACTGGGTGTGTGTTGTGGTGTTTAAGTTTAATTGTGATTAGTTCTGTGTTGGGCTAGGTTAGCTGGTTATGTTGTGACGACGGTCACCTTAGTTTATGGATCTGCTGCTTTTTATTTGGTTTTAGGTTTCACCCCGAGTTGCAGTTATGTTGTGGGTTGCACTCGGTGGATTTAGGGAGATGTTTGGTTTGTTTCTTTCAGCAGGTCCGCTAACCCCAGCACTTGTTTACTTTGTGTATTTTCCGTTACAGGTTTCATTCACCGTTCACGAGTTTTAATAAAATGTGCTTATTTTAAATTAACCATCTGTCCTCAACGTTTTTATTCTTTGTTACACCCTTCCTCATACCCCTTGTTACGACCCGACTCAGGGGTATGGAAGGACGTAACAAAGAAACACGGCGTGGACAGGTGGTACTTCAAAATAAAAGCACATTTATTTACAATTCCCGTGAAAGTGATGGACAACCTGTAAAACAAAATAAAGATGAGCTGGGGTTAGCAGACCTGCAGAAAGAAACAAACCAAAACCTATACCAAACACTCACCGAGTGCACACACAGACACAACCTCAACTCAGTGAGGAAACTAAAACCAAACAAAAGCAACAGGCCCATAACTAAAGTGACCGTCGTCACAACACAATAAAACGCTAACCTAGCCCAGCTCTAACACAACCACAAAGTAAACTTAACTCAACTAAACACTTAAGCACCCATTGTGAAAGGGAGGTGGTCGCGACACACACACACCCGGTGCACAACATGAGGGGGAGAGCGGCCGGAGCCATTCTGGCTTCTCCCCCTCTAGACCTGCCTCGGCTGCAGCCTTTTCAGCCTGAGCTTCCCCGTAGGCTGCAGCCTGACTGGTCCAGAGGGGTGCCAGTCACACAGGGCCGGGGACAAAGGCGCTGGCCTTGGCCACTCCGGGCAGCGCTCTGCCGCCCCTAATCAAACACAAACGGCCACAGCTGTCTGCAAACAGCAGGGGCCGTAACACTGGACTCCAACGACCTCCACAGTCACCAGATCTCAGTCCAGTAGAGCAACTTTGGGATGTGGTGGAACGGGAGATTCTCATCATGGATGCAGCCGACAAACCTGCAGCAACTGTGTGATGCTGTCATATCAATATGGAGAAAACCTCTGAGGAAGGTTTCCAACACCTTGTTGACTCTATGACACCATTAAGGCAGTTTTGGAGGAAAAAGGAGGTCCAAACTGGTACTAGAAAGTAGACCTGATAAAATGGACGCTGAGATTTTGTAGCACGAGTCACTTTCAGCTTAGGAGAGGCCTAAACTTCTGCTTGGATTATAACTACTTTTTTTTTCTGATACGGGAGATAATGGGTGGGTAGTTTGAGATGGTTGCTATCCCCAACTTGACCACAAGATGGCAGTATTGTTAAACTACTACTTTCAAACAACATGTTAAAGGGACATTTAAGTTTGTATTGTTTTGTTTTGTTTTTCTTTAAGGAGACTTGTGTGAGGTGTTATAGGTATTCAGTGTCTTACCTGCAGCAGACGCTCTCAGTTTGGATAATGAAATGTTTTCCTGACAGACGAGTTAAAGCTAAAATCAAAATGAATTATTACAATTTAAACCAACTCAAACCAGCAGCTAAAGCAAACATGATGTGGTGTTTATATAAACATCAGCATCACAGCTTTTTTACACATGATGTAACAGTACTTGGTATGTTAACGGTTCACTTTGCAACACCGTGGGGCAATGTGATGGTGCAACATGAACATCCCCAGTTCAGCTCTCATATGAACTGCTGTGGGTTTTTTAAGTGTATTATATGGTTAAATAAGTAAATCACTTTTCTGAGCTGCTTTTATCTTGTCTGTCAGGAAGATGAACACAATGCTAAACACAATCCAACTTCTAAGAAAAATATAAACTAGAAGCACTAAGAGAGCGCGTCACTCACCTGAGAAAACCCCCCAAAAGATCCAACAGCCCACCCAGGTACGCACCCTATGCCAGCATCTTTTATGTGTACTTCAAGCTAATATCACTATTTCCATTATCAGGATAGATGCCACATCATGGTGGCATGGTGGTGACGATGGAGGACTTTAAGCTCGTGATTTTCATGCTGCTTGGTTTAAAGTAATCAGAAAACAGTTCATCGAGCAAAGCCAGAGAAGGCTGCTGGCTGCAAGATGCAACGTTTAGGATCAGCGAACTCCCGCTGCTGCCACCATTATTTTCCACAGCTGCGGCTTCGGGGTTTTAAAGATGGAGGGATTGGGACTTGCCTTCCTGACTCTTTCCATAATGTCAAAATTCTGGCCAATAGTGGCCTGCTATCTCAACACGTCATAATTTTCAGCCCCGGCTGCGCACCTTCAGAACCCCGACGGAGTAGGTGCTAAAAGGGTCGCTACTCTCCCCGGGAAAATCCTTGATTTGTAGGGAACACCTGAAATGTGAACACTTGTCACGTTGTCTGAAAATTTAATTAAAATCCGTTCACAACTTATTGAGCAAACAGGCAGACAGACCAACACCTCCAAAAACATGGCCTCCGCCCTAGTGGCAGTAATAAAAAGCCCTCTGAACACAGTATTTATATAGAAAACCACATGCAGGTGCACAGTGGAACATGCTGTTACGGCTGAATGAGTGCACGTCTTCCGCTGCAGCTTCCAGTGCAGCATTTAGTACTGGTTACCCCCCATGGTGTGATATTACTTCCAAAGTTAGTTATGCAAGCAGCACATCACTGGGTTTGCCTCATAAATATGTTGTTTTATTCTAGTATTGTAGAAACTCACTAATTAAATGAGTTTTTCTCACCATTCCTTACACTCCTACACTGGACTGGATGTCTGTGGTGTGAAAATACCTTACAGTTATTCCACTATTGTTAAACAAACACTGCAATCTCAGCTACGTTCAGAAATGTGTACAGAATTTTAAAATGTGTCTCAGTTTCCAGATGACTAACATATTCAGGACTGACAGGACTCATTTGGTTTAGAGATGTTGGCAGCTGACACCAGCTTTCACATTGCAGATGGGAACTGGTCCACCTGGGAACACTGGAGTATGCGCTGTATTCAAACTCTGTCCTTGAGATGGTATCATGTCACGATGACATGCAATCATAAAACATGATAAGACACACACACATGCTGCTGTGTGTGCTGCTGTTGAAACACGTTGCATCCCCTGCATTTGATGGCCATTTGAGAACTACACTGAAGCAGCTTCCAGTCTTATTTGCATACAATATGTAGGCCAGAGTTTTTGTAGCCTCCTCCTTGCAAATGCATAAAGTTCACCAGAAACATGAATAATAAATAAGAGGCTGCAGCTGCTCCACTGTCATATTTACCAGCAGGGAAACATGGAGGCGTTTACAAACACTTCAGTCATGATCTACCTCTTTTGTCTGAAGATCTAGGATGTAGGATTTTAAAAAAATACCCTCGAGGATCCACAGGGAATAGCATCTTATCTGCATCTTAAAAAAAAAAAAAAAAAAAGATCCTGACGTACATCTCAGTAACACCAATATGTAGCAGCTTTAACTCCAGACAGCATCCATCCTCAGTTTATTTCCCTGCTAATACTGGAAGAGAGCCCTTCTTGTTGGGCAGGATATCTTATAAACATTGTCAGGGAAGATTTTTAGGATATTTGACAACCAGCCTCCATAAATATACTAGAATTAAGATTCAAACTGGACTTCAGGGGAAACAATTACTCATTCTTGTCTATATATTTAGATTTGAAGGGAAAGCACCATCTAGTGGAGGGAAGTTGGTACTACAGCCTGTTGAAACTTAAATCTCCAGCTTCTGGATTTGTTCAGCTGAACTAAACAAAATGTAGCTTATGTTTTACAGCTGTTTATCTTCATCATCATCATCATGCTTGTGTTACCTCCTTGACACTGTTCTCCAGTGATTGACATCAAGTTGGACAAACCGCAGGAGCCCCAGACCACTGAAGGCGGCTGCTCCTGTTAATGCTCGCCGTCAGTCCTTTTCAGAACATCATTTACACCACATGCTTGTTAAGTTGCTTCCCATTGGTTAATCTGCAGTTGGTTTTGCACATTGAGATCCTGACGTCTTCACCTGACCACAGGTCCCTGGTTGGAACTAGCAATATGAGAAATTGGGTCCACTTTGTTGACAAAACTGAGAGGGAGAAAAAAAGAAGACAACATAGATAGAAAAAATACCCAAGTTGCGTCTTTTTTATGTTAAAACAGAAGTTTCTTTTTTCTGTAGTTTCTTTTTTGTACTTTTGTATAAATTAAGGGATGGGCCATGGTTTTATGGATGGCGCTGTTGTTGTGGACAAAGAGAAAAAATCTGACCCCGTTCAACCTCAAACACAACAAACTCCTTACCGATCAACGTTTTCAACTACATTTTAGCATCTCAGAGCTAATAACCTGAACATTCACAGCCAGTCACAGCGCTCCCGCCCGTCACCCAGCTGGGATTCATACTTCATGTTTCAGATGCTGCAGGACAAGCCGAACCGTGACATCCAGCGTATCTAATGCATGCCTAGTTGTAAAGCAGAGGTACTGTTTACCTGTGTACACAAGTTTGAAAACATGATAACCTTACACCGGTGACTTGACGCCCTCTTTTTGTTTTGTTTAAGAGCTAAATTTATTTACTTCACAATATTTTTGTTGTGTGTGTATGTGTGTGTGCTTTCTGTAGAGACATTAGGATGCAGTTACACTGAGGGCCACATGTTATCATTATTAGCATATTTCAGCTCCTTTTAAGGCACTTTTTTGTTCATAGACTCCCCCTGCCGTTGCATTGTGGGATAACTGTATTTGTCGGACATCTGCACATGTAAGTCCTCGCTTTGTGTCACAAAGAAAACGGAAAAATCCTGTGTGGTGATCTGCTGAATGCACTCTGTGATCAAACACGCCTGTAACTTTGTAAATCTGTTTCATCCTTGACAACAAAAAAGACTAAATTTGCACATGTAGAGCTTTCAGGTTAATATAAAGTTAGGAGAAGCTTCATTGTAAATGTACAGTCACTTAAGTCAAAGACATGTAATGTGTTTCCACGGAGACGAAGTTTCCTCTGCTGCTTTTGTTTAAACTGACTACTGATGTTGACATTATTGGATGTGGCTGTGTCTAAATTCAGCCTTTCTCTTCCCCGTCTCCTCTCCAGAGTCGGGTATCATAGCGTAGCGGTGGTAAGGTCAGTCAGTGTCGAGAACACTACTTTAGATCCGGCTTGTCTTCGTTGTGAAATCTCTCCTGCACTTTTTACGAACGTGTTATGGATTTAGAGCAACAATGCAAGTCAAAAGAATGTGATTTAAAAATATATATGTATATAATAAAAAACAAAACAAAAATAAAAACAAAATTTACATCCAGAATATCTATGTACTGTACATTCTTAGTACATGGATACTTAATGTGTGTTAGAGTCAAACATGTAGGAATTGTTCACACATTCCCAAATGAAAAGTAGTGAAACTTTCTAACCAACATAATGAGCCAAATAATAATGATGAAAGAGACGGAGTTGGATCAGATACCACAGGGATCTTGACAGGAACACACTTGTGGCTCTGATGATGACAAGTTCAGGTTTGATTCCCCCGACATGTTTTCTGTTGTAAAACAGCAATATTCTGCTCTTCTTACTGACCATTCGGCATGGTAAAGGGTTTTTTTTTAAGACAACTGGTGGTTTTTGTTTAAACAAAGACAAAATGACTGATCGCTACACTGAGAAGCTCATTTGTATTCATAGTGTTAAATATGATGTCCATCCTTATTTCCTGATGGTCCGTTCTTACATTCCCTGTAAATAGACCAAGGCCCGTATTCCTAAAGATTCAGAAAATCCTCTCAGAGAGCTCCTAACTTAGCAAGGATTTTTAACTTGGGAGTGATTCCAGAACATTCCCAGACAACTCTGAGCAAGGGATGGACAGAAACTCCTGTCTTAGTGAGGAGGTGTGGTTGGCCCTGTTTCTAGGTATGAGTCATCATTTCATAAGCTGTGATTGGTTGATCCTAGAAGCTAGACAACAATACACTTTTAGTGATAATGGGCATAAAATGGGTCATCAAATCAAACTAAAACTATCAGTATTCACATGCTAATAGTTTCATTTATTTGCTTACATTTATATTAACGAGGGTAAAATGTCAGTGATTGCTGACCGGCTCATAAGAAGCGGTGTTGGTTGGTGTTCAGATCTACCACAAGCCAGTGAACAGCAGTGAGGAAAAGAACCAGGAAGCCCATCTGGACAGAGGAGCCATGTTTGCTCCTGGCTCAACTGGTCAATGAGCGTAAAAGAAGTAGATTTTACGAACAATCATGATTCCTGCACGATCCAGTCTGTAGCGTTTAATTTACTGTCATCCGGTGTTTGGAGAATATCTCTCTTGCCTTTTCTTTCCGCTATTTTCTCCTCTGCTTAGGGAACTCCTATGCCTCTTAGAATCCTCTTCCCTGCTCTTAACAGATCTCATCTACGGAGCTCTCTTAAGGGCTAAGACTCTTTAGGAAGAACTTTTATCTTTATTAGGATCTACTCTTCACTTTTGGGGGGAAATTCAAAGAAAACATCATGATTCTAAGAGTTTTCTTAGAATTTGGCCGCTAGGAGCAGCTCTGTGCTGAGAATCTTTGGGAATGCGGGTCCATGTCTTGGAGTGTCGGGGGATTGTCTGAGGGGAAATGTGTGTGTGCTGCCTGTGCAGCAGACCTGATCAATCCAGACCTGGTTCTCCATTCACAGTGTACAGAGGTCTAGCATGTCTCTCCAAATGATTAATAAATGCGTCTTATTACCAAATTCTTGCATTTGGCTTTTTATTGATCTCTTAAAGTTTGGGGTTTTAACTATTTTACTAACAGATTATCTTTACTATGTACTCAACTGTTCTCTGCAGCAGTGCTGGTTTAGCCTGTATATACCATATATGATACTCTTAAATATTGTTTTTAAAAATGCATTACTCTCACAACTCAAGTGCAACCCCATTATAAAGAAAGTCTGTACGCTATTTAAAATGTAAAAAACAATGCAATGATTTAAAACCACATTTTTATCATTTCATTAAAAATATGAGCTCATTGTGAATGTGATGGCAGCAACACCTGTGTAAAGGTTAGAAAAGAAACCAAAAAAAAAAAAAGGCTTGAAAAGTAATTTGTACAAAATAAAAAAACACCTCAAGGAGCATTTGACAACTAATCAGGTTAGCTGGCAACAGGTCAGTAACATGATTGGGTATAAAAGGAGCATTTCAGAGAAGCAGAGCAAAGATGGTTCACCAGTCTGAAACAAACTGGCTCTAAAAATTGTGGAATCATTCAAAATCAAAATTAACTTTATTGTTCCACTAGGGGAAGTTTGTCTCAGGCTTTCGCCCCAGCTGCAGCCATGACGTGATGAACAACAATCAAATTCACACACTCACCATCAAACATTAAAGCATACTAACAAATAAAAAAATAGTAATGTCAATTCACAATGATGTGCAATGATGTATAATTTAAAAACTATTAAAAAAAAACACTGTCATAAGGAGCATAAAAATAGATAATATAAAAGAAGACATACATAGATAAAATTATAAAATTAAAATTTGATAAAATAGAATAAAGTAGTCATAAAAAAGCAGGATCCTTGATCCAGTCTGTTTTTTGTTTAAACCCTTAAGTGACGCAGGGTTAAACGAGTATTTAAATCTACTTAACCTGCATCTAGGGGCTCAGTGTCTCCTCCCCGATGCCAGCAGCTCATACTCTCTGTACAAAACATGGGTCATAATGTTAATTTAAAAAATGTTTCTCAAAGTAAAATTTTGAAGTCTTTGAAGATCTCACCATCTACAGTGTATAATATAAAAAATTCAGAGAATCAGGAGGAATCTCTGTGTGCATGGGACCAGGCTGAAAGTCAAGCTGAGTGTTGGTGATCTTGGGGTCCTCAGGCAGCACTGCATTATGGTTCTCTACTGTAAACCACTGCATGGACTAAGAAAGACTTCCAGAAACCACTGTCTGTGAACACAGTTCACCCTGAAGTCCACAAATGCAGGTTAAAGCTCCATCATGCAAAGAAGAAGCCAGATGTGAACAGGATCCAGAAACACCACCGTCTTCTCTGGACCAAAGCTCATTTAAAAGGTTCTGAGGCAAAGTGGAAACCTGTTCTGTGGTCAGATGGATGAAAATGTAAAATTCTTTCTGGAAAGCATGGACAGCGTGTCCTGCAGACTAAAGAGGAGAGGGAGCATCCAGCTTGTTATCAGTGGACAGGTGAAAAGCTGCATCTCTGATGGGATGGGGCTGCATTAGTGCCTATGGCGTGGGCAGCTTCCACATCTGTGAAGCTCCATCAATGCTGAAAAGTACATGGAGGTTTTAGAGCAACATCTGCTCCCATCCAGACAACGTCTCTTTCAGGGAAGACCTTGCAGATTTCAGCAAGACGATGCTGAACCACATCCTGCATCCATCACAACAGCATGGCTTCACAGGAGAAGAGTCCGGCTGCTGAACTGGCCTGCCTGCAGTCCAGACCTTTCACCAGTACACAACATCTGGGGCATCATGGAAGCAGGAATCCAGCAACCAAGGTCCAGAATCCTGCATCAGACCAGAATGGGACAATATTCCTCTCCTAGAACTCCAGCAACTGGTCTCCTCACCTCTCAGATGTTTACAGACAGTTGTTAAAAGAAGCGGTCCTTATCGGCTATTATTATTATTTTAACCGTTATCTCGAGACGAGTTCATTTTCTCATTATCTCAAGGTAACGAACATTTTCTCGTGATAATGGGATAATTTATCTCGTTATCTCGAGAAAACGTTCTGTTTTTTCAAGATGACAAAAGGATGGAGGTGGGCTCAAAAGTAAGTGTGTGACACCTGATTTCATTGATTAAAACAGACCCCATGACAGCTGATGGGAGGGGCTACAGTCATGTTGTAGATGTGTAATTATGTGAATGAGTGATTAGTAAAACTTAACAGTCAGACACGCCAGACTTGATGGAAGTAAAATCAGAGGTATTGATCAGTGGTGGATGTTGTTGGAGCTGATGTAAGCTTGCGTCCGTTGCTGTACTGAGGCATCCTGGTACAGAACAACTCTGTTCCCCCGCGAGCACTGACTGCCCTGCAGAGCTCCTTCAGAGCCAGGCTGCTGCATCCAAAGCATGAAGGAGCACTTGGATGAAGTCAGTGATTCTCCCAGTAGACCACAAACACACTCAATAAAATCCAATTTAATTAATTAATGAACATGCCTAATGTAGCGTTAAGCGTCATTAAACATTAAGGATGTTTAATAAAATTATTAATCCTCATAATTTCATGAAATTATCAGACAAAATATTCTTACTATACCTCGAGGCACCACCACACAGATAGCTTTATCCTAACCTAATGGCTGTGTGGACACCATTAGAGAACTAAATTAATTAATTTAATAAATTAATTAATTCAAGCTAGAAATCAATCAGTTATCAATCAATCAGTCTCAGGACGCTAATAACGTGAATTCTTACGTCGAAGGGACCCATAACATGGTTCAAAGGAGAAGTTCACAATAACCAGACCAGTTTAGGATAAATATGGAATATTTATTACTAAACTAATCATGCATAAATGAAAAGGAAATATGTACAAAGGACTTCGCATGGGAAAATGAATCAAACATTGTAAAATGCAGAATATGGAGTTCAAACCAAAATCTTATTTCAATGTGTAGGAATGAATGAAATGTATGCAAGAAATGAACAAAAGTTAATTAACCTGCGGTGTTAATTAAACTAAGGTTCAGGACTGAAAAAGATCTCTAAATCCTAAACGGAAAAAGGGAAAACTGAATCTCATCTGTTAAACTGGAAGTTTAACTAAGATGTAGAACTACTAGGTCACTGTCAGACAACCAACCATTCTTGAGCAGAAAAGCAGAGAATTGATCTGAGCAGGACTCGTCCGGTTCTGTTTGGATCGAGCCGACTTACGACCGTTGTGGTGACTCTGATGGCAAGTGAGGAAGTTGGCGCAGGTGGTTTGGATCCCGAGCGACTTCCAGAAGGCCAGAAGATGCGTCACGTAGTGGTCCGAAGGTTTGGATCAGGCAGCTCTGCGGATGCGGACTCTCCCGCGGCTCGGCTGGTGGTATCGATGATGGACAGTGAATGACTTGCGGTGATATGGCAAAGATGAAAATGACCAACTTTAGGTCAGTCCAAAAACGAAGAAACTCTGTAGGATCTATTTAGGATCTATATTAAAAGTCCAAAAGGTAAAACTCAAGAAAAGCGAAGTATTAGCTGGAAAAAAGGAATGAGCTACGGAGTCCAAAAAGAGCCAAAAATTGTCAATCATGCATCGGGTATGCAGGCACAAACTTTAGTATCGGTAGTGATGTCCTTCACATCACTGCAAACTTAATTCTCTGGCAGCATCCCTCTCTCTCTTGCGTTCAGACGAAGTCCTAACTCTGAAAGAGAGCCATGTCTGGAGAGAAGGGAACTTGAAGTCCACTTGAAGCGGCGAGGGCCACGGAGGAGGAGAGGAGCCAAAAGGAAGGGAGAAGAGGGCACTAAACTCTTTGTTCTGAGTTTAAAAGTGTTAGTTTGGAGACCCACCCCATGGAAAGGATGGGACCATTATCTTGACCAATAACAGTCTTGTGGGCTGGTTTTGGGTCAGATAGCAGATACAGAGGGGCTGGTCTGATCATGTTGTAAAGAGTTATCAAATTAAACATTTTGTGAATATATCCATATATCCAAGTTATTAAAGCCTTAAATGAGACATCATTAAACCCTCAGTGAATCATTGCAAAGACGATAAAATAGTAAAAAGGTTATATCTCACACAAACACAGTAATAAAGTTTCAGGTCACCAATTAATCAAACTTGTTGATTAAACCTTGTACACAATGATAATGATCATATGCATGCGCATGGTATCAAGATAAAACACACATATATATAATATATCTTATTTTCATCATTCTTACATATTAACAGCTAGTAGGTTTCTGTGTTGGTTCCGTGATGGACCAGGAGCAGCTCCAGCCCCTGATTTTACAGGTTACCAATGAAGCAATAGTGTCAACTACTGAACGAGCACTTGTACATGTTGTGACATGCACAGTTTTTGTCTTGACTCAAATAATGCTCCCGGATCTCAGCTGATGACTAACATGTATGCAAATTTTCACCCCTTCAATTGGCCAAGCCTGGATTAACCCATAAAGGGTTACAGTGTGTATGTGGGCTGTTGCTGCTCAACCAACCACCTGCACCACCAAGACACACACACACACACACAGTGTTGTAAGAATTTGATTTAATGCTCTCAAAAAACACAAAATGTTTCTCATGATTTCAGTAAGAGCTAAAAATTTTTAAAGTATAAGGTTGTGTCCATTTTACATTCCATCATATATATATATATATATATATATATATATATATATATATATATATATATATATATATATATATATATATATATCTTTTCTTTTCTTTTTTTTTTTTTTTTTTTTGGTGTGTGTGTGTTTTTTTTTATCTTCTTGTTTCTCTCTAAGCGGCTGGTTAGCTCAGTTGGCAGAACTCCAGGGTTCGAATCCCCCACTGAACAAATAACACCTTCCAGTTGGGTTCTTAGGACAGAGCCCTTAACCCTACTGCCTGACCATTGTAAATCACTTTGGATAAAAGCATCAGGTAAATGTACTGTAATGTCTCTGTGATGAACAACTAGATTATTTATGAGTAAAATTATATCTTATTCATCCTGTGTGTTGACAATTAAAAGATTTTGTGAAGCATCTCTTCTAATTTATGTGGAATTGAACACATCAAATTTCTTCCACAACCTCATGTAATTACAGCAACCTCTGATTTACGAATTTCATAAAGTTTGTATGAAATCAAATGTTTCAAATGACCCAGTTGTTCAAATTAAGATTAACACAATTTTAGGTAAACAAGTAAGCTCATTTATTTATATATAAAGCTAACTTGTTAGACTTTTAAGCACATTTGCTTTTAACTTCATTCCAAGTAATCTGTGGTTAAGTAGTTTTTACGCTTAAGCTAAGCTATCCTTGCTAGCTTTTAGCAGCACACGTTTCTATTACTTTAGTTTTCACATCCCAACTTCAGCTGCTGTATTTTTATTTTATTTTTGGTAGATATAACAAACAAATTTTCTAAAATGCATAAGTATCAAAATATATTAATATTTGAATACAAATACTAGAAAAAAAAATTAACCACCTAAAGCTAAAGTATGGCTAACTCACCAGCTAGCTATAACTAGCTGCTCTGCTGATTTTTTTTTTTAACAAAAATATATTTCATCATAATATTTATGTTTGGTCACAAAGTCTAATTGGAGTTACGTGTACATACAAGAATGTTTGTAGTTTAATTTCTTGTAGCAGGTTTCTGTGATAAATGGATATTTATATTGCTAACAGCTAACTTGGTGAGTTGGTTTCCTGCCCCATTCACTGTTTGCCACAATCCCATAAAGTTACATGATGTTGATTTTAGTTATAAATAAATAGTTCTATGATTTGTTCAAAATAAAAAGTAAAGCAGCTTTAATTAGACAAACTGAACAATAAACTACAGTGTGGAGAGTTGCACTGAATTTCAGATCTACTTTTTTTTTAGATGTTGCAGATCCTTTAAAGTGTCATGAACCAAAAAGTGTCTATAAAATACACATACTCGAACAGCAGTGTAATATGGCTTGATGGAAATAATTATGAAGAAACAGACTTGCTTCACCTTGTTAGCACATTGTAAAGTGTTTGTCTGGCTGCTGCCTTTATATTCTGTCCATTGTTACCAAATATGAAGCTGTGCCTTACTGGTCATAGACAAGAATCCCTGTACTTTCTGCAGATGTGGTCAGCTTTGGATGCTATTTGCAATGGAATATTTTCTATATGCAAGTCAGATGCAATCACATGATTTAGAAACCTTTTCCACACCTGTATCCCAGTGATCAGCTTTACCAGGACCACACATCAGGAAATATATTGTGAAATTTAAACTCCAATCTTCACAATTACATTGGGAGTGTAAGACTATTTAGCAATAACATAAAGACTACATCAATCAACATATGACTAATGTGTCATTAACTATTAATGGCTGAACCTGTTGTTCACCAAACCAGCGTGACAACAAACTTCTTGTTTCATCCAAAGGCACAAAACACACTGACCTTAATATGACTTAATGCACACATGGTTTTGAATTTGAGTTTAATTCTACTTTCTCTAACAGAAGCACATAAGGTGACAGAGCAGAGACCATTTCTATGACAGCCATCCAGTTTTCTGATATCGCATGTGGAATATTTGCCAGATGCTTGATGAATGGAGATTATAATCCACTTTCATGCTTGAGTGAGTCTTTTGTGGCAGCTTTTTTGTTGTATGTCAGGTCCCGCAGATGTAATATTCACATTATCTCATTCAGAAATCCCCAAGCGGCTTCACTTTTTTCAGTTATTTAAATACTTCATGTTTCATAAAAGATGTCCACAGTAAAGTAGGCGAGTGTCATGTCTGCTTGAAGCTCATGACTGTTTCAGATGAGTCATCTCCTTTAGCCGCATCAACACAAGCAATTAAAATAGAAAAACAACAAAAAATATTTAAAAATAGCTTTATAAAGTACTTTAGTCAACATGCTATCATAAATAAAAACAACAATATATTATGTTCAGCATTAAGCAGGTATAATGAGAAGGAGGCCATCTGTTCAGGGTCTTGGGGTGTTAGTCCCTCTGAGGCAGCTGAACTAAATCCCACAGCACCAGCTGGGGGAATAAATAATGGGGATACCTTTGGCTGGGGACAAAACAAAGTCTTTGACAGGAACACAAATGGATTTTTGCTCCCCAGTGGACTCAGCTCTCCTTGTCGACACACAAAGTTGAGTCTTGTCTCCCGGAAGATCCTGAGAAGTACAAGTCGTCACATCGTTCCAGGGCTAACGCTGCTCGCTTCTATTAAAATGTTTCATCAGTTGAGAGTCGGCGCCAGGATTTCATTTCCCTTTAAAACAAATAAATAAAAAAAGAGAAAAACACGAGTTATTCTTTGACTCCACTCGGCTGTTATTGCCATTCGCAGCAGAGTCAGAACTTACACATCGCTGCCGGGGACGATGCTCTGTCGGTGTTGCTTTGTCAAACTGAATTTCCTGAAGAAGGCAGGCAACCTGAGCTTGGTTCTGGAAGACCTCGAGGAAGCACTAGAAATGAGACAGGACAGAGTTGAACTTGTGCAATAGAAAGCAGCGCTGCAGAGCTGAGGCGCTAACGATAATCTCTGCTTAGCACTGTTGTGTTAATGCCTCGGTATGGTTGGAATTTCCATTCCAGGACTGCTTCCAAATCTGTCTCGTTTTCCATCAGCATTTGTAATGTGAACTTGTGGTGTTTTTGGAAAAAAGCTCCCGCATTTATGTTTGTTTATGTAACGTTTCTAAGTACAGAGAAAGGCACAACATTACTCGAAAGTTAAAATGCCTTGAGACAAAACTAGAAACACGTTTTTCCATGTTAGAATGGTGACGCATGTCTGTTTACTTACCATTCTGCTTGTGATGAGGGCCGCTGTTTAGCCCCCATTCTCTCCTCTTCAACTTTTTGTTTTGCTCCATCACCTTCCTCCTCCTCCTCTTCTTCTGGCTCTGCACTCATGTCCTCAGGTATCTGCTCCCACAGCTTGCTGTTGACCCACAGGGCTTCCTGCAGGCTGAGGCCACGGCCAATGCAGGTCACCCTGCGACACAAGGGGCAGGGCACCGTCAGGAGCTCACCTCTGAACTGTGATATTGTCTCCAGGCACGGGTCACAGAAAGAGTGCCTGCAGTGGAGCATCCGAGGTATCCTGTCCATGCGTGAGTATGGGAAGAGGCAGACGCTACACTCTCCGTCATCACACAGCACCATGGTCAAGATGGATTGTTGGACTAAGTTTCTTTTCGAAGAATAACAAATTCTCTCAGGATGATCTGAGAATCCCAGTGAAGATTTTCCAATGAGGATGTTCAAACTGTTTGAAAACAGGAAAAGTCAAAGTCTGAAGGCTGCAGAAAGTTCAAAATACCCACATTTTATCCCATTATTACCTCAGATGTTACAGCATTTGTATCTAGATGTAAAATTACTCTATGTGTGTGTATATATATATATATATATATATATATATATATATATATATATATATATATATATATATATATAATGTGTGTGTGTGTATGTATATATACTTTTCATATATGCTATTTTTAATGTATTTATTAATATTTAATCATATATTCAAAACTATATGACGTTTATATATAATTCTTCAATTCTCATTAATGTCAATAATAAAAAAATGTCTTGGTGATGCTTAAATAGCCACAAATAAACATTACTATCTGATCTACATAAATTTTTTAATACTAGAACAATCTACTTACAGTTCGCCTTTGCCTGTAACTCAGATATTTGCAGAAAGACTCGGTGTTTCTTCAGGTCCGGTGTCTCTTTCTGATCGTGCTGCTCAGCCTCGCTGCAATAAATAGGGTCAAACAGCCGGCTCGTCTGCCGCCTGTTAGGATTGTCTGCTACGTTTGTGGGGGCGGAACAGAAACCTCTTTTTCTCACAGTCCAAACCCTCCCATCAACAGCTGGGAAAGCAGAGCGCTGGAGACGCTCTTTGTTCAGTGTTTGACGGAAGGTAGGTGGAGAGACTGGTATTAAAAGTTCAAGGTGGAGAGGGTTTAGGAAGAGGGTTTGAACTCTTCAACTGTGAACTTAAGAATGTAAATTTATTTTTGTCTAAGTAAAAAAAGAAAGAAAGTGTTAACAAAGAAAAATAAATTGGGCTCGTCCGGGATTTGAACCCGGGACCTCTCGCACCCAAAGCGAGAATCATACCCCTAGACCAACGAGCCATATAAAGATCAGTGCGTCACTGTGTTGTTATCGTAATACTACTCATGTTTGTTCGATCTTTTTTTCTTTTTTTTTTTATCAGTTATAGATGTAGAAATGACTCGAAGTAAATCTTTTCAAAAATAAATATTCTTTACATAATAATAAAAAACCCTCTCAGAGTAGTTAGCACTACTACAAAATTTAACCGATCTGATAAACAAAATCAAGTTTGTGTCATAAGCAGCGCCTGAAAGAAACACTGAGCACTTCTATGTGTTAAATAGGGATTCAATTTGGTGTAAAATAATGGGCTCGTCCGGGATTTGAACCCGGGACCTCTCGCACCCGAAGCGAGAATCATACCCCTAGACCAACGAGCCACGTGTCCAGTTTTGCCGGTACTTCCCCTTTTACAGTCTACTCTATAAACTCCCCATCACTGCCTACATGCATATTTACCAAACGGGCTGACGATGTTTGAGGATCTACAAAACAATGAAAACACCCGCAGGCAGCAATAACGGGATTCCATCTCAACACTTACAGCGCTGGACATCTGAAAATCAAACTAAACTTCTGTAGATTCACACGTACGTACGTGGAGAGCCACATCTTTTGGTCAAAAATGCTACAGCTTATAGCATGAACGTGATGACGTCATACGTTGGGGTGGAGTTACCGCCTTACACCAGTGAACTCAAAGTAGGAGACTTCCGTGAAGTGTAGCGCGGTTAGAGATGTAAACAAAACTGCTTTGGGCGTACTGAAATAAGCTAATTCTTTTTTATAATGTTAACTAACAGTATCACAAATCTAGGTCGTCTGGCTTAAAGTCACCTTCAGCCTTCCTGTCAGAGTTAGCTTTGTCAACTTAGTGCAGAGGGAGAAGCACGCTAAGGTGTCCATAGAGACAGTACAACAAGGTTTAAAGTTTAGTGAACCAGATGGAGGCTTCTTTGGAATCAATGCAGAATCCCGATTTAAGGTAACTGGACTCTTGTCAGATCTTGTGCTTGCTAATTAACTTCTGAACAACCAGTAAGATCTTGCAGTGGTTTCACCCTTCTGGGTAAATATGGACTTTTTTTTGTCCTTTCAGGTCATTTTTCCTTCAATTTTTGGTAAAAAATTCCGGTCGTGTTGCCCCATGTGGGATGATTTTTATGTATTTATGGTTTTGCAAGAAAGCTTTTCTTTTTAGGAACTTTAAAATTCCTATTTATTTTTTTCTTAAATGCAACAGAACACTAGGGGAAAATTCACTACCCTATATGGACAAAAGAAAGTCATATCCAAAAAAAAAACATTATAGATGATATTTTTTTTAAACCTTTCTGCTCTGATGGCTAAATCAGTTTATTTCCTAATTATTTTTTTTGTAGTAGTTTTCTGGAGAGGAATTTTTGTCCTTTATAATAAACCAAAATGGTAATAGATTTTAAACCTGACACTGCACAAGAAAAATGCATCAGAATAAATTTTGTTACTAATTTCAAAAATTGCCATCATGTCATCAAACTGGCATTCAAAGAGTTAAAATAATTTGAATAATTACATATTCGGTATTTTAAATTAGGACTGAAGTTGATTGAAAGATCTGAGGAAAAAAAGAGGAAAATATTAATCTGTGATGTTTTTATAGCAGCAGTGGAAAAGTAGGACATCAAAGGGACCCACATGGGTCAAATCTTTCTGTTTGTCCTTGGTTCCACGATGTTGTAATAATGGACCTAGATGTCTGTTTGGTCCTTCCAGCTCTGTCCTGTCCTCGTGTGAACCAGAGCTGCAGGAGCTGATGCGACAGATTGACATTATGATCAATCACCAGAAGAGAGAGTGGGAGGCTGAGATCCAGGCTTTAGAGTTGAAGCTGAAGAGTGGAGAACATGAGCTTCTGACCTCAAAGAATGTCATTGAACGGAGGGACCTGGAGGTGAAGCAGACCTCCACCCAAGATTTGAGTCATTAGTTTATCTTGAAGCTTCTGAATCAACAAGACTTAATTTTGCAGTAATGCCTTCTTCCATAATCGTAGATTGGATTACTTCGCAAGCAGCTTGAAGACAACCAGACCGACCGGCAGGAGTTAGTTTCCAAGTACGAGCAACAACTGCAGAAAGTTCGGGAAGAGGTGAGACAGGCTTGCTTTCTCTGCTGAAGTGTTTTCACATTCATTCAACAATACCCTCTCTGTTCTCTTAACAATACTCATACCACAGTTTTAGACAAGCATGAACAACATGTTTTCTTTCAGTTGGATAAATTAAAAAGAAGTTACCACAAGCTTCAGCACAAACAGTTAAAGCGTGGAGGAGCCAAAGAGACGGACCTTTCAAAGGTGAGTTGACTCCATAGAAATCCACCATCTGGTGGTCATGTGTGGGATAATTATCCTAACGTCTTCTTGCAGCAACGTCATCAGCACTCTGCAGACTGGGAGCAGCAACGTGCCCAGTACCAAAAACAGCTGACAACACTGGAGACCCAGAATAAGAACCTGACTGATGAGCTCTCACATGTGAAAGTAGCTGCATATTTTACCTTTAGCATGTTAAAGCAGAGTCGGGCTGTTCAAAGCTGCCAGTCAGGTTGTTTAAACGTGTTATGTTTTCCAGTCCCAGTGGCGAGAGGAGAGGGAGCACAGGCAGTGCTGCTTGGAGGTGCAGCATCTGCAGACTGAGCTGGAGAGAGCTCAGGACACCATGCACTCGCAGGAACTGGAACTGGAGCGCCTCAGACCATTTGAGACATTGTTGGGACAGTACCAGAGAGACCAGCAGGTTAGTAGAGAGACACCAGAGGTAGATAAATGTGATCCCACATTTTTCTGCCTCTTGTCTGAAATGACTCACCCTAAATGAGTGAAGTATATCTTCACAACTACAAGGGCTGTATGTATAATCTTAGTCTCAAAATAAAGCTGAGGCATGTGAGATTACTACGGAAGTATCGGAGTCAAGATATGTGTTAATGTAGAGTCTTTCAGCTGAGTCTTAACCTGCCGATAAAGTAGCAGTAACTTCAGTCCACTTTGGATCTGTTAAAGTTTTAGCTTTGCACAAATATCCGAAACAAACTGAAGTGAAGGAAATAAGATCTGCTGATTAGAGGATGTCCTCTCCACAGCAGCTGTCAGAGGATCGGGAGGAGCTCCGCGCCACGCTGGACTCCCAGGACACATCTGTGCGTAGAACCAGTCTGGAGCGTCAAAGGCTTCTCAATGAAGCTGCCAAACTCAGACAAGTTCTGCAGGCTAAAGATCAAGTCATCCGGTGGGTGGACTGACCAGTGTGCTATGGCGTAGTGCAGCACCACAAACACAAGGGGGCGTGCTATGCCAGCTCGGTGAACAAGATGCAGAAGTGGTCCAGAGAAATGGTTGTAACAGTCCTGTATGGGTTTATTGTTGTCTTCTGTATGCAGCTCTCTGGAGGACTGTCTGGCAGCTCAGGGCTGTGCTGGTGTGGAAACCCTCAGACTGGATCTGGAGCGGACTGCAGCCAAGCTTCAGTGCTCCCAAGCATGTGAGGTCCACCTCAAGGCTGAGCTCGCATGTGTCACAGAGAGGTGAGCAGAGCTGGCTTCGCTCTGAAGTAAAACATAAAAGAGTGTTTATCTGCACAACCAAGGTGATGCGTTTGTTTCTGATGAACCTGAACTTGTCCGTCCACTGGTTTCACCCGCCTGGACTCAGACTGGAGAACCTGAGCAGGCAGAGACGGGATGACTCCAAAACGGAGCAAGAACTGAGAAACCTGAAAGCAGAATGCGACTCAGCTGTTGCTGAGATGAAAAAGGTCAGAATGCAGCAGATCAACTGAACTTCCTTTACAGTTTCATCCGTCCATGTCTGCATAGAATCAGCTTCCCTTTCTTTTCTCTGTATTTGTTACACAGCTCAGAGAGGAGCTTCAGAGGGTCCGGCAGACTCACAGTGGTGAGGTGGAGGGGATGAGGAAGGAGGTGTCGAAGCTGACCAGCGAGCTGCACCAGCGCGACCTCGCTGTCGCCACGCTGAGCAGCTCCTCGTCCAGCATCAGGCAGCAGCTGCTAGGCGAGGTGGAGCGAGCAGAACAGAAAGCAGCCCAGCTCAAAGTGAGTCAAACGCACTGTGGCTCTGAATGATTTAGTTTACTTCTTACGCCCCAACGGGCGGCGATGGAGTTAACATCTGGTTTCTTGGGGTCTGTCATGAATATTCAGACGTGTGAAAGTCCAGGATCTCAGCTAAAAGCTCATTAAAAGCAATTCTGCTACCACCAAACACAGTTAAGACAACAAACAATTAAAAGAGCGAAAGGATTCACCCCCCACGGCACGAACACATACAAACAGCATCTCTGCTGAAAGGTTTCACCAAACTAGAAGCAAAAGAAGCCAAAAACCACTGAAAAGGTCCATTTCCCAGTGTCCTTTTAGAGTAGTTTCCTGTCCAAAATCATTATTTTCTGCCCGGTTTCATGGATTTGTTGACACATATTTCCCTCCTTACCGTTGATGATTGGAAAGACGGATGTAAACATGTTGACTTCAACCGAATTCTACTGGATTCTAATGTTTAAAATTTAAAATCATGCAAATCCACCGATCAAAGCCGGAGTTATGAGAGGATTCCCCTCATAACTCAGCTGTATGTACTCTATTTCCATGTTTATGCACAAATCCACTGTTCTGTTAGCTGTTTCCTCCACTTCTTAGATAAAATGTCATGCCAAAAGAAATACTCCCCTGCAGCAGAAGATTATATTAAAGACAGATTTGTTTCTCAGTGGTCCTCGATCAATGCCAAAATGTACCAAACTGAGCTGAAAAACCTAGCTTAGCTGTGTCTTTACTAAAATCTCTAACTTTGCTCTGTTTCCCTCCAGCACAGATGATGTCCACATGTTGGTTCATGCTTTCCTTTCCTTCTGCAGCAGATTATATGCACATACTATAATATACAAAAAATAAATGAAAAGAAAATCCTTTAGTTCCATCCTCAGTAACTTTAACACAGTTGTATCTGTGGCGATGTTTCCACCTTTAGTGAAGTCTTACAGGTGTTAGTTTTATTTTGATTCTAGGATCACACCATCCCATACTTAAGAAATAATAAATTATTTTTGGGTTTAACATTTTCAAACAGAAACCCCAAGAAGACCCTTCAGGCTGAAGAGGTTAACTGTGGGTTAAGATGAGAGGAATTAGCAGCTGCACTCATCATGACCATGTCTCAGTAAAACAAAACACATTTTATAAAGCTGAATTTAACTTTGTGTGGTGACGTGTTGCGTTACCAGATGATGCAGACGCAGCTGGAAACTCTTCAAACTGAGAACCAACATCTGAAGAGTCTGTTGCAGAGACAGCAGTCTCCTTCACCCGAGGTTGGTGTTTGGATTCTTTCCCAAAAGTGTTTGTAGTCTTTGTGAACGGGATTCAACCCTTCGTCCCTTCTCTCTTCTCAGAGGCGAGATCTACCTTTCGCTTCGCTGAGGGAGAGCCATGTTTCCTCGCCGAGCAGCCTGGAGCTGGAGAATCCTCGGTTACGACACACACTTGCCTCGATGCAGATCTCCAACCAGACATGTCAGGAAAAGTATGAACGAGCTCTGCTCAGCCTGGCCGTAACCGAGCAGCCGCAGCCTCCTAGCAACAGGTAGATGCAATATAAATATGTAAAGATCCAGAACAATTCCAGACCTGATCTTCATGAAACCTGTGGTTACAGGCTTCAGGTGGATTCACAGGCCATGAAGTCTAAACCGCAGGAGAACACCACTCGCCATGAAGGGGAGGTCCAGAGGCTCTTTAAAGAGCTTCAGACTCTGTCTCGGTCCCCAACCCAAGACACCAGGCCTCTCTCCTCCTCCTCCTCCTCCTCCTGCAACAGCAGTGCAAGACCGATTGGGAGAAATTCTGTGACCTCGAGCCCCAACGGATCTGCTGCCGACGGACAAAGTTCAAGCACTGAAGGCTCTCTGATCTCAGGTTCCAGAGACAAAGTGATTCCCTCCCCCTCTTCAGAGGTGAGGCGTCTCCCACATATCTAACCTGTGACTGTACAGTGAAGATTCCTACAGACGTGTTTTATTTTTCTCTCAGCAGCCTTTGTCGGTGTCACCTGCAGGCAGCATGGTGGCTCGTTTCCTGGAGGAAGAGAGGTTGCAGTCTGACGAGCTGCTGCAGAAACTGGACAGCCACATCCACGGTATGAGCGCGAGCATCCTCAGGACAGTGTCCAGGTACCTGGAGAGTGGCTCTGGGTCCGAGACTGACCGGAGAGAGCGGCCAGTGATGGAGCCCCAGCAGTAGACCTGATGATGTTCCTGTGTCTTATCTAACTTTAAAAAATTCAGCTGATGAGCAGGTTTTTTTTAACATGTTCTGCACATTAATTCCGAGCAGGGCAGAATTCATCCATGTGCCAACTGGAGGGGAAGTCATGTAATGATTGAATGTTTATGCAGAAACTCTAGATTTAGTCATCTTGCTGCTAAGAAGTCATCTTAAAGTTTTTTAAATTTGCTTCAACTCCTGTGGAAAGAGACAATAAATAACTGTTCTTAATTCATCAAATAAGCTGGGTTTATATTCTGTCCTCTTCATTGCTGTTTTAGGCTTTCTGTGTTTACACCAGAGATGACTCAGGTACTGAGATTCAGTAGGCAAGCTTTGCTTTCTGAGTTTAACCCATAACACCCTTCTTTTGTGTAGATCTGTTAGGATTTTTAGTTCTTTCTGCTTAGAAATATCTAGAAAGTAGAAACTGATTATGGGAGATGACTTCCAGAAAATGTGATCAGATCACATGTATCTTTCATCATGTGTGTCATATGTGAGCTTCAGTCTGTCTGATTGAGAACGGTGCTGCTGTGGTTGACTTTCATTAAACCTTAAAACTGCAGAAGATTTTTAGCTAAATTTGGTCTACGTGTTTGTTTTATTTCAGTGTAAAACTGCATGTAGAAATCCTTTTAACCCCAGTCAGCATGCAGACACAAATTTTCAGGTCAACCTCAGTTGTCAGATTATGAGGCTAAAATGATGTAAAATGAATGTATGAATAGATGTAGCAGCATGAAGGTCATCCAGAAGAAGAAAGCAGAATTTATTACTAACAAAACTTTGTAGAAATAACACACAGATCAACAGTTACCAAGCCTTTTCTCATCTGCATATCACTCTCTCAAATCTTGGCTTTCAGGAGAAAAAATATTGTTATTGAAACAAACACACAACAGAAACTATTTCCATGTTTTCACTTTTTCCTCATTTCCAGTTATTCCTGCTACTATTTACCTGCTATCCTCACTAAACCAACTCCAGCTCAGCTGCTTTGTGGCGCCACCGTGCATCAGAAACGTCTTCTTGGCTTTATTCCAGCCATAGAGGAGCATTATTTTTCTTCTTTTCACACACACATAGAACTTTCTGCTCACTGGTTGATCTTTGGCTGCTCCTGATTGGACGTTACCGTCAATCTAAGCTCTCTGATTGGTGGAAAGTTTGACAGGACGTGGCTTCATCATAATTTTCAGGTCTAAATAGAGGTCTCTTAGCAACATAGTAGTGATAGTGATCTTTTTATGATCATGTAGATTTACTATATAAAGTCTCTGAATAAACACTACATTTTGGGGCTGGATTGTAAACCTGCTGGAAGGGACATAAATACCTGGAAAACGTCCAGAGATCACCTAAAGGGTAAAATATCCATCACAATTCACCCCACAGAGCTACACACTACCGTTCCTGAGAATCTGTTGACAATATAAGCGATAGTGTTCAGTGCCAGAGATCCTTCAGAGTTTTAAGGGTTAAACCCACCTGCAGAAAAAGCATCAAATATCATCAAACAAATAACCCCTCCTCTTCCAACATCCCCAGCTCCACCAACGTCACCACCACCCACCCTACTGAGGCCCTCCAGCCTGTCTAACCCAGGAATGTGTGCACCATGCCAGCCCCTTCATAAACCTTCCCCTGCGGCCTGCTTTGTCCTCATCATTAGAAACCTGGTGGAATGTTAATATCAACCATGTGGAAGACTGAGAGGCCAGGGGGATGGGGGGGGGAGTGATATTTTACCACCTTCCTAATGAAGGACACATAGAAAGAATGGAAATAAAAAAAACAACATCAGCAAATGTTCTGCAAACATTTGCAATCTGTACATCTGTTTTTTATTTTTGACTTTAAACAAACTGAACTAATCGTCCGATGCCTCTGAGTCCTCTGACTTCTCACTCTGGTATTTTATAGCTTGTATTACTACTGTAGCAAAAAAAGAAAAATACTCTGAGGAATTTGGCAAGGCATCCCCCTGGCTCTCTGGAGGGAGGTGAAAGTTTTTATATAAGGAGATTCCTTGAGGGGGCTTAGTGAAAGGGACATGGACCACAGTCCAGGGAGAGTTTGGCCTGCCTGACAAGAAAAAGTGATGATTAAATAAGTGCTAAATTGATTAATGTAATAATTTAAAACCTCTTTGGGTTACATTCTACTTTTCAAGGGTCATTCTGGTTGCTTCTACTCTGTTCCACTTTGCTAATGATTCATGACTTATATAATACAGTTTAATGCAACAAATTCCTGAGAAGAAAATAGTTGATTCCAAACCAAAGCTGACACTCTGATCAGTTCAGACTCATTTAATAGCATAAGAACATGTTTCAGAGTTGAGCTGTTTCACCGTGCTTAATAATACTTTACTGTATGCAGCTTCTAGCCTCCAGCCACATCTAATGGCCTCTCTTTGGGACTGGAGTTCTCCCACTAAGATATTTAATAAAATATATTTTGCTCTTCTTTGATAACTCGTGTCTGATGTGATTGTCTTGATAAATGTCCAATTATAGCTTGGAAAAAAAATCGTTACTGGATGAAGATGTGTAAATTACAAATGAATAGCTGTGATGCTTAGAATTCTTTTCAAAGAGTTTCTGCATCAGATTTGCGTAATCTTTTTTTTTTTTTTTTCTTTTTTTTGTTAACAAAGGTTTCATTCTAACACAGTATTCAGATCATAATTTTCTGTTTGGACAAAATGCCTCCAGAGGAGAGAAATGTGATGCCTTCTGCCATCGCCAAAATACATTTTTGTGTTTTTATACCGTTTAGTCCAGTTCAGGGTTTTGGAAAAGCGGGAGCCTAACCCAACAATTAGCAGGCGAGAGGTAAGGTACACCCTGGACAGGTTGTCAGTTCATTGCAGTCTAGAAATATATTTTTATTATTTTCCACGTTAAATGAATGAGCCTTTTAAAACAACTTCAGTCGGAAATATATGTATCAAGTAATAACAATAATGATAATAATTTGTAGTCTTTAAATAAGACACAGAGGTGAGTGCTTGGTGGCCAGCTGGTGTTTTATTATTGGACTTCCGTGCTCGTCACAGATTGTCCTTAATGAACATCATGTTCAAGTATAAGAGTGTCCACATGTGCACCTGGCACCAGGATGGATGGAGTTTTTAACAATTTAAAGTCCATTATGTAGTAGTAATAAATAAATAAATAAAAAAAAGATAGATATAAAAAAAAATAAAAAAAAATACTAAAATAACTTTAAAAAAATACATTTTAGTAAGTATTTGCTTATTGTTATTATTGTTATTATTATTATTAGGACTTGGGATAAGTCAATGATTGGCAGCAACATTGATTTTCATGCATTATTATTATTATTATTATTATTATTATTATTATTATTATTATTATTATTATTATTATTATTATTTATCCAGTGTAAGTTTTTTCCTTTTTTCAGAAATCGTTTTTTTAATCACACATTTGATCCCCAGGACAAAAATGTCAGCTTGGCAAAAACCACTTAAAAATATTATATATTGAAATTTTTTTCCACTTTAAATCAGTCAGTCTTTTAGATTACCTTTAGTTTGAAATATATGTATTAAATCATAATTATAATTTGTATTTTTTAAACATTTAAAGGCCCACTGTCCTTTCAATAATGCATTTTTTCATTTGGAAAAAAATGGATTTCCATAAAATACATTTTACTGAGTATTTGCTTATAATCATTATGAGGCCCGGGGATGGGTCAGTGATTGGAGGGCAACATTCATTTTCATGGCATTGTTATTGTTTAAACAAAAATAAATGAATAAATAAATACATACATACATACATACATACGTACATACGTACATACGTACGTACATACATACATACATACATACATACATACATACATACATACATACATACATACATACATACATACATACATAAACTCACACATTTGATCCTAAAAACAAATAAGGTCACCTTGGCAACAAACAAAAAACTGCTGTAAAAATGTTATATCTCAAAGAAAGAGAATGAAAACATGTCTTTTCAGCCTCTTCACTTGTTTTTGACTTGAAAAATTATGTCTCTTTGGTGTCTGCTACTATTTGAGATAAATTATCATCCTTGAGTTTTTTTCTTTTTTGTTTTTGTTTTTTTTTTTAATAGTGGAATAGCCTGCTGAATGATATAAAGGATATGAAATAAATTTTTGGTTATAACACTCAAGATCTTTTATTGCCCCCTTACCACAAACAAGCAGCAGAGGGAGCAATTAAACGCTGTTGTCTTTCCAACGTCAACAGTGCTGAAGCTGCTGGGGTCATAAACTGTACTAAAGGCAGTGATATCAGAGGTTTGTGTTTGGGGATTTTTGGTCGACCACTGTCATAAAACAGGAAAGTAGCCCCAGCTGGACCCTGACACTGACATTCTCCGAATGAACAAACACCTGAGCATGTTAGTGAAAACTGTGGGAATATTGACTCACACTATCAGCCCATCTTGATGGACTGAGGTATTGAGGAACTTGTTTTATCTGTAAGATCATAACTTGTCATGGGAATAAAAAATTAAGAAGGATTGCTTGTGTATAGAAGCTTACTTATCTCTGTAACATGGCTCCAGGGCTGAGCAGGTTGGATGGGATTTCTAAAAGCAAACATGACCTAAAGAAAGGGTAAATCTGATAGTGTTACCAGTATTAAAAGTACTAAATGTCTTTTTTACATCAAGCATGTGATTAACAACTCTGTTGAGTGGTTGTTGTGGTGGATGGAACAGACAACACATCTTTACTTAGTAAATTTCTTTCACAAGTCAACTTTTCCCAGAATTGTTGCAGCCTGCATACACTCTTTGTTGCACATTCCATGGTGGGGCCTTAGAGAACATGCCTTACGTGCCTCATGTGTGTCTGTCCCACTTATTGCTCCAGTTATGCCCCTTTTACGATGATTCTCATCGTTCTTCGGTTTGAGCGCACTTTTGGAGGGTGGGGTCCAAGACAGTGGGTGCAGGTTGCAGATGAACAATGTCTCGTGCAAAGGGAATCGCTGCTTTCAGTGCTGCAGAGACAGAGGGGCGCTTTCTTATCGGCCTTCTCTGTGCCAAAGGAACGCTGCCAGAGAGGCCGAGAGGAAAAGGCACATTCCAAAACACAATGAGTGTGTTTACATATGTAATGTCCCAGTTACAGCGCATGTTTTACTGTACTGCGGTGCATTGATGGTGATGGAAGGAACAGTAGAAAAACTGCGCCATAAAATGTTGGTCTGGTCATAAAACCAAGTTTGGATTGAGGAGTTTTTTTCATTTTTTTGTTTATTTGTATGTGTTGGTTTCCAGTGCCTCTTTTCTAATGCTGCACCTCCTTATCACATCTAAATACAGATGATGTTGTTGGAATGTACTTCTGTTTCTTCAGCAGATATCTCTGGCTAGGGGTTAAATACAGTAGTTAGTGATTGTTGAGCCCTCTATCCTGCCGCCCTACTAGGTTCTGGTTCTGATAGAGTTTTTCCTAAACATTCCTCTAACATCACAAACTGAGTCAGTGATCACATATAAAAGTGATCACAAAATTATTACAGCTATAAAGATGATCATGTTCTTTGTAACTGCAATTCTGTCTTTTAATGGTCATATTTTCTTTTGGGGTTTGATTTCTTGTACTGCGTGACTTAAGTATATTTCTGTGATGATGATGATTGCATTGTAGTGTAAACTGCTTTCTTGTCTATATAACAGATGTCGTCAACTCATAAAATTGCAGAAATATCCTGTATTCAGTTTAACCAAAAAAACAAAACAAATAAGGAAAAAAAACAAAACAAACAAACCTCTGCTTGTTCAGATGTCCTCCACTCGTTTACACTACATTGCAAATAAGTGTCTGTCTTTCAGGGGCCTCTATGGGACACTTTTATGTCACTATATGTCCAAATCAAACCTACCGCCTGTTTTTTTTATTGTAACTAAACATGTGACGAGTAATCAGATACTAAAACTGATCGTTTAAAATTCACTCATGCTTCACAAGTGAAGACTTTTCATGCTGTCTTTAGACAAAGACATAGGGAGGTAGACAACAATGTTATCAAGATTATTTCTACTTAGAAATTGATCACATTATCTGCACATTCCAGGAACGTTCTCCCAGTTCCTTTGAAATTCCTTTAAAAAAAAGGTCACACACTCTAATATTTCATTAGACCGCCTTTAGGTTTGATTCCAGCAGCATTCACTGTGGCATTGTTTTGATAAGCTTCTGCAATGTCACAAGATTTGATTCCATCCAGTGCTGCATTAATTTCTCACCAAGATCTTGTATTGATAATGGGAGAGTCCGACCACTGTGCAAAGGCTTCTCCAGCACATCCCAAAGATTCTTAATAGGGTTCAGGTCTGGACTCTGTGGTGGCCAATCCAGGTGTGAAAAGGATGACTCCTGTTCCTTGAACCCCTCTTTCCCAGTCTGAGCCCCATGAATCCTGCATTGTCATCCTGGAATATGGTTATGCCATCAGGGAAGATGGAATAACCTGCTCATTCAGTATATTCAGGTATCAGCTGACCTCATCCTTTGGACACATAATGTTGTGAACCTAGATCTGACCAACTGCAGCAACCCCAGATTATAGACTGCCCCCACAGGCTTGTGAAGTAGGCACTAGGCATGATGGCTGCATCACTTCATCTGCCTCTCTTCTCACCCTGGAGCAGGGTAAATCTGGACTCATCAGACCACATGACCTTCTTCCATTGCTCCAGGGTCCAATCTTTATGCTTCCTATAGCAAATAATGCTATGAAGCTTTTTTCTCCAGTTATGCTCACTGATTAGTGGTTTTCTTATGGCTACGCAGCTGTAGTCCCAATCCCCTGAGTTCCCTTCACTTTGGTCATGTGAGATGTTCTTACTTTCACTATTAAACAGTGCCCTGAGTTCAACTGTGTTTTATTTATTTATTTATTTCGATTTGATTTCACCAAATGTTTAAACATTAGCTGATCACAATCATTCAGGATTTTTTCTGACCACATTTCTTCTTGGAAGACAATGGTTCCCCACTATCCTTCCAAAAGTGCATTGGACAGTTAAAGCCAATTTTAGTAGTTTCTGCATCTCCTTAGAATGTTTTCTCTGCTTGATGCATGCCAATGCTTTGATCCTTCTTTAATAGTTAAATAGTATGTTGTTATAGCTGAAAGACAATTTCCAGAACGATTTGCTCTTTTTCTTTAAGTGTTGTGAGCATTTGTCCTGTGAGCCTTTGTGGTGCAAGCATTTGTCATGGAATGAGCTCTGCAGCTAGCCAAAAGCTACTTGAGAATTGCTAAATGTTATTAAATCACAATAAATATTTATCTTTTAACAATGGGTCAAATTCTTGTGTTGAAAAAATGTTTTAGAGAGCAAAAGATAAATGTGCCTGAATCTGACGTTCCCCCTCAACTCAGATAACTTTATATTGAGTGTTAGCTTATTGCTAAGCTAGCAAAAACAACTGTTTTTATTCAGATTTTCAGCTCTCATAGCTATACAAAATTTGATGTAATCTCTATTTTCTGCTTTATTCAATATTATAAATTAAACTTTGTTTACAGTTAATAAGAAAATATGTATGATTAGAAATAAAAAATAGAGAATAATAGATGTCTTTGTCTTATTAGAAGTGAAGTCATGTCTCAATATTAAGCTCTCAAAGACTGTTATTCCTGGTTTTGCAGTGGATTATTTACAAGTCTTAGTATAATTAACTAATTACTTTAAAAAGACACAGACAACTGAAATTTCCTTGCAAGATTACTGGCAGTCATTATTTTAATTTTCATTCAAAATCAAATAATCAAACACAAGGCAGGTTCAGCCAATGTCAATTATTCACATAGACATTTTCAGTGTTGGGCTGAATGTTGTTTGTTTTACAATAACTGTACAAATATCCACATGCTCCAGAACTGACACTTCTTTACTTCTCAAGTTTGGCTTTTTTCTTGAATTGTTTCCAAGCATCTGGTTCATATGAAATGTCCACATCTATAAGTGGTGGATAGAGTTCCTTTGACACGGACTCTTTAACTTGCAGGAGTCCCTCGGGTGTTTCTGTTTCAGTAATCTTTGGACATCCGAGTCTCTCCCAAAGACATTGCTTGATTTTTCTACCAAGCTTTAATGTGTAAGGGCGAAGCCTGCCACTTTTATACCTGAGGTCAAAACGACAGAAATTACAAAAGATTGATCTGATTAAAAGCTCATGGGATATTTCATTGTGATCTCATCTTAGTGATGTAAATGCCAACATACTTTAGCATATTGTCTACCACAGAGTGGTAGATTGCCTGATACTCTTCCATAGAGTAACCATGGATCATGAGTGGTACGTCACACTGAGTATCCTGCTGGACACAATCAGGAGTTGGATCCGGCGTATACGCCAAGTTCTGAGTCAAGTCAAGAGCCTGTGAAGGGGTTGTTAAAGCCTTGGGGCTCTGCGTCAAACTTTGGACCTGAAGGTCTGGGCTGGAGGAGGAAGGCTGTGCTTGGGGCTTTAAAGTCAGGGCATGCAAAGAGTCTGGAGCAGGTGTGGGAGGCTGGGACCTGAAGTCCACATCTTGGACCTGTGGAGAGTCAGCTACAGTCAGAGTCCCCTACACATGACTGCTGCAGGGGAAACAAGGCTAGAGGCAGACTAGTGTTGGGCTTTCATCGATTAGTTTACCTGGGGTCTGTGGACTTTTTTTGCTCTCACTTGAGGGCTGAGAGTCCTCTTTCTACACTTTCTTCGGCTATGACCAAGGCCTTTGTCTCTCTGCAGCAACACAAACATACATGTTAGTTTTTCATCATCTATCTATCACTTATATATGCTATTTAGCCAATTTCATTGGTTTAATAGCATAAGCTATCTATATAAATGTTGTGTTAGATGTCATGGGAGGATGGGTGATCAGCTTTGTTTAACCATCTTAATTACATTTAGTTCCATCTTTGCTAATAATGCCAGTGTTAGCATCACATTTGATTAATCAAAAAGGAAATTAAAAATTAAATTAAATTAAACAAAGAAAAAATATGTCCAGATATTGTCCAGACCAGAGATGTTTGAACAGGGTTAAAATCTCACCTCTTCCATGATAAAAATGGACTTTGTCACGTTCACTTGTTGGTAAGTTGAAATCAGGTGGAAAAAAATGCTTTACTGCATATCTGTTCGAGAAATCTTCAAGTAAATGCTAAACAAGTCGCTCTCTCACTAAATGTGCTCCGTTACTAAATGTCAGAAACAGAATGTCAGAATCATGACAGTAAGAATTCCATTTTATTCAAATTATGGAATTATGTTCAGCTCAAATGTGTTACTATGCCGACCAAAACAATAACACATCTGACCATGTATGTAGATATGTGTGTATATGGACCAGTCACAACTCAGCCAACATACACAGCAGCAGGTTGTTCAGACAAAAGATGCCCGAACTCTGTGCAGCATTTTCTTGTTGTAATAGTCGGACCATCGAAAGCAGGAAACAGGGAATTAATTTTCACCAGTATGACTGAATATCAGTATTATTCATTCATTCATTAATTAATTAATTAATTAATTAATTCATTCATTCATTCATTCATTCATTCTCTGAACCGCTTGTTCCTTTACGGGTCGCAGGTAAGCTGGAGCCTATCCCAGCATTAACAGGTGAGAGGCAGGTACACCCTGGACAGGTCACCAGTCCATCGCAGGGCCAACACATAGGGGACAAACATCCATTCACACTCGCACACACTCCTAGGGAGAATTTAGGGTAATCAATTAACCTAATATCAGTATTACTTGTATTTAATTGCTACAGTAGTTTCTGCCCTTTATTGATCTGTCCACCATTGAAATCATGCTGGTCAGGCTCATTCATGTTTAGTGCTAGCTATGTCATGAAACTTTATAAAACATACACTTTATAACACAGAAGTAGATTACAGCACATATTGTAAATGCTTGTAAAAATAAGCAATAAGCCCAGAAATTATCCATAATGTCCTACTGTTATATTGTAATAAATCTTTGGCAGGTTCCCCACAGGCAGAAATTCTTGTCTTAAATGTTGGAGCCCTTAAACAATTAAACCGAACAAATTTTTAGTTTTTACATTTATTTTGAAAAATGTTTTTTTTTTTTGTAAAAAATGGCTCATAATGCCCCCTCCAGGTTTTGTTTGTCGTGAGGTAGAGCCATACTTGGTGCTTCTTGACGTCACGAAAAAATTTAAAAATCTAACAGCCCTAACAGGTCTTCGTCATGCAGGCATGGAAAACCACGCTCACCAACGCATATGAATGGTGAATGGTGTAGTTTCACTAGTTTCAGACTTCAATTCTTTCACAGAATTCCTTATGAAATGTTCCTGCAATGGGACGGATTTGTGCTTTTGAGGGGTGTAAAAGTAACACTGGACTTCATTCTTTACCTGCAGATCCTCATCTGGTGACACACAGCAGCTCAAATCGTAGCAGCAGCAACTTCCAGCAGCACTTCCAGCAGCTGCCACAACCTGCCGCGAGTCTCCACAGCTTTCCAGAGCTGCTGGAGCTGCTGACAGGCAGCTAACAGCGCTAACGGCTCACACTGATACGTTCAGGACCACCTGGTTCATGTGTAGCTGAGGAGATTCAGGAGGGGAAAGTTTTCCATCTCAAAGACGCTGTGTGGCGTAGCTGCTTTGTGAATCTCACTTTGCATCTTGCCAGTGAGCTGAGCTGCTGTCTGTCAATCATTTCTGCCTGTGCGTCCCCTCCCTGCCTACTCTCCACCCCCTGATCACCCCTCACCTCCCACACAAACCCCAGTTTCCCCAGTTTCAGGCATTTTTCAAATTTGACAGTGGGTGGAGTTATGGAAAAAGTAGGGGGTGTAGTTACACATTAAGTATGCAAAAAGTTCCATGTTCCTTTTGTTGAAAATTTCAGCCAAACGTACACCACAGAAAACATATGTAATAAAGATCATTAATCCACATACAGTCTCAAGAAATTACATCCTGGGTGTTCAAAAGTCAAACTGCAGTCCATCCTAAGCTGTGCCTACCTGCAGTCTATGTGTCAAAAAATCAATAAATAAATCATTAACATTTTTTGGCAATAAGAATTTTTATTTTTAAGGATCTTTAAGGATATTACATTTATGGATCTCATGAAAAAAAAATATGATAGTAATAAAAAGAAGAACAAATATACTTAAAGGTTCAGGTTTGCAGAAAATTATTGAGTGAAGACCAGATGGAAACAGAGCGGGGCTCTTTTATTGCTCATAGACTTTAATTTTCTCTTCTTATACCTTTGATTGCATTATGGATGGATGTGCATACATTTTCCGTAGTTGTGTTGTTCCATTGAAGGATGTCTTATCTTAGTTCCTGCTGAATCAGTAAGGATAAACTCATGCTGCTTTTGGATTTAGCTTAGTGTATATGCAATTTGATGTATACCTAAAGTCATATTTAACATAATTAAAGACATGTAAAGGACCAGATTATTTATTTATTTATTAATCCTGATACATAAAATTTTAGAATTGAAAGCCGGTGTAACGTCTTAGTAGAAAAAAAGCAAAGACAACCGTTGAAAGGAAAGTGTCTAATTCGTGCAATCTGTTTATTCACTCTCAGAAAAATACAACAAAATTAAATATGTTTATGTCTAACTGGTCTCCTGAGGATAATATAATTATAACAGGAGTACAAGATTAAACCTATTGATGCTGTCAAATTACAAGTCACAGAGCGGGTTAGGGTGGAGGAACTGCTTGACAAAACATAGGTTTCCTGTTTCCATCCAACAATGGTTACATGACATTAACCACGTTTACATTGTTTCTGCTTCATAGTAACCATGATGCAATGTAAAAAAGTTGAGTGAACTTAAAAAAGTAAGTTAACTCAACTAGGTAAATCAGGAAAATCAAAGTTTAGGATAGATATTTATGTCTTTGAGCTAAAAAAAAAAAAACACGGAGAAAAATTAGTAAATTTACAATTTAGATTTACCCTCTTAATTTAAGTTCGCACAACATGTTTTGTTTTAGCTCAATGAAAAATGTTTTGTAGCTGGTTGCCTTGTGCTGGGCTTAGACCAAACGAATTTCGCAGTGGCAGACTAAAACCTGAAGTCTTTAGGAAAATTGTAGGAGTCTTAATGGAGTCACAGCGCGCTCCGGTCATCTCTATAGTTAGGTTTAAGCTGGTAATCTGCGCTGATTCACGTCAGTCTTTTCCTAGTCTTGGGTCTGCGACAATATCAAATGTGTTTGATACTATCACAAGTTGCAGTGATGAAACACGATCAGCAACCAACAGATGAGCTCTGATGAAAGCAGAAACAGGAATCCTGACAGTCAGAACACTGGCAAAATCAGACGGAAAAAGAAAAAGACGAACAAGAAGCAGTGATGCAACTTTGTAGGTGAACCCTCCAGAAGAGGAGTGGATGGTTATTAAGAAGTAAATGTCTGTTGTGGATCACTTGTGTTACAGTATAATGATCTAACAAATGAGAGAAGAGTAGAAAACTCATTCATCCCTCCAGACTCTGATGAGTTGGTGGAAAACCTGGTGGAGATGCAGAGGCACGCTTAATGAAATAATAATGATGTGTAATTCCTGATTGGTCCTGTAGGGAAACTCTCCCTTTGCTTGCTTTGCTGTGGGCAGATCAGCCCTGTTCGATATCAACTGTCCAACATATCACAAAAAATTCTAAAAGAATCTAGCTGTAGTCTTATAAATAGTGACTCACAGTCTTTGTAAACCTCAGTCTGAGACTAGGCACTTGTTGTTAGATGTGAGGAGGTGAGAGCTGATAGTTTTCTAGTCTGTTCCAAATCTTTTCAAAGTCGTCTGATGTAAGCTTAGTATTAGTTTTTTAGGTTTTCTAAACTACTTATTCTTTAGTTGGGAAGTCTATATTTCATCCATGTATTTTCCATATCAGTGCAGGGTAACTACCCTGACACTGAGTACAGGAGCTCCACAAGGTTGTGTGTTAAGCCCTTTGCTTTACTCCATGACTGCACCCCGTCACATAGACCAATGCAATCATCAAATTTGCAGAACACTGGTGGGCTGATCAGCAAGGCAGACGAGTCTGCTAACAGGGAGGAAGTATAAATGTTGACAGTGTGGTGTAAAGAAAATAACCTCACACTAAACATCAACAAAACAAAATAACTGAACATTGACTTCAGGAAAAAGAGGGATGTACACACACCAGAGAACATCAATTACAAGAAGGTGGAAAGGGTGAAAAGCTATAGATTGTAATAAAGAGAGGACCTCAAATGGACTGTAAACACCAACACGCTGGTAAAGAAAAAAGGCACAGAAGCTACTCATGAAGAGATCCCTCATGAAGATTAACCTTCCACAGCATCTGCTAGTGTCTTACTATCGCTGTGTCCTGACCCGCAGTATCTTGGTGTGAAATGGACGCAGCTCTGCAGCTGACAGGAAGGCTACATCACCTACTCCCACCTACCAGCCCTGAACATCTTCACCTTCACTGTTTACAGAAGTCACTGAACATTCTCTAAGTTTTTATCCTGCCCATAAACTCTTTGAGCTCTTGTCATCTGGTAAGAGATACAGATCCATGAAAACTCACACCACTTGATTCTTAAACAGATTTTACCCCACAGCCATAACCACACTGAACTCAAACCCACTCAATACAAGACTGGGTTTTTGTAACATGCAATATTTTATATGTATTTATTTTTTATATTATTTTTTATAAGTTGACATTTTTTCCTACTTACCTCTGCATACACTGGCACTATTTTATGGCTTATGAATGCATGTGAAGATATGAATGTTGGTGCATTGTTATACACACACACTATATATATATATATATATATATATATATATATATATATATATATATATTCCAGCAGCTACCAGGCAATCAGCATGATACACCCTGGACAGGGTGGTAAAACAATCTAAAGTTTTAACTAAAGAATTTCATTTTATGTTGAGTTAGTTCAGCTTTTTATTTATTTATTTGTACTATTTGTTCATGTAACTTAGAAAGAAATGTTAAGATGAAGAAAAATACTTCTAAGCTTAACACAATATGTACTTGAACACAAACTCTTGTGTTCTGCTGATAGTCCTTTAGTGTTTTTAACAATAACAAAATCAAATCTTTACTATGACATTAATGAATCTGTCTAGTGACTGGTTACTTTTGTTTATTTATTTAGAGGATCATCTGGGTTTGAAAAACTTTAATCAGGTCACAGTGAGATGCAAAATATTCATCATTCCTTCCACAAGCTGGAAACAACTGGGATTAACCCCATTAACTCCAAATTCCTTCTACAGTCTAACCTAGCCCCAAAGCATGAACAAAATAATATAAATTCTTGGAAAATAGAGCATGCTAATGTTGACATTTAACCCAACCAGAACAGGAAATCTCCTCTGCAGTGTACGCTTTGATGTTGGGCTCTCTTATGTAAAAGCTATTTAGAACATTCCTTGTTCATTCACAGCTAATGAGGGCATCTATTTGGATCGTCTCGAGTAATTAATTGTCAGATTTCGCCTGCAACCAGAAACATCCCAGGCTATAGCCCAAACCCACCCACCTCCCTGTGTCTTGTGAAATGGCATGCAAAGATATGGCTGAGTGTTTTCATCTTTTAGGAGCTAGGTGTGAGCAAAGATGAAGCAGAAAGTTGAACTCTTGGTTAAATATTTTTAATGGTATAATATTAATTAGTATCTTGCTGCAACTGTAGCTACAAAAATCAAATAAACTTGCATACAATGTCTTCTCCATCCTAAATTAAACATTTGCTGGCTGCCAGTCAGTCTGTGATAGATGTGGTAGGCCTGAAAACGAAAAGGAAGGAGAAAAAGCCAAAGACATTGTGCAGCAGCTGATTATAATCTACGCATCACATGCATCCTGGGATACGCTGGTGAATAGGCGAGGGGAAGAGTCAGTTTACATTCTTTCATCCATGGGGACATAAACAGCTCAACGTGTTTTGATTTGCTCTTCTGTTCAAGAGAAATACTTTTTTTCCTTTCTGACTTGTCCTGTCCAGCATGGTAGCAGCAGAATGATGGTCTGGCTGCTAGGTTGTGCAGAACAAATTTACTTTGAGCTTTATGGGTATAAGACTCCTTTTGATAATCCGATTTTTATTCATTTATTTATTTATTTAGAATTATGGAATTAATGTAATCTTGCTGGACCTGACCGGAGGGGACAGAAAAAAAGGAGAAGAAAAAAGAGAAGAAAAAAGGAAAGTTAAAAAAAGGAAGAGGAGACAAAGATACAGTAGATAGAAGCAACAACCCTTCAATCCAACCTAACACCAGACAACCAGCTGCTACACCTGCATAGAAACACAAGGGAGAATTTCTGCAGCTTTTACAGGTAAACTAAGCTAATAATCATCAGGAGTTCTTAAAAAATAAACCAAGACAGCAACAAGATGTATCACAACAACATATCTGTGCATGAAACACACACACACACACACACACACACACACACACACACACACACACACACACACACACACACACACACACACACACACACACAAAACTAAACATAAGTAGCTCTTAGTGTATAAACTCACTGGACAACTCAGTGACTGTGTCAGCATGCAGAGGATGAGGAATGAGGAGTGATCAGAGATCTACAGAGGCTAGAGGCAGACTAGGGTGGCCCAGAGACCCGGGCAATCAGCAGCAATCCCGGAGCACAAACCCAAGCCACCACACCACGAAGACCACCCCGGACCTACCCAAAAGGGTGGCAGAGGAAGGCCCCAGCCAGAGCCCACCGCGGTCACGGGCACAGTGGGCCAAAATCAGTAGCTGCCAACTCTGCCAGGCACCGGCCATCCAGGGTGGCCAGAGTAAAGGGCCCAGGGTCCCAAGAGCCTAGAGGCATTTAAGACAAATGCTTAATGAATGATGCCTCACTTTATTTCTGTGTGAAAACCTTGTAATATTTCCAAAATAGTGGGGAAATTAAATGAGTCACCTACCTGGGGCTAAATCTCAAGCCGTTACTGTATGTAAAAGCTTAAAATTGAAAGAGGATGTGTTTTATGTTTCATTACTGTCAATAATACATAGTTCCAGAGGCCTCTTTTATGTCCTGTACAATGTCCAAATCAAACCTACAACCTTGGATAAATGTTTGAGTTTTTAATCACTGATGACTGAGCAGTGTGTCAAATAAAAATAAAAAAAATATCCATCCATTATCTTGACCGCTTATTCCATTACGGGTCGCGGGTGAGCTGGAGCCTATCCCAGCACGGTGGGCTGCACGGTGGTGTGGTGGTTAGCACCGCAGCCTCACAGCAAGAAAGTCGCCGGTTTGAATCTTGGCTGGGGGAGGTTCGAACCTCGAGGACGGTGGCCTTTCTGTGTGGAGTTTGCATGTACCCCCCATGTATGCGTGGGTTCCCTCCTGGTTCTCCGGCTTCCTCCCACCGTCCAAAGACATGCATGATAGATTAATTGGTTATTCTAAATTCTCCCTAGGAGAATGTTTGTCTATCTGTGTTGGCCCTGCGACAGACTGGTGACCTGCCCAGGGTGTACCCTGCCTATGGAAAATAAAAAAAATAGATCTACTTTTTTCTTGTGGTTTTGTATGTTTTCATTCTAACCAAACATGTGACGAGTAATCAGATACTGGAACTGATCATATAAATCTGTTCATTTTTGCTCTCAATAGGGAAGACTTTTCATGCTCCATCACTCTCAGACAGCTGCTGTCTTTAGACAAAGACATAAAGAGGTAGAAAACAATGTTATCGAGATTATCCCTACTTAGAAGTTGATCACACTATCTGCACATTCCAGGAACATTCTCCCAGTTCCCTTGAAATATGAAGGAAACACTACATGCAACCCTGTAATGTTGCACCTTTCTATTCTTACCACAGATTCCCTCTCCAGCCAGTGAGAAAGATATCATCAACCATTAACAGCTTCCCCACCTTTTATGCCTGAGTCAGCTTTAGTGCTTCTGTGTGTTTAGGTCTTTAATTACAAAAGCCATAAAATTGTCAGCGTTAAAGGAGATCACAGGGAAAACTGTCGTCACCTGTGGTGATCACTCTGCAGGCAGACACCTCATAAATTCACATGGACTCTGGGATTCACCCTCTTTGCTGATTTAGCAAATCAGTGGGGCATTGGATTTTTTAAATAAACTGATGTGGAAACAGCCTGTTTGCCTTGTTTAGAAGTAGTGACACATGGTTTCAGAATAAACAGAGGAAGCCAGAATGTGTGGCATGTTTATCGTGTTTATGTTATACATGATCTGCGTTAGAGTGTGGGATTGTTGCAGTTGTTTACAGTCGTGAGAGTTATCTGATAATGGCATGTACATCCTTGTCTGAAGCGATTGGGGGCTTCCTTATATTCTAAGTGTGATGAATTAAACTTAATTCTTTTTAGCTGGTCATAAATTGGACCTCTTGTCTTAAAATAAATGCCTCCTCTTTGTCTTTCCACCCCCATTTCCACATTTACAGCCTGTGGATGTTATCAAGCACGTAATGCCCACCCAGCAATGCACGTCAGTGGTCTGCAGGTCCCCTCCCACCCTGAGCTGCATGTGTTGCACCACTGAGGGAGAATTTGTATGCAAATAGCTTTGCTTCCTGTCCTCTATCTGCTGGGGCCAGGGTGGGATTTCCTCATTCCTGACGTCTGACCCCAACACTCTTCTGTCTCCCCTTTCTCTTTAACTCCAGTTTACCATCTGGAGATAGAGGTTATCACAGCAGGCCTGTGGCCTCTTTGTGTTGGTTTAGTCGAACATGTATTTGCCAGAGCTTCCCGCTGATGTAGTACTCTTCAGAAAATATAAACAGCTTCTGTTACTATTCAGAAATTTCTTTCTAGCTGTAGGCAAGAGCAAGGTGGCGGGTGGGGGGTGGGGGTTACTGCAAAATATAAGTATGTCAGTGGGGATTTAACCCTGAAAACTCCAGGCTATTATTTTATGCTATTTTTGGTCCACCAGCCCTTTTACGGACGGACCAGGCAACGTTTCTCCATCTTCTATTGTCCAGTGTTGGTGAGTGTATGTGAATTGTAGCCTTAGTTTCCTGTTCTTAGCTGACAGGAGACACCCGGTGTGGTCTTCTGCTGCTGTAGCCCATCTGCTTCAAGGCTGGACGTGTTGTGTGTTCAGAGATGCTGTTCTGCAGACCTTGGTTGGAACCAGTACTTACTGGACTTCCTGTTGTCTTTCTATCATCTCCAACCAGTCTGTCCATTCTCCTCTGACCTCTGACATCAACAAGACAATCTGGTCCAGACAACTGCTACTCACTGGATATTTTCTCTTCTTCAGACCATTCTCTGTAAACCCTAGAGATGGTAGTGTGTGGAAATCCCAGTAGTTTAACAGTTTCTGAAATACTCAGACCAACAACCATGCCACGTTCAAAGTCATTTAAATCTCCTTTCTTCCTCATTCTGATGCTCAGTTTAAACTTTCCTAAAGTCGTCGCCACCATGTCTACATGACTAAATGTGTTGAGTTTCTGCCATGTGATTGGCTGATTAGATATTACTGTTAATAAGCAATTGAATAGTTGGAGCTGATAGGTAGGACTTTACAGGGCAGTTATGAGATATTTTCAGAAGAGATGTACCACAAACATTCTGTGGAGATAAAATTAAATGACAAAATAGAGTGACGAAGAGGTAACAGTGTAAAAAAAAGCCACAATATGTGAAAGAGGCGACTGAGTACTCTTTAAGACTCAATATAGAGATTTCTACAGCTCAAATGCAGCTCTAAATAATAATAAATAAAGCAGCGTCTTCAATTTTAGTCTTTTTTATTTATTCATAGTTGATCCATTTTACTGCAAAATGTTCAAAGTTATCAAATATACACTACCGTTCAAAAGTTTGGGGTCACTTTGCCATGAAATTCAATAGGGAAGTGACCCCAAACTTTTGAACGGTAGTGTACACAATATATGTGTGTGTTTATCACTGCAATGCATTAATTTGCTGGGGGCCACAGTCTGTCAGAGTCAATTGTGGATAAAATTTAAAGTACAACTCTTGTGTTTAGAGAAAATGGCAGAAATCGGTCCCAGTTCCAAAGAAACATCCGTAACTTTAGAAAGGAATGTCACATTCCTTTGCAGATGACTGAGCCCAGTCTTCCAGATTGCCTCCTATCAGGAAGTGCTGCACAATGGGAGCAAATTGCCAGAAACACAAAGTCAGACATTTGGGACAGAGGTGGGGGCAGACAGAGGAAACTGTGTCAGCTCTCATATTATAACCTTTTACCACCACAGTTAGTTTTAAAAATAAATAGATCTCAGTCAGACCCCAATGCTTATTTAAAAAAGGAATTGCTCTGTTTTTAGAGAAGAGATGATATTGGATCCAGAAATAAACGTACCAAGTCAAATCTGACACAAGATATAGAGAGATATTTGTCTCAAGTTTTTGTTATGGCTCACTTTTTGGCAATTAAGAATCAGTATATTATGTATGTTCTCCTAAATATTATACCTATTATTACTAGCTTATGTGCACAAAGGCCATATGTCCGATACACTTAATAAATAACTGGCCTATAAATTTTACAATAAACTTTCATTGTAAATTTAACAGTCAGTACATTCACAAGCGAAATGTAAATTTTATTTTAGCAAACTTTCACAAATCAGACAATAAAGTTGGTTTATGAGAATACAAATCCTAGCTAGCTAACTAGCATTTATCTGAGGCTAGCAGTTAGCTAGCAGAGTTAGCTAAACAAACTAGCTAAAAACTGTGTTACACCTCCTCCCATCCCACATAACAAACAGCTGCTTTAACTTTATACTCCAACTCTCTTCCTCTGTTTTCTACATTTTTCTGCCCCCCACTGGAAAACTTTCTTTTTATTTTGACACTTTCACAATCATGTGAACTCAAGGTGATATGACCAATAAAGTGAAACCGACAGCAAACAAAACAAGATAATCAAAACAAAATAAAAAGGTGGGGGTGTTACTGGTTGTGGCTGTCCAGAATACAGCCTCTGGATATCTACAATATTTATTCAAACTATTTCGTCGTTGTCACACAATGTCTACTTTTTTCACTTCTTCTTCTTATGAGAGAATAAGTCATTTTTTCCACTGTGTATATTTCAGTAGTATTCAACCATTATTTTACAGATGGTGGATCCAGTCTAAGCCAGTTTCTTGTTATTGGCTTTCTTAGCAGCAACCAATAAAATCTTTGTCAAGGATAAGTCATTATTTACAAATATTCTTTTTTTTTACCATTGTACTTAGTTTCACACACTCCCAAAACACATGTGTTTCCCTGTTCCTGCATATCCTCCAGCACAGTGATTACCTTGAGCTTGCTTACTCTTTATTTTTGGTGTAATAAACAATTTGGTTAGATGTTTCCACCCAATCTCTTTCCACATTCTGGAGTTAGTTGTTGCAGTCTGAATTTTGCAAAGCTGCCCATGATGGAAATATTGGTTTTTATTTCTTCCTCCCATTTATCTTTTATATATTTGGTTGACATTGATGTAATTTTTTCCTAAAGTTTTAAATAATACTGAGATTTCCATGAATTGTAACCTTTTGTATGTTATAAGTGCACAGTCAAGCAATCCATAAGATGTAAGGGAACTTTGAATTTCCTAAAGAAAATAATCTCTAACTTACAGTTTTTTTTTTCAGATGATGTTGACCTTTTATTACTTGGACACTCATCATACTACTATCTTCCAGAAAAACTTGCTCTTGTTGCCATAACACCGTTTATCATCTGAACGAAAGGTACCTATCAATCATTCATTGACGTCACTGCGTGACAGTGGAGTCCAACAACTTTTGACTTAATTAAGCCACAAAAACACCAACCACTGCTTTAATTCTTATATCCTGCATTTTTTTTAGTAGCTTGTATAATAAATAAAGACAAGTCATTTTAATTTTCCCTCAGATGAGACTGGACATTTGGCTTCAAGGCCCCCTTCCAGCAGTTCATGAAATTTGTTTATATAGCACAATAAATAAAATAAAAATATAACAAGTCATAGCAACAAAAACAAACATGCATTCATATAGTCTGCATATAGCAAGAAATGTCTCTGTTCAGGGTTGTTGGCTGCTTGGTTCGTGTCACAGTGGTCTGCCACATGGATCCCTGTCCAGGCTTCAAACACACATCCATGTCTGCTCATTAGTGGATCAGAAGACTGAGGACTCTCCATTGAACATGCCTCCAAGGAGGCATCCTTATCTGACCTGGAGACTGTATGTAAGAAAGCACATACAAGTTTGTATGTAATGTGAGAATCATTCAGGTTTGTTAATGCATACTGTGAATTAAAATGGCTTGTGTTTAAGATGTGCAACAGCAGCTGGCCTAAAGACAGCCGCAGCTGTTGGGCTTTAAATGGCTCTTCCACATGTTCTCCAAAATTCGGACCAGAAAAAAAGGAAGATTGTGTTTGAAAAGATCTTCCCTGTGAGAAAAGTTTTGTTTTATGCTGAATGAAACACATTTGAGGGGTTTGTCTTTGTTGACTGTACACTCAGCCTGCTGTATGTTTCGTATACACTGCATTCTTGTTGCCGGAGTCCATATGGTGGGGAGTGACAGGTGCATCTGCCTCTGAGCTGGAGGGCAGGAGATGGTCTGAGCTGTGCTTTGTTTCCACAAAACATCTGCCTCTTAGCCTGAAGCCCTGTGACATCCCACTAAATTCCATTCCTTGGATTTTACAAGCCATGAACCATTAACGGTTCAGCAAAATTTACCTCTGTTATAATGAAGGCAGCCCACAATCAGCAGTTTTAATTCACAACATAAAAATAAAACGTCAAACTCCCCATTGGTCTTACATAGTCTTGTTTACTGAACTTTTTGTATGTTTTCTTTTTTTTCTTTTTTTTAAAGAACATCTGGCACCTTTCAAAGAGACAAGAATTCTTAAGAATGCAAGTCTTGTCTGTTGAAACAACATCTATGTTGTGAGTCAAACACATGTGGGGTTTTTCCCCTGAAATAGCTCATTTGAGCATGTTTTCCAAAGGATTCTGCAACAGTGACGACAAGGAATGTCTAGGTATTTACACACATCAAATGTGATATCAGTTCCTTTGTTATTTTTTGCAGACACACTGATTATTATCAGTTTGGGGTTTTTAAGCCTTGTATAACTTGTTTTGGCATTACTTTATAGTAAGAGTTTTCAGATATCAGATCCCTCTCTTATTAAACCAACTCCCAGTGGACACCTAATCTACCCTTCCCATTGGGCTTAAAATATTCCTTTTTGATAAAAACGTATGGGTTGGACTGGTTTGGTGACCCTTAGCCATCCATTTTTGCTGCTACAGTCTTAGGCTACTGTATAATACATTGTTGTTGTCATTAACTTGTTTCTCTCTCTCTAGAAGTTATGCTGCTTGTTGACCCTTGTCCTTTCCCCTTCACTCTTAGCCAATGCAGGCATATGGCCATCTTTCCTTAGTTTGGTTCTGCTGGAGGTTTTCTTTCCTCTTAAAATGAAGTTTTCCTCTCCACTGTTGCCTCATGCAGGGTGGATGATTATTTCAATCCAATCCATTGGTTTCATTATTGAGGCAACTACTTTATATCCACTTGTTTATATGAACACAGTTATTATAAACTGGACTAATGTGGCTCATACAATTGATTTGCTTAAACTGAATTATAATTTGGACTACATTTAACTGGACTGAACTGAAATGTATCTTCAAAGTGCCTTGAAATGACTTTGTCACAAATTGGCACTGTACAAATAAAACTTAATAGATTATAATTGCTGCTGCTCTGTGTATTGATCCTTTGTATTGTGATGATTTAACCGTTTAAGCCCGACTCATGAAAAATCTTGAGTCTTTATTTGGCCCTTGTCATGACCTGTGTGTTTTTGGTTTAGTTTTACTGTCATTTTACTGTGTTCATTGTCTTGTCTGGTTTCCTGTTTTATTTTTGTAGTTCCATCTGATGTGTTGCATTCTGTTTTATTTTTCTGTTTATTAGCTCACCTGGTTCCCATTGTTAACTCACTCCACCTGCATCTCATTAGTTGTGTTCCAGTAATATACCTTATGGTTTCAGTGTTTGTCAGATCATCTGTTGTGATTCCCCGCTATGTCTCACCTGTTTTGCCCTTGTAAGTTCTTCAGTGCTTATTTAAATTAAAAACTTTATTCCTGCACCCGTCTGCCTCCTGCCTCTCCGTCTTGCATTTGGGTCCTCACATCCACGCTGCACCGCGACAGCCCTTTAACAAAATGTAAAACATTTACAAAAATATTTTTTATATTTACCGTTTATTACTGTGATGTCAAAATTATTGTAGTACAAAAGATATCCACCAGAGGGCAGAAGAAAAGGACCAGATTATGTACGACAGGGTTTTTACCAAAAAGTGGTGCAAAAGGTCACAAACTGTATGTACCAAAAATTATAGAGCGGACATCAATAATATTTTGTGGAATTTATTTGCAAAAATTGTGACCACAGTCACATTTACGATGAGTGAAATCAAAGAATCAGCCACAGAATTTGAAATTCCTCTGCTTGAACCTCTAAGGTTTACCCTCACTGCTCTCAAAGCACTGTTAGCCATAGCAGGCGGCTTTGCAGTTAGCCAGGAGCTACTTGAGAGTTGCCAATGGTTGTTAAAGTCACTGTAAATATTTATGCTGAAACAATGGGTCAAATTCTTGTGTCAAAACAACATGTTTGACAATGTCTTGCAGGGTATTGTTACCATAACTTGATTTTCCCTCTCAACTCAGATGACTAGTCTTGGCTTATTGCTAAGCTAGCAAGACCAAAACTTTACTGTTTTAATTCAAACTTTTAATTTGTCCCCCTGAGCATGCTCAAGATGGAATATTGAATCAAAAAGGAGATTTTATGCAATTAATTTCCTTAGGTTATACATGTAAAGCTAAACTGATTTTAATCTACTGCTCTTGCTCTACATGACTCTTCGTATTGTGATGATTTAAGACAGAGGTAATTTATATTTTGTAATTTACATTTTTAGAAATGTTTTACCACCTTCATATTTACAATACTGAAATGTGACAGAATTTTAATCTCCATCACCTTGAACTTCTGAGCTTCACTTCTGCCACTCTCAAAGCATTGCCAGCCATAGAAGGCAAAAGCAGTTAGCCAAAAACTACTTGAGAATTGCTCATTTTTATTATAGCCAGTTTATATATTTATAAAACAATATAAACGGGTGGACAAATTCTTATGTCGAAACGATGTGTTATAGAGTAAAAGTTGAACTCGTAGGGAATTGTTCTAAGGAAATTTCCTTATACTGAGCGTTTGTCGTTAAGCAAGCAAAAACAAATTGTTTCTGTTTTGATTAAAACTTTAAAGTTGACACCCTGTGCATGCTCAAGATGGGGGATTGAACTGAAGAGATATTGTAGATCGTATTATGGATTTGTTTGTACTGGAATATAATTGGACTAACAAGAATTGGATGTTTTTTGTAGAGTATTTTTAAAAGTGTCATGAAATGACTTTCTCTTGAATAATTTACATACACAGAAAAAGCTTAATTGAAATTAAATTAAATGATTTGCCAGATATTGAGCTGTGTTTACATTACTGAAGAAAAAAAAATGTTAGCCAAGAATTTGTTTAGGTGTCCACTAATATGTATTATACTAAGTCCAGGGAAGTGGAGATTATCTTAACCTGTATTTAGGTATATATATATATATATATATATATTACTTAAATAAAGTTGGTTACAGCAAAAGTCAAAGACTCCCCCACAGACAAGGCAGCATTAAAATAACATTAAATGCTGTTTAGAGATTAGAGGAGGCATTTCCATCAATACCTAAACAGCTGGGATGGTCCTGTGCTGGTAAATGAGATAGCAGGATGTTAGGGCTGCAGAGATGACTATCACACAGGAGCTGATCTCTGACCCCTGGCTAAAGCAGATGGCCAGCAGCCCTCCCAGTCAACACCATATATAAAACACTACATTGATTTAAATTGTGTGATTAATCTCAGTCCATAATGCTCATTTACAAACACATAAACAGAAAAATATTTTATACTTTAATAGATTAAAACAGCCATTTACTTCTCCATACTTACATTAGTGAATGGTCCCTGCAACATGTTATGTTGCATTTATCAACTTTTAAACATGTTTAAATTGTTTGCTGCATTCCAGACACCCATTTCTTTTTACAATATAGTTTCAGTCCCTGTGCAGTTTTAAAAAGATCTAATTAAAATTCATGTCTGAGAGGGTTCACAATGATTAAAGAAAATAAAAGATGATGCATGTGAAAAACATCTGTTTCAAAGAGTTTCAGCAAGAAAACTACACAGAGTTAATTTAATTCAAACTGTAATATCTCTCTAAGAAAATAATTTAGAAAATGCTGTTTCTGTCAATTTTATTTTATTCTCCTTGTCATGCTTTAATCAACAGACATTCACTTATATCACCCAATGGCCCCAACATGAGAATTATCTCTGTGCACCAGCTTCTCACATTAGCAGTAAATGGAGACTGCTACCAACTTGCATTTTATTTTGGATAAAAACAGCTACTTAATAGTAATTAACCTCTTTAAACCCAGCAGAATGATTTGCACTGAGGTTTAAAGCAAAGAAATGGGTCTGTCTTAGTTCTAAATAGCTCTGGTTATTGTTGCGTTGGTCATTAGACATCCAAAATATAACAACCCTACAGTGACATAAATGTGTGTATTGTGCTTAACATGCACTTGATTCGCTGTAGTCTTGTGTATAAGTACTGATAAAGATTAAGTTCAAAGAAGCTGTAGAGGATTTTTATCATTTATAGCAGAACTTGTCTTGATTTCAACCTGTTCAGGAATGTCCTAGTCTTCCACAAGTTTAGTGGCATCTGGGAATCTTTATGCCTTCATTCACACCTGGAGAGATGGCTATAGAAACACATCTGCTTTTAAGCCCTTTTCACAGCACGTTTGCACCATATAAGTGCTTTTTTAAAGTTGCCACTGATTCCCTTTGTTAATTAGCAGAGACCCAACAGAGGCAGATCAGTGCTACAACAGTGTGTGGTTTGACATCAGTGGAAAGCATGTTCTGCCGTGTTGGTTCCCCTTGTGTACAGTGTTTGCAATGAATGTGGACAAGTTCCACTTTTAACAGTCTATGAAAAGAACAGTGTGGCTCAAGTTAGCTTAAACCAAAATAGACCTCTTTATCAAAAGAGTTGATCTCATTCACTTAATGTTTGCTCTTGGCTGTTAAAATTGTTGCTTGATCTGCCTTTATTTGGTTTAGCAAGTAAATTCCTGCCATCAGTCAGTAAATGAGCCGTACTTCCTTGTTACATGACCATGTGACATTTGGGTGTGAAAGCAGTTTACCTTGATGAAGCTGGACTGAGTCTCAAATGTAAAGAAATGTTCCTGTTAAGGAACATTTGTCACAAACCATTTCTTTCTACTAAAAACTACTAACTCAACTCAGTTGAATGTAAATATCAGCAATGTAACTGTTTAAAACTACTAGAACCATGCAGTGAGTAAGCAGGAATCAGTGAGAGTAGACACGTAAATACTTTTAAAAAATATCATTTGTTATTAGAATAAACATCTGTACTCCAGCACAGTGATGAGTATTAGAGGAGCATTCACATTTCTTTGTGTTTGATGGAGAAAGAAAACAGAATAGAAATTAAAAATCATGGATTATATGAAAACTGTTCAGAAACAGTTTCTGTTACTGCTGCTGCTCTTCTTTTCAGGAAATGTTATTTCAACTAGGTTTAACTAATGATTTAATGGAGCGTTTTTTCTCAGAATTACTGGACTCTCTTATAAAAAGACAAACAGCTGCATCAGTATAACACATGGAAAAAATGTAAATGAATCTTAAAAAGTGTTTTTTGACCCAAAAGTATCCGACTATCACTCCACAACCAGGAACAGATTTTGCTGAGTCACTGTTAATGATGAAAAATGATGGTTAAAAATTATCTTCTCACTTCAATAAGATAAAAAACTAAAATCTGATGTTTTAACACAACCAGTTAAGCAGCTGTTCTCCTGGTGTAAACGCTGTCATCAACTAGTATTATAAACATAACGAGACAAACTAAGGCAGTGATAAAGCAGCTGTTTTCTTTATGTGTTATATTCACTTCATCATAACTTTGTTTGCTCACCGCTAACGGCTAGCATGTTCACTGCTAACGGCTAGCATGTTCACTGCTAACGGCTAGCATGTTCACTGCTAACGGCTAGCATGCTCACTGCTAACGGCTAGCATGTTCACTGCTAATGGTTAGCGTGTTCACTGTTAACTAGCTTATATGGATCACACTTCCTGGGTTTAATGGGTTTCTTTACTCAGAACAGAAACTCAGTGATGTGAAACCAGTTCAGTTCACCACAGCTTCTATCATCATCATCATCATCCACAGCAGCAAATGAAGATCCAGCACTCTGGATTAGTTGTAGGTGTCTTAGTGATTTTCTTTTTTATAGAAACTTGAAAAAACTCCATTACAGTAGTCAAGACTACTGAAAACAGATGAAGTTTTTATAAATCATGTTAAGCCATCAGTCTTCTTATTCTAGATATATTCTTCAAGTGGTGAAAGGCTGATTTGGTTCTTGCTTTAATTTAGCTGTTAAACGCTCAGAGTCCAAAATGATGGCAAGATTTCTGGATTGATCTGATGGTCTTAATATTGCTGACTGAAGCTGGACGTTAATCTTTGTATAGCGTTGCTAAATGTTTAGTATAGCAACGCTATATTGTTGTATGTAATTTTTTAGCAATGTACTTTTTAACTTTTTCACTCCCTTATGTACGTGAACAGGGACGTCCATATCAAACGTTGTCATACGTCATCATCCTCATACATCCATGCATCTTTTGCGTTGCCATGGTTGTTGAGTCATTTCCTCCACTAGTGGGCAGTGCTAGGTTCAGAGTTCACTCCTGCGAGCCGACGTCAGTTTCAGACACTGTTTGGCTGTGGTAATGCATTGCTATAAAGTTTTTTCCAACTGCCCAACACACTTGCACAGTCTTACTTCAAAAGCTAGAGCAATTTCTACAGCTGTTGTCCTCATCGCCATTCCTCTTCTGCTTTTTTCCTTCCAGATCCTCTTCTTCTTTTTTGGTTTGTTTCTGTCACTAATTGCATGTCAGTGGTGGCATTGCTCCGTCTTCTACGTAAAGAAACGGATGAATAAGCTTTGTAAAAACAGGCCAAATTACGCATGTAACTGACGCAGGAGACGGATAAAACTGTCCATCCATCTGCGTGTCCGTCTTCTGGGCTGAGCATAAACGGGCCTTTAGACGGATTTCCTGCATTACAACATGTTGAATTTAAAATTAAATTGAGTTAAAACCACCACAGAAATGAGGCTGTGAGGCAGTGTGGCTTATCTGTAAATAGCATCACCCTCAGGCGTAGACTTCTTCACTGGTCCAGAGTCACTTGTTTACTTTTTTTGGTGATGTGAGGAATTTCTTGTGTCACCAGGTGCAATGGGCCCTTTGTAAACCTGCAACCAGTCAGACTCCGGTAAAGGTTTTTCATTTCCAGCTGCCTAATGGCCCCCAAATGTAGCAGCTACGTACATATCTAGAGCTAATAAACCACATGCAGACCTTATTTTGATCTGTGTATTGAACTTGAGTCATCACCAATAAAATTCTACTCGCTTTATTTCAGAATCCACAAGTCATTCACAGCTATTGTCTACTAAGAAGAGGTTTGAGGTTACAAGGGTGTTATTCATTGGAGAAACCCCCCATTAAAAGAAAATGTCACTGGCTGCTGGTTGCCCTCCTGTCATCCTCCATGAAACCACAGATGGGAGGCTCAGTAAGAGCCCATGCACATGGTAATGTGAGGAATGCGCCCATTTCCTCCTCTGCAGGAAACAAAAGAAGCTGCTGGAGCGCCTCGCCTGTCCCACCTCGCGTAACAAGGATGGTGCTCCTAGCTCACAGTTTGCATTGTATTAACCCAGTCAGCCCCGGACGGGCCATTAACGGGTTCAAATGGCTGCTCTTAAATGTCACTCTTGATGGTAACTGTGGTTGAAATCTGAAGGAAAGTTCTAACAGAACATGATACCACGATGGCAAATAATGAGCTGAGACTTCTGTTAAACCAGCTGCTCAAAAACAAACCTGTTCCCTGTGATAAGAGTGAGAAATTCAATATTTGCTCTTCTTATAATAAGTTAATATTACTAAACAACATTTTTCTGAGCTTAAACCTATAAATAACTTGGTGTATATTGGATGCTGCAGTCTTTGTTTGTAAATATTTTCTGTTTTTTACTCTTCTCCTGTGAAGTCACGCTGTTGTGATGGATGCAGTATGTGGCTTAGCACACGCCGTCCATGCTTTCCAGAAAGAATTTCACATTCTCATTAATTTGACCAATGAACAGTTTTCCACTTTGACCATTTTAAATGAGCTTTGGTCCAGAGAAGATGGTGCTTTTTCTGGATCCTGTTCAAATCTGACTTCTTCTTTGCATGATGGAGCTTTAACCTACATTTATGGATTTCAGGGTGAACTGTGTTCACAGGAGGTGATTTCTGGAAGTCTTCCTGAGTCCATGCAGTGATTTCCAGTAGAGAATCATGACTGGTTTTACTGCAGTGCTGCCTGTGGTTCCCAATATCCCAGTGTTACTGACCTGGTGTCAATTAACCTCATTAGTTGTCAAATGCTCCTCCAGTTGTTTTTAATTTTTACCATTTATTTTTCCAGCCTTTCGTTATCCCTATTATAACATTCTATAGACACCGTCAGATTAAAAATGAGCTAATATTTTACATAAAATGGTAAAATGTCTCAGTTTCAACATCTGATTTTGTTTATGTTCCATAAGGAATAATGAAGACGTTTGTGGAACTGGGGATGTGTAAAGCCACACGTTAAATATTGTGGCTCATGAATCTGTGATGGTATGTCCTGATTCACTTTATCCAAACACTAAAATACAAATTTCACCTCTTATGCAAGCTGTTTTGACTGACTGGCAGGAATTTATTTAAATGCTGATCGTTTTCTGTGGGATACATTTAATTATACTCCTTTCCCGGAACTAAATGAGACAGTCACTCATTCAGGTGTTTTTACTAAACACCTGCTTTCCCTGACGTTGGGAGACATGAAAAATAACATGTCCCAGCAAGTTTGATAGTGAATCACACTGGCTGCGCCCTTTATGGAAAAAGAAGCATAGTTAGTGGTGCAGGCTGTCAGAAACGGATTTTCCATTAACTTAGCATAATGACTACAGTACAGGCAGTGTTGTGTTAGTTACTGAAAAAAGTAACTAGTCACAGTTACTAGTTAATTCATTCAATAACTAACTCAGTTACTTTGTTGATTACTTACACCAAAAAGTAACATGATACTGTTAGAAGTAACTTTTTAGTAGTTAAAGAACTTTCTTTAAAATGCTCCCATTAAAAACCCTTATAACTTAATTAGTGTTGTACAAAATATAATAAAAACTAAATTCAAGGAAGACGTTGTGCCGTGCTATTACGTAGCTGTCACATCTATCGCTATCTGGTCTCTACCCTGCCTACTGGGTAATGGTACAATTGGCTGTGGAAATATAACAGATCAGGGTTTACAGAACCAAACCTTAAGAAGTGAACTCTGGTCCACATGAAAACTGCTGCTTAGCTCAGTTGGTAGGGCATCCGTCTCCCATATGGGAGACCAGAGTTTGATTACCCCCGAAGGGAAGAACTTTAATGCTAGTGCCTAACCACTGTAAGTTGCTTTGGATGAAAATGTCTGCTAGCTGACTGTAATGTAATGTAAAACCAGGGGTCTTGGTCTGTTTGCAAGTGACCTCAAACTAAACCTACCAACCCAAAACAAATGAAGGATCGGGAATTTTGAGGTCTGCACCAAAGTTTATTTAAAGCAGACCAAACATCATAAATTAAAACTCAAAGTTCTGGAAAATGTTTAGAAAGTTAAAAAGATTATATTATTAGTTAATTCATCAAAAGGATTACTTAACAGGCACAAATACAAAAGAAATGAATTTGTTGCTAGCAGAACACTTCAAGAGAAAAGAAAAAGAAACTGGGACTACTAATAAAAAGATTTAACTTCCTAGCTTTTGTGGAAATGTGGTTTCGCCGTTTTCATACAGATATGAAGCTGATATGAAATTAAAACCTAAATTATTACTGAAATAGAAAGTGAGCTATAAACCATCTTTCGCTTGACAACAGCTGCATCATGACGTGTAAAAGTTGATTGTTATCAGTTTGTCATTCTGAAGCACCTGTCGGACTTCAGCTGGCATGCACACCAACACGTCCACCTGTGAGCATTCACAAAAAGAAAACATCACAAGCGGAGACTTGTTTACCTCCCACAACCTTAAGCCACCACATTAGGATGATCATTTTCATGGAAAAAAAGAGATTGCAGTCAATACCAAGGCCCAACCCCCACCACCAGCTGATCCCTGTGTCTCCATCTACAAGCATGGGTGTGATTGTGAATGAAGCGCTGGTGCTGGTGGTGGAGGGGTGAAGAGCAGATGGCAGGTCTGCCCCCGTCATGTCTGCTTTTTGGGGAGAACAATGCATCTCTCAGAGCTCTTATTAAAGGAGGAGACTGGGATTTGAGTCCACGGACAGCTGGCAGGCAGCATGCCTCACACCCGCCCCTCTCCCACCGTGTCCACAGACACACACACTCTGCAATTAACTGGCACGGGCCACGGCTTAAATATTTACCAAGCCCATGCAAACAAAAGACTGTTCAAGAAAAAAAATATATTAATCCATGTCTTAATTATGTTGTAGTATTTTTCATCAGTGTCTCATGAGGTGGTCATAATGGGATCTGTTAGCACATTGGTTATGAGTTTCTATCACAAAGCCAAAACGTCCTAGGCTGGCACAAATCATAATGATTTTTTTTCTGCTAATTTATCTTCTTATTCATCCCTCTAATAAAAATAATCAGTCATTTAGGAATTAATGGCACAGACTTTGTATAGTTTGTTCTCTAAACAGCTGTAGAAATGTTAAGAAGTGCTGCTTTTCTTTGTTTTAAAACATTTACAGAAAATCTTTTGTGAACTTTTGGTCAGTAAATAATTGGTTTAATCACTCTGGAAACTGCGATGTGCGTTTTTTTTTTTTATTATTTACATTTTATTGATTAAAAACAAAGAATTTTATGGTTAAGAATAAACAGATATTTTGTGAACATGTACATAAATCGTGATATTTTGAATAGGTTTTGGCTCATCATATAGAAAAATATATGATTTAATATAAATATATGATATACTTGCCTTTTATCATTTTATCATACGCGTTGGTGTATGCAGCCGGCTCTGTTGTAAGAATAATTGTTAACATAACTGATTCCACGAGGAGGAACAACACACTACAGCTGTTTAATTTGTAGAGTGTAAACAAAGTAATAAACATGGTGACAACAGAGAAGCTTGGAACCTGGTTAAATGTGAAATCATGGCATAAAAATCATCAACAGCAGTATCATAAATGGTATGTAAGGCCTTTAAACCGAGCACACGCCTCTAATGCCACCAATTAGTGCCATTAGACAAGGAAGTATTGAAAGAATTATGCCCAGAAGAGCCGTGATCTGTCGAACTACCACATCAAAATATCCTGAGGCAGGATGAATTTTTTTTTTTTGGGTATATCTGTCAGTCGGTGCCACCCCATCACAAAAGAATAATGCAATTCACAGTGTTGTGCTATCAAAACATAGTTACGTGAAAGATCTACATTCAAACTGCATTACTGTGTAAATTACTCACATTATTGTATCTTATATATTTAGGCTATGTAGGTAGGATGCACCAACAGTGTAAATTACCCCATCAAAGTATTCTTCCTTGTGTATTTATGCAAGTAGTATGAATCAACAGTATAAATAACCCCAGTGAATTATGCTACCTTATATAATTATTTAGGTGGGTATGATGCTTCAGTAGGCCTGGCCTATATGATATTTAAAAAATCTCACAATAGTTCATTATAAAGACTGTTTCCACGAAAATGCAAAAAAATAATTAATCAGTTTACTTCACAAGGAGGTACACGTAAACACGGAGTTGAGGGTGGTAAAAATTAATGGGCGTGTCCTCAATTCAGAAATTAGGTTTTGCGTTATACGCATGCGCAGTAAGCATGGGTTGGAATAGGATGGAACTTTGGCAACTGTTGAGGTCAAATAACTAGTATGTCCTTTTATACATCTTTTATGTTCTATTTCTTTGTTTTGTGCCCACAGAATGTTTATAAATCCTATTTCCTCAAACTGAAATGTTTCAGTAAATATTTATGTTCGTAAATGTTAATAGTACTTTATGAATTTTATTTAACTACTTCAGCCTAAAAACAAACAAAAAAAAAAAACTAAACAAAAAACCGTGTTTACAGATGTATGAATTGTATGAACCGATTTAAAACTCCCTAAACCCGCGCAACAAAAACAACAACGGGCTCTTTTACATGACACAAGCAGCCAGCTGAGGTGGTGCTGCTGCTCTGAATCCAACTTTTTTGGCCAAACTCCGCCCCTTTGCACCCTCGTCCTCCTCCCCTTCCTCCCCTATGCTCTTGCTTTTGATCCCAGAGGGACTCAGAGCCTTTACATTCCTCTCATTCCAGCCGCAGCGAACAATCAGCTCTCAGTTATTTATTAGCGGCTCGCGCAGCTTCGCTCCTCTCAGTTTGCTTGCTGCTGCCCGTCGGCGCGCGCGCACATGTTCATGCAGGAAACGAGCTCTGGAAAGTCGTTGATATTTTGACAAATTAGTGGAGAATATTTACAGAGGATAATAAACGTGGCTGCTTGCTGTGTAATGATACTGGAAGGCGGTAAGTTTTTGTTTTTAAATGAACTTTTTTAATTTTAGGTGAACTCTTTCAGCAGGTTTGTGAGTAGATGCCATCTAACTGGAGGTGCTGCTGGTCTTTCCGTATGGCGCAGTGTAAATGCATGTGTGTTATTGATTAGTGTTTTTAAAACTGGAGCATTTAAGAAGGTATTTCTACTAGCCCTGACTACCTTGAATACATAATTTGGTTTGGTTGCTTTACGAGAATTATTTCACTACTAACATATTTGGGGTCATGCTGTAGTGATTCGTGTTAATTCATTTGTTTATGCGTGTGTAGGCGCGCGCATCTGTTCATTATTACACTTTGACAGGAGAAATGTATGTGTGAGCAATAAAATGGAACTTTTAATGACATCAAGGGTATTTCCAGTAGCGACTCATGCACTTTCAGCTAAAAATGTTGTGCAATGCTGATAATAATGACAGTTAATAAACTATAATAGTGAAGAATGTTGGCAGCAGTTCAGGAGTTCATCTGATTAAAATCTAAGGCAAATATTGTTAGATTGACCATGGTTCTTGGTTTTTCTTTCAGACTTGTGATTTTCCAGGTGCCCACACTGCCACTTGTTTTTTTTTTTTTTTTTTTTCTTACACTTAAAATTCCAACTGAGTGAAATGAAAACCTCGGAAGACTCCTCCGGAACAGTCCTTCACCGTCTCATCCAAGAGCAGCTCCGTTATGGAAACCTGACGGACACTCGCACACTTCTGGCTATCCAACAGCAGGCCCTGCGTGGAGGGAGCAGCGGTGGGGGCACGGGCAGTCCTCGCTCATCCCTGGAGAGCCTGACTCAGGAGGAGACCCAGTATATGCAGATGTCGGCACGGCAGGAGCCCCAAGGACAGGAGCACCAGGGGGACTGCCCACACTCTGAGAGCCCTGTGTGCCATCTGTACCAGCTCCATGGGGAGGAGCTGCCAACCTACGAGGAGGCCAAAGCCCACTCCCAGTACCTCATCTCTCAGAAGGAACAAGCAGAGCAGGACGGTCCTGGTGTGGACATAATGGGAAGTCAAAGTGAGGGACTATGGGATGTGAAGAGGGAACATGCTCGTTCTCTGAGCGAGAGGCTCATGCAGCTCTCTCTGGAGAGAAATGGACACAGAGACAACCTGCTCATGAGCTCTTCATACAGCTACCCCCAGCTATATAATAACAACAATAACGTTTCAAACGCTGGAGCACCAGACAGACAAGGGGCCCAGCAGTGTATGGACCAGCGTGGACCACCACCAGAGTATCCTCTGTACGCCAGAGTCCCTGAATACATGCTCAGCCACTCTCAGGAGCATGTGCATTACCACAGAGACCCTCCTCCACCTTTCTACTCACAGCATCACAGGTAACTCTCACAGCCGGGCCCCATTATGGAATAACAATGAGGACCTAATGAATATGTCCGGTGGTTTCTAATGGTGTTGTTATAAATGACTGGTGTCTATCATCAGCAGGTTTGTGTCTGCTCAGTCCCAGGCGACTCACGGCATCACTTCAGCCTCTAACAGTAACGACATGTTGATGCGGGAGAACGAGCGGCTCAGGAAGGAGCTGGAAGTGGCCACAGAGAAGGCCGCCAGGCTGCAGAAGGTGAGATGGGTGGATGCAACGGGTGGAGAAGCAATGGTTTCTTGTCTGACAGGAGAGTTAATTTCATTAAGGACTATTACACTTTTTTATGTCCGATTCCTTTATTCAGCTGTGCATCGTGATTAAAAAACTGTTTGTTTGCAATGACAGTAACACATTCTGCTTTAACAGAATCCTTTCAGAAACTTTCTTTTCTTCACATTTTCTTCCCAGTTGGAACTAGAGATTCAGAGGATATCCGAAGCGTATGAGACCCTGATGAAAGGCTCGGCCAAACGGGAAACTCTGGAGAAAACTTTGAGGAACAAACTCGAGGCAGAGATTAAGAGGATGCATGACTTTAACAGAGACCTGAGAGGTATTTATCCACTTATCTACTTATCCATTTATCAGACAGAAACTTCCCGCTTATGAAGGCGAGACACTACAGGTGAATAGGGTCAAATGTGTAACTAACCACTATCGCCATGAAACTTTCCTGGTTTATTCCTCACATTAGGACTATTATTTGTTGTATTGCAAGCTTTCTGAAATTGTATATTTAAATATGCAAATGAGGTATTATGTAACCAGAAATGTGCTAATTTGCATACATTTCTTGGTAAAAATTTGAACTATGCATTTAGCCATATTCAAAGTTTTTTTTGCATTTTGCTGGCTTATTGGAGGCAACGGTTTTTACTGAGGAGATTTTGGATATCTCTGTTTATCACTTCACAATTTAGAAAATACTGTCAACAACAAGAACATTTTTCTGCCATCTTTTTGGGATGAAATGTTCTATAAATCAGACTGTGAATGAGGTATAAAAAGCCTTTGGTGGAACCTTTATAAAAACAAGGTCAGAACTGTAAAGTCTGATGTGTTTTAAAGACCCACTCTGGTGAAAATCATGTTTTTCATGATTGTCCATGTGGCATTATCTGACGCTAGAGGACATATCTTGTGAAAATTTGATGAAGGGGAGGGCACTGAGCAGCACTGACTCCGCCCACAACTCAGAGGCAAATTACTGATGAGCTACTGGTCCTCTGCAGAAGCAGAGTCCTGGAAAAGAGCACAGGTTTGGGATTTTTGCCAAAAACTTCATAATCACAATTTAAAGACCACTGAGAACAGTTTAAATAGTTCCAAATAAGCATCGGAGTGGGTCTTTAAGCCCTGCTGAAGTAGAGATTTTTGACCCAGACTGTGAGGGGAAAACACATTTTTAGAAAGCGGCCTTTAAAGTCTGGGATTGTAAAATTCAACACATTTAAAACACTATTTACAGACAACATATAAATGAGAATTCCCACTTAGCATAAAACCTCCTTTTACTGTCATTTTAGTTGCTAATACAGGGGAAGTTGACATTTGAAAGAGATTACAGAGCTTTAAACGATACCAGACATGACAGGGTCGAGACAACCTCCGCGATGCTGCTGTCTGTGTAAAAAGACAAACTACAGGTGAATTTTGAAGAGACTTTGATGTAAAATATACATCTAACATGTGCGTTTACTTTATTTTTCCACTAGTGTGAGAGAAAACGTATTAAGGAAGAAAAACACATCTCAATATTAGGGTGATGAAAAAACAAGCCTTTGCCTGGCATGTCTCATTTTAATGGAACTAACAGTGCGTGTAACTGCTGTGCTACCTTTTCTCGTCCTTTGTACAGAACAACTGGAGACAGCATCCAAACACAAAGACACAGAGTGTACAGACCCGAGGCAGCACGTCTTTGTTAAACTCCTGGAGCAAAGTGAGTAAAACATGCTTCAACAACAGAGTAGCACTGCTCCGATATGTCAAATCGCACTCCCCTGTGAAGCTTTTAACAATAGCAGGAACATAGTTGAGCAGGGATTGGTTTCCTCCTTCAGCGATGTTATACAAGCCACATGTCAGGACACATATGTCTCCAGTGTCAACATAATCACCAGCCATTTTTCATAGCTGCAATAAATGTGACCTGCATTCCAGGAATTTTTTTCTTTCTTTTTGGTATTTCATGCTGTTCTACCATAAGGAATGTCCCCCACCCCCGTCCATCCTCTGATCAGTTTTGCATCACTGCTGACTTCCCTCCTCAAGGGGAACTAATAAGTCTGGTACTCCGGGGCATCCTGACCTAACTCAGCATGACCACTGGCTTGCTTCCCCTCCTTGTTTGGGCATTTCTTTGACCATTTGTTTTAATGATTCTTCCCAGTTGGGAAGGTTTAATTCTTCCTGGTCAGTTCTGAGGAAACTATTCTTGACAAATACCATTATTGATTAGATACATTTTTCCTTTAATCTGACATGAAGGATTAGCTGGCATGTGATTTTCTTGAGCCATCAGATTATAAACAGTTATCTCAGGAAGGGCTGAGGCAAACTGACAAATTGAAATACAATAGCAGGAGGTGGAGTTCATATATTTTTTTGCAGCAAGAACTACTTGAGCTACATTTTGAGCTGCTTGTTTACTTCACATCCTTTGAGGCATTCCAGAGCTTTTGCCAGTACAAAGCTATGCTTGTGTGCGTAAGTGGATAAGAGGAAGTCTGCATTCCCTCCACAGGCATGCACTTGTGTTGTGTAATCAGCCTCTTATTTAAAGTGGCACAGGAGAGCCATATAAACCAGCTCTCCTGTCTGAGAAGCACTCATTAAAAATTAAACTATGGTTTTTATTAACCCTTAAAACTCTGCTAGATCTCCAGCACCCCTGATGCTATCGCTTATATTGTCAACAATTTCTCAGAAATGGTAGTGCGTAACTCTGTGGGGTGAATTGTGACGGATAGTTTACCTTTTACATCATCTATAGAAGTTTCCAGGCATTTACACCCTGTCCAGGAGGTTTACAATCCAGCCACTAAATGTAGGGTTTATTTAGAATGAGCCATGATTACACCACTATTTATCACATTTTCATCATAAAGAAATCGCTATTACAGCTTTGTTGCTAAGAGACATCCAATATGACCTGGAAATGATGATGAAGACTTTCTGTCTAACTATCCACCAATCAGAGAGCTTAAATTGACGAAACTGTCCAATCAGGAGCAGCCAAAGCTCAACCAGTAAGCAGAAAGTTCGATGTGTGTCTAAAAAGAAGAAAAATAATGCTCCTCTATGGCTGGAATAAAGCCAAGAAGATGTTTTTGATGCAAAAAGCAGCTGAGTTGGAGTTGTTTTGGTGAGGATAGCAGGTAAATAGTAGCAGAAACAACTGGAAATAAGGAAAAAGTGTAGTTATGTAAATAGTTCCTGTTGTGTTTGTTTCAATGCCAAAATATGTTCTCCTGAAAGCCAAGACTTGAGAGAATGATGCAGATGAGAATAGTCTTGGTCACTGTTGATCTGTGTGTTATTTCTACAAAGTTCTGTTAGTTATAAACTCTGTTTTCTTGATTTGGTTGGTCTTTATGCTTCTGTATCTATTGATACATTAATTTACACAATTTTACCCTTATTATCTGACAACTGAGGCTGTCCTGAAAACATTATCTGGATGTTTACTGGGATTAAAAGGGTTGAGCTTCTTCATGCAGTTTTACATGAAGAAAAAACCAGGAGGAACAAAAATAACAAGAATTGGTTTTGAGTTTTAAGGAGAAGGAGAAATGCTTTAGAAATACTATGCTATAGAAAATGCAACTCCATGAGTGACTGCTTTGTTACTAAAATGGCATTTTCCCCCCTCATTAACCTGCTGCTTTTTTCCATGTTACCTCCTCTGTGTATTAGACGAAGAGCAGCAGCGAGAGCGCGAACGTCTGGAGAGGCAGATTCATCATCTGCGCGTGTCCGGGGAGGAGTGCCAGCGGAGACGGGAGCTGCTGGAGCAGGCCTTAGCATCGGCACAAACCCGCAACAGGCAGCTGGAGGAAGAGCTGCTGAGGAAAAGAGCCTACGTGAAGAAGGTGGAGCGGCTGCAGAGCTCGTTGGCCCAGCTGCAGGCGGCGTGCGAGAAAAGGGAGGTGCTGGAGCTGCGGCTGCGCACTCGGCTGGAGCAGGAGCTGAAAAGCCTCCGAGCGCAACAGGTTAGCGCAGGAAGTCGTTACATCTGCTTAGATGGTGGCGCTAACTGAGAACCGTTAGCTTAGTGGGAGGCTTATGTCTGCAGGAACACCTGTCTGGGGTATAACTGACCATTTTTGACAACTTTTGGTTTTAACTTTATATTTCATCTTTAAAACAGTTTCTTATCGTTCCTCTTAGCACAACCTCACATGTGGGATTTTTTACTTACCTTTTCCTTTCGACATCTTGTATTAACACACTCCACCTAAAATCATACATAAAAGATAAAATCCAAAAACGAAAATGTTTGTCAACAAACCATTTTTATAACTTGGATCGCAAATATAAAACCAAATACATAAATATACATAAATATACAAATTTAGCTAACAAAAAAGGTCTAAATAACTGTTTACATTAAAAAGCAGGCAATATCTTGGGCGGTTTTTAGACAATTAATTACAAAACAACCAGTCAGCACCATAAGATGCGACATTAATTATTTGTTCCACTCCAAAAACACAGTACCTGGCAACTAAAAGACAGACAGGTCATCACAGACCTGACTTCCAAGAGGTGTTAGTCCTCCTGTCCACCAGGAGGCAGCACTTCAGTCCTTCCTTGGAGAATTTTTGTCTCTGTCATTCCCCTTACTTCTCCTATAAGGCTTTTTTGTTTGGTTTCAGTTTCCCTATAATCGCCCGTTTTTACTGTTGCTTCCTGCACCTCATATGACGTTAATATACACGAAAAAGTTTGAGGTACATTTCTTAGCTTAAATGTGGTTTTCTTTGGCTCTTCAATACAAATTATAAACTTATATATCGTTTGATGTCTGCACTTTTAACAAAAGTTTAAATGGAGACTCTGCATGGCTGCATCTTTTCTGCCACGTTATTTTAAATCTGTCGTACAGTTTGTATGTGACAGCTCGTCCATCGACCCCAGAGGGTTACCAACTCTGTCTCGTCTTTTCTCTCAGTCCCAGAACCAAACAGCCGACCTCACCGCTTCAGAGCTGAGCTCGTCCACGCTGCAGCAGCAGCTGAGGGAAAAAGAGGAGCGTATTCTGGCCCTGGAGGCGGACATCACCAAGTGGGAGCAGAAGTACCTGGAAGAGAGCACCATGAGGCAGTTTGCAATGGATGCAGCTGCTACTGCTGCAGCGCAGAGGTACAATGACGTACCGCCACTGTATGAAAGACGACAATCTGTGTTGGTTGTTAATCCCTTCTGTTAACAATGGTCTGTTTTATTATCAGAGACACAACCATGATCAATCATTCACCTCGGCTTTCACCGAACAGCAGTTTCAATGAGGACCTGCCTTTGTCTAGCCATAGACACCAGGAGATGGAGAATAGGTACTACAAGCGTGCTTCTTTACTTATTCATTGCTTGTGTGTGACTGCTGTTTGAATCATGGATTCATGATGTTCTTCACACCTTTAGGATCCGAGTTCTTCATGCTCAGCTTCTGGAGAAGGATGCTGTGATCAAAGTCCTCCAGCAGCGCTCCCAATGGGAACAGGGCAAGCTGGAGAAGCAGGGACTTCGTCCGGCCAGATCGGTTCCCACCATCAACACCGTGAGCAGCAGCGCAGAGTGTAAAGGTGAGTTTTTATCCTTTGGGATTCAGGCCACACTGAGGAATCTTAAGTCTTAAATATGACCGGTTACCAAGCAACAACTGGCAGAGCAGTCCGTGTCGCCAGACAGAATGTATGCATCCCAAAAAAAAAAGGAGCAGAGAGTCGCAGACGACCTTTTTCATGTTACTCAAATAGATGGCTTGTTTTTAAACTGGAATGTATATCATCTCTCACTCCAGAATAGCCCGATCCAGAATAGTCATGGGAAGAACTTGGGAAGGGCAGATGTTCTGGGGTGTGTAATTGTTGATGTAAGTGGGTAATTAAACAGTGTCCTGCCTTTGTCCACATTTGTAGGAAAGAGCCTCTCAGATGACCAGACAGGTGCTGCAGCGATGAAACTCCTGTCTTTCATCACAGCCAAGGGCCTGAGCCGAGACTCGGGGACCCAAAGTGATGAGCCCTCTCAGGAGTTGGAGGTCCCAGCAGAGCCTGGCAAGCTTAAGGTGTCTGAGGTGATCTCAGCAGCTCCCACCGGTGGGTTTTTTTTCTTCTTTTTTTTTTAAGCATTTGACACCATTAACCCTTAAAACTCCACTAGATCAGCAATGCATCTGAGGGCTATCACTTATTTCAACTTATGTCAACAGTTTCTCAGGGACAGTAGTGTGTCACTCTGCGGGGTAAATTGTGATGGATAGCTTACAGTTAAGATATTCTACAGAAGTTTTCCAGCCATTTATATCACGTCCAGGAGGTTTACAATCCAGCCGCAAATTGTGGTGTTCATTCAGAGACTAAAAAAAGATCACTATTACTACTGTGTTGCTAAGAGAACTCCATTTTGACCTGGAAATTATGATAAAGCCACTTCCTGTCAAACTTTCACCAATCAGAGAGCTATATGCAGATGGGAAAAGGCTTGGTCACTGTTTATCTGTGTGTTATTTAAAAATTCTGTTATGTTGTTCTGGTTAGTATTTATGCTGCTATATCTGTAGATACATTAATTTACATCATTTTAGCCTCATAGTCTGACAACTGAGGCTGTCCTGAAAACATTATGTCTGTATGTTGACTGGGATTAAAATGGCTGAGGTTCTACATGCAGTTTTACACAAAAAAAAACTAAACAAAAATAAAAAAAACTGACAGGAGTTTTAAGGGTTAAACCCGTTGCGCTGCTTACAGTGTAACTAGAGCCAATGCAGACTTTTAAAACAAACATGAAGACTTAAGATGATAAATTTAAAACAAGGTCATGAGCAGCTTCATAGTGGTGTGTGATTCAGCAACATTATTTCTCTGATTTGCTTATTTAATCTTTGTAGATGCCTCAGAGGAGCCAAAGGCCACGCTCAAGATGTCCCGGAGCATCAACAGCTCAGTTTCAGAGGTGATTGAAATCCTCATATGAGTGCTGATGAGAGCTCATATGACCAAATGATGACAGCCAGCAGTGAAAGGAACCTTTGCCTCAGGTGTAAAGACTTCAGTCGATGTCTGACTTAAAGCAAAGTACAGGGTTGTGTGTGTGGCCTGGTTTTGAGGAGAAGAGCTGAGCTTTCCTTCCACCATTTCTGCACATTTCACAGGTGGACAGAGAGAATTCGTCAAGGTACCTGGACAGTATTTTGCAATATGACAGGAACTATGCTGCTGATAGTGCATGTTGTGTGTTTGATTGATTATGAATTGTATTTATACTTGTAAATGCTGCTCAAATTGTGATGTGACTTCTCTGTTTGAAAGGAGACTTGTGTTTTTTAATTGATATAGAAATGGCTTTTTTTTTCTTTTGGTTTACCGATATGATTAGTGTGTTTTCTTTGTGTTATGTTGAACTGACACTAGCATCCCTATCACCACACCTCCTAAATTTAATGGGAATATTTATGAAAATACTCAGAATAAGCATGTTCTATGTTTAATGCCACGTTTGAGAATTGTTGTTTCACGAGACAGTTCAAATTTAAAGTAACAGTTGCTCTTCTCTTTAAAATACATTTGGGGCCCCTTGCTCACGACTCGGTCGAGGATTTTAAAACTTCCTTTGAATGCAGAGCTTGCAGAACATATCTTAAAAAAACCTGCGAGGATTGACTGTATCTCACCAGGGTCCAATTTTCCACATCCCGGGTTAATGTTCGGGGCCTCAAATGGCGACGGCCCAACATAACGCTCCCCTCCGATGACACACTGGAGCTAATCTTCTCACATTCCTCACTGAGGGAATGCTCCGGTTAAAGAAAAAGGCTATCTAAAGTCTGACCCCTTGGCCTTGTTAAAATGGCACGCATTCTCCACATGATTCCTTTTCTGGGGCTGGTTATTTCTTCTGAGCCATGGTAGCTGGTTCTACCATAAGCATGGAAATGGTCAACTATAATTGGCCTGCATTTGCTACGCTATTTGATGTCTCAATGTGTTATATTCAGCTGTGTTTTCTCCACTGCTCAACCATCTCACATTTCTGAGTAGACTATATACTTAACATGGTGTTTTCTATTTATTACGCCCTGCTTAATATAGGATTAGTGCTGAATGAAGACTACTGTTTTCAAGGAATGTGCTTTGTATTTAACTGGAATGTGATGCTATTTGCTCTGCTCTTTAAAGATAGAGGCCGCTAAGTTTCAGCATCTATGGATGTGCTATCTCATCTACTTTTATCACTGATGTTGGTATTATGTTTATCACATGATCATAATTGTCTTAAGTACACAAAAAGCATGTAAAAAGTCACATTGAATTGGTTTTCCCTATCATACTCCTCCCTCATATTTCCCATCACAGTGCATCTGCTGGTCAGGGCCTTGTGTTAGTTTGAGTTTCTGTCCCTTTGTTTATTGTGGATTGATGTTGAAATGAATGGCTATTTGAAGTAAGAAGTTAATATATTTTGTTTGTTTGTTTTTCATTTAAATATGAGTTATTGTTTGGTTTCTGGTGCCAAAGATGTAGTCTGTGTTTAAGTTATAACTGATGACAAATACAATGGGCTCCGTTAAGGTGCCTTGCTTCAGCTGGTTGACCCAATTTATTGTTGCTGTGAACTTTTGTAAATGAGACATTTGTATGAATGCCTTAAAATTTTACATTAATAGATTAAAATACCTAATATATGTATGATGAAGGGCTTTCTGTTTTTATTTATTTATTTCTTAGGTTTGTGCAATGGATTACAAAAAGTATATATCCCTCAACTTTCATTTCATTTGCATCTGCATGCATCATTAAAACTTGTCATTCTGTGAGATAGCCATGAAAGCTGCACTGATTTATTTACCAGTCTTCATTATACGTCAGCGGTCAGTAGAAGCATAAACCTTGTCCCATAAGGTTTTTGCTTCTACTGAGACATTGCACTAAGGCATTTACAGAAAGGCATGAGAGATATGATTGCATACCATATTAATCAATTAAACCTAACACACAATTAACTTTGTGTTTCAATCTAGCAGTATGATTACAAGAGGAATTTGTGACCACAGAAAATTTAGCAAAAAACAAAGAAAAAAGTAAATTAATAATTAAAACAACAGCTGATTTAGTAGCATTAGCTACATGGTTAGCCTGAGTAAGACAATGACAGAAAAACAAAGTATTGACTTTGTATACTGTTAATCAATAAAACTTAGCGCACAATGAACCTTATGTTTAAAGCTAGCCACTGAAATTATGAGGTGAATTTGTGGCCACAGAAAATTTAGCAAAAAACCACAAATTAAATTAAAACAGTTTATTTGGTAGCATTAGCTAGTTAGCCTGACTTGGTTAATGTTCAAATTAGCTGCCACAAGCTAATGACAAAGAAAAATTTCAGCAGGCAGCTGGTGGTGTAATGGTGTAGAGGATATTTTCTTGGTCCACTTTGGGCCCCTTAGAACCAACGTGGCCTGGTTTAACCAGCACAGCCTACCTGAGCATTGTTGCTGACCATGTCCATCCCTTTATGACCACAGTGGTGCATCTTCTGATGCTACTTCCAGCAGGATAATGCACCATGTCACAAAGCTCAGATCATCTCCACCTGCTTTCTAGATCATGACGATGAGTTCACTGGACTCCAACGGTCTCCCCAGCCAAAAGATCTCAGTCCAGTAGAGCAGCTTTGGGATGTAGTGGAACAGGAGATTCTCATCATGGATGCAGCCGACAAACCTGCAGCAACTTTGTGATGCTTTCATGTTAATATGGAGAAAACCTCTGAGGAATGTTTCCAACAGTTTGCTGAATCTATCACAGCAAGAATTAAGGCAGTTCTGGAGGAAAAAGGGGGTCCAGCCCAGTACTAGCAAGGTGGACCCGATGAAATGGCCGGGAAGTGTCCATGGTGTCCCAGACTGTTGCTGTGTTGTCACCAGTCTTTTAAAAGGCTCAGTAATGACATGAGTGCTTGTCAGTTAGGCTTCAAACTGCAGTGTAACATTTCATAAATTGTGCAGGACTTCAGTTCTTGTATTTTGGAAACTTAAAAATGCTACTTGAAAGTTGACTTTTTGTTGGTTTTTTTTTTTGTTTGTTTTTGTAGGGACACGGTCTGTATCCTTGCCCAGTTTGGGAATTTTTCAGCTTCCTGGTTTGGTTGTATATGTTTACAGCTCAGTGTTTCATGTTGTTGCAGTCAGCTGTTTGTTATGGAAGATTCCCAGACTATATTCAGGAGCAAAATCTAATTAGCAAACAAAAAAATTTAGCCACTAAAACAAATAACATCCTATAATAATTGGTTCAGCCTGTTCATGATGTGGGATTCCCCAACAAGTGACATGTTTCTAGTATGATGTAACTTTAAATTTACCCCAACTCTACAACATATCACAGCGCACCACTGTATCTATTTTTCTATAAAGTTACTCATCTATTTTGAAACAAGCCAGACAAATCATGTCAGCTGACCACTACTGAGAAAATGGTCTGTACTCGTTAGAAATCTCTTTATTCTCTCATCCTCAGACACTACTGTGGAAAGAATAACATATCCCTGTTATGAATCCGAGTGTCAGGGCATTTTTCCTGGAAACGAATAGTGATCAAATGCTTATGTCAACTGTACTGTTGATTTTCAAGAATAATGGGACATTTCACTTTAAAAACTGCCTCACACTTTCCCAATGTGGAATTGTATTTGGGCCAAATAGTTGGTTTGCCTGAGTGAACAAATTAATCTGTGCTTGTCTGTAGCTTTGTCAAATATGTACCTGCAACGTAGATCAGCTTCTTTACTGGTCTGTCAGGCATTTTATCTTGGGGTGGATTTGTCATTATGGCCCAGACTTTGTCATATGTTCATTTCTGATCTGGGTAAACGTTTCTTTCCTATTCTTGGTTTACGGGGTGAATTATCCATTTCCAATAAACTGCAAAATGTCTGTTACAGAAGGTTTCTAAAAGCGGCTTCCTTTAGACTTGTGCATACTCAGGATTATCCAGTGGGCAGCAAAAAAAAAAAAAAAAAAAAAAAAAACCAAACAAATAAGAAGGATAATATGTAAGATGTAATTAATAGCAGTATAACACAGAGACCATATCACATCTTTATTGTTTGACATTTACCTCTTTTGTGATAAAATATGAGTGCACATCCCATATAGCAGACATGTTTGGGCTGAATCTGGGCTTTTTTTTTTGCATATATGCCTCAGTTGCGGCACTGGCAAGTTTTGTGTGGGCCAGAAGTCTCCTGTGGGCCAGAAGTGGACCAGACGTCAGTTGCCAGCCTGGCTTGGATTATGGCAAGTCTCCTGTGGGCCTAATGTGGTCCAGATGTCAGTTGCTGGCTTGAATATAGATTATAGCAAGTAATTTGTGAGCCTGAAATGGTCCTAAAAAGGGAAAGCTTTCCTTATGACAATGTTGTTTGTGGGTCACATGTGGTGATGTAGCTGAGTTTTGGCTGCCACAATCATATTTAGTCAACACCATAGGTCAAGGCCAAGTTTGGGCTAAACAAAAATGCACTTTTGGGCCATATTTGGGCCAAATATGTTTTGGTATCAGAGACTGAACTTAATGGCAGCCACACATTTGAAAAAGTTGGCATGTGGTTTTGGCTTCCACCGGATGTCTTTCCAGATGTGCAGGTTCCCTGCTCCATTTACACCATGATTCTCAAACTTTTTTGAGCCAGACACTGATTTCACAAGAAAGAAAAATGTCTTACCTTCAGTTTTAGTTTTTTTTTTTATGTTTTTTTGTGGGTAAAATATTTTATTTAATTTTATTCTGTGTTCCAAACTATTCTGTCGTATGCTGTTCTTGTTTATTTCTTCTAATTTATCATTGTGAATGATTGTGAAATTATTATTTTTATAATCCAAAAGGTTTTAGTTTATATAATAATCTAGATTTTAATAAAACTACCAACAATGGAAACATCTGTTTTTTTCTCTCTCAAGTGTTCCAGATTATTCTGTATACCTTTAAAGAAAAACATTAAATTGTTTGTCAAGAACTAAAACTGTTAACCTGTCATATTTTATTTTCATCTAGATTATTTTATAAAAGAAAATCCTTTAAAAAAATTCTATCAGATCCATGTTAACACTGAGTCCTTCTCTGACATCTCTCTCATCATTAAACCTGGATGTTCATGGTTAGTTTCTGCCTGGATCTCATTGTGGAGATCAGAATTTCTTCCCAAAGTTGCTGTTTGGAGCTCTGCTGCCCCCCACCCTTATAGATCTTCCTTTTAAGGCTCCACAGGTTCTCAGTAGGGTGGAGGTCAGGAGATGATGGTGATCCCACCATGAGTTTTTCTCCCTTTATAGCAGCCAAAGATCCTGCTGGTGTTTCTGCATCATGGGATGGAGCGTTGTCTTTACTGCAGAAGGAACGCTTCTTCCTTTTATACCACGACAGGAAATGCTCCGTTAGAAACTGGATGGATTTATCAGAGGCCACCCTAAAGGGTCCTCCCATCTCACTCCACATTATTCCAGCCCAAACTATCACCCCACCACCACCTGCTGACATGGCAGCCCTGTTGGGACATGATGGCCATCCACCAACCATCCAGACCTCCTTCCATCTGGACCATCCAGTGCAGCACGACATTCATCAGAGAAGGAAACTGTTAGAAAACGAGTCTTCATGTGTTTCTGAGTCACTGCAAACGTTTCTCTGTGTGATCATTGGTTAAGGGAGGTCCAGATCCAGCTTTATGTACAACTGCAGCCTCTGGAGGATCCTGGTGGAGAGGTTCACCAGCAGCTTCAGAAACCTGCTGCTGCTCATCGGTGGCTTTTTAACAGCTGATCTCTGAACACGATGCATTTTCCTGATGGAGACTTTCCTTCATCTGACTTTATCTGAACAAACACATTTACTCTCTGGATCATTATTTAACAGTACGATGATCTCACTAATGTTTCCTGAAAGGTCCAATGTTTTCATTCCTTCTCAAAGCATTGAACTGTTTCACTCTATTCATCTGCAGAAAGATCCTTCTTTTTCCCCAGACTGCATGGAAACTGGGACTGTCTTAATAATGTGGAACAACCTCCTTCAGTAGTTTCCCTTTAATGAAGCTCACCTGGAAACTAAAGATCAAACCTGTCTGAGATCGTTATCAGTGATCTAAACAACACAAGATACGTCTAACACAGAAAAACTAAAACCCAAATGTTTCAATATCTGAAATCCTCCATAAAGAATTATCTGGAACAGAGTGTAAAATTTATTTATTTACATTTTACAATAGGTCCCAACTTGTTTAAACTTGGGGTTGTAGATACAGAATTTGGTCGCTCTGGTACTTTTCCACTGTTTTTACATGCAAAACTTCCTCTACAATCTTTGACTCTCAAAGTAAATATTTTTGCTTCCTTGTTCCCCCAGCGAGCTTGAAATTACATTCCACAGATGCCGCGCATTTTCCTCCGGCTGCTTTTTCTTGTAGCTAAGTGCCACTTTTCTTAGCTGGGAAAAGTAACACCAATAAATCAGCATCTGCTGAATACCATTTCCAGCTGGGACACATGTGGCACCACGGTGTCTGTGATTTGCCATTATTTTGGTCCCTTCTGTGCTCACACAGATCACATTTCAGATATTTCATCTCACCTCTGATGTCAGTGCATGTAAGACACAAGCCCCCACCTAACTGTGTGTGACGTGAGGGGGGGGCTTGAAGGGGAAAGGTTGGGATTATGTGACTGCCAAGTTTGAACTGTCTCATAATATGAGGTTCATTCCTGAAGGAATCCCAAGGGTCCTGAACTCATCGTCATCCAACCAGGGTAAGAAAAATTCAGCACATATGTATGCATTCCTTACACATCTGGCCAGTTGCTTAAATTTCTTTCACTCTTTTCAGCTCTGATACATCGATCATCATTATTTCATCGCTTTGACCCCTGACAAGTGTGAGTGGTTCTCACCACAACATCAACATGTGGATGAAGAACAGATGTCAGAAAAGTAAGCTTGATGTGAGTTTGGATGTTTGACATGGTGAGTTCACTCCAGAATGATCTGAAATAACATGGATTTTCTGTATTTTGTCCACATCTGCAGGTAAAGTTAGAATTAATTAGATTAATGTGATTTATATTAAGAAATGGGAGCAAACAATGTGTCTCTTAAAGTAAAGGAACAATAGTAATTTATTCCACTCCTTTTGGATCCTGTTCAGCATTATTTATGTTCAAAGCCTGTGTGAAATACTTGGAAAAGTATCTGTGGAGCGTTGTGTTTTGCCTTAATTTCCATGGAGATTCCAAAACTTCCTGCCTAAAGCAGTCATGAAATGTTCCCCCCAAACCCCAGAACTTTTCCACATAAATCAGGGCAATGTCTTCTAATTTTAGAGCTGTTACTGAGAAAACGCAAATATTTCATGAAAGGCTTGCAGCTCTGTCTCTATTGCGACATTGTGTGGCTTCTAAGCCAAAGGTATGAAGGTGTTTTCTTTAGGTGAGGACTGTGGTTGAGCAGCATTAAGAGCACCATGTTGGTTTTTGGTCCCCTGCCCATCCTCTAACACCTCCAACTCGATCTTTACCGTCTAGGTATTACGGTGTAACATCATATATTCTCTGTCTGCTTTGGCTGCTTCATTTTCCTCTCAGTCATCAGACATGTATGTTTGTGTAACTGGTGACTCCAAGTTTGCAGTAGTTTGGATTTGAGCCTGCATGGTTGAAGTCTTTCTGTGTTGGCCCTGTGATGGAGTGTCTGTCTGTCTCAGATGTCCCTTTGCAGCACTAAACAGGTTAATGCAAATAAAAAGCCTAACAATTTAAGAATGTACTCAATCACAGAACAGCTCAAATGATGTACAGAGCAAGAAACAAATCTTGTACTTTACCCTTACGTTTCAGAATTTGTTCCAGTTGAGACAAAAACAAACTGATTATGTTTGTTACAGGAAATGTTTGATTTTCTGTTGCCTAGTTGTGTGTGGGTGGTTCCAGGATTAATTTACTAACAATTGTTAGTACATTTGACTGTAAATAAGTAACTTAGTTGTATGTTGAATTTATGTATAAAGAACAGACTCACCTGTTAAGTGGTAGGAGCCTGGGCTGTTAGGGGGGCCATGATAATGTAGCAGGGTGCATGTGAAATTTAAGTTTGGTTTGCTAGATTTCAGTTATGTTTAGTTGGTAAAAGTTAATGGTTAAGTTACCTTATATTTCTTTACATTTTCCCATAAAAATTTTGTTGAGACATGCCTCTTGGAAAAATAAAGTCTTGTCATTTTGGAAGACCTCTGTCTATTACCATCTTTTAGCCACTCTGGACACACAACCGACCACAATATGAAAGAATTTGTCCTGCTCATATTTTCATATATAGATAACTTCTATGTTGTTTTTATTGTCGCTGTCCTCTCCAGCATCATCGGAAGCATAAGAATAGTCTGGCTGACAAATTTACTTACACAGGAGTTTTGTAGATATAAGGCTCATCATTATACATACGTATCTTTAAATTTGTTTATTGCTGAATTTACATTAATGCGGGACCTGACTGGGCAAAAAAGAAATGAGAGGGTGAACAGCAGAGAAAAGGAAAGTGAAGAGATGAAAACGGAGACAAAGACAACAACAAACAGTCAAACCCAAACAGAAAACATGAGACAACCTGCTGCTACACCTGTAAAGAAACAGAAAGTGTCCTACAGCAAGATATTAGTGTGTGTGTGTGTGTGTTATACATGTTTATGTACAAATGTGTAAAAATAGATAGACAGATAGATAGATAGATAGATAGATAGATAGATAGACAGACAGACAGACAGACAGACAGACAGACAGACAGACAGACAGATAGATAGATAGATAGATAGATAGATAGATAGATAGATAGATAGATAGATAGATAGATAGATAGATAGATAGATAGATAGATAGATAGATAGATAGATTACTCTATGGTTACATTATCAATGATTAATTTTACTTATCCGTTTCTATTATTATTACCAAACAACATAAAATTTAAAGAAATTTTATTTACATCAAAACACTTTTTTAGTTTATTTAGTTCTAATGTGATCACCTCTACAAGCTGCTGCAAATTCACAACTGAGCAAAAATGATCTGTCTCGTCTGTAAATAACACAAACTTCAATATATGTTAGACTTTGCAAATGTTACATAATAAACATAAACAACATTTTTGGAAACTACCTCAGAAGCCACAGTTCTCCATTTTTCTAATCAATATATCACGACTGACAGAGTCAAATACTTTTTTTAGAAAACTGAACACATTATTATTTCTTCAACCAAATCAATCAGCTCTGAGGATGTTGATCTATTATTTCTATATTTATACTGATTGTCTGTCAGCAGCTGATGTTTCTCAACTGTCAGATTGATGAATAGTTTATCCAATTCTTTAGAAAATATTTAGACATGTAAATGCAGTTCATGTGATTTCTGCTGTCACATCTCTTCAAACATTACATACAAATGTAAAGCAGCACCTTGAGGAATATCTTTGTCTTGCCAGTCTTCCAGTCGCCCTCTCAGGTGAGCACGCTCTCACAGATGCTCAGACAGCACTTCTCTTTGCTTTCCTGTTCAAACACAACAATCAGCACACACACAAGTTTATTTGTACATCACATTTCAAAACATTAAAAGAATTACACCAGGATGCAGAGGAAACATTAAAAAAGTACATTAAAGACAAACTTTAAAAAGAAATAAAAGAAATTATATAAAGACAGGAAAAGCTCATATAAATTAAGATAAAATGCAAGAAATACAATTACAATGTGAGGAATTGTTTCAGTTGTTTCAAATGTTGATTATATTTTCAACAAAGTACTTGTCTGAATTTTTATTGTTTTATTGTTCATAATAAAGTGAATAAATAAAGCTTAACTGCTGCTAAATATGAAGGAGTTTAAGCAGGACCTTTTAGATTAGGTTTTAAACTGTAATGAAAACAGAACAGTATAAAAATGAGCTCATTCAGAAGGAATGAAACATCACACAAGTCAGAATCACAACACTGTGATTCACTTATAAGTTTATTGTTATTGAATAAAACCTTAAAATAATTAATTTCCTTCTACAACTGCCTCACATAATCTTCTTGCAAACTCTTTCCAAATCATTTAGTTTCACTTGATATGATTAATCATAATGTTTTTAAACGTTTGCCACTAAAGTGAAACAATCCTTGTCTCCCACTTCATTTTGTTACTTCAGAGGGATTTTATTTGGATTTGTGTCTCTATTTTTCTCCATCTCAAAGTGAATTTCTTTCAACTGATTTATTTCTTTACAAAAATATCAGGAAAAGAGCCCATTATTAACCAGAAAAGCCAAACATCACTTATTTTATTTCTTCTAAAACGTTTCTATTCTAATTCTATCTAAAAATACCAACTTCATTGCCAATAACTTTGATAACAATCAGGTAATAAATCTTTACACTGCTGGATGAGTAAGCCTGCGAATGAACTGACGTGTGAAAAAGTTCAGCAAGTAGCTAACAGCAAATATTTTTCCTGGGAACAGCAGAGGATTAGTAGAGAGGTTAATCGAGACATGCAGTGTGTGTGTGTCATTAATTAAACATGCACTAAGTTTCCGTGGCTGTTTGGCTGGTCACAGTCTGGGTCTTCTTGTGGTTCCCACTGAATCAGCTGGACAGCCCAATCCGGAGCGACTGATTCATGTATAAGAGGAAAGAAAAGATGAGTCAGTGCATAAATTGGGTGTCTGGAGCAACACATCCATGCAGAGGTGGATGACCTCCAGGCTGCATGAGGACGATGGCACCTGGATCCGTGGTTAAGGTCAGATTTTCACGCCCAGATATCATGAGAACAAAGGCTGAAGTATTAAAATGAAGGAAACTAGTTTCTTATCAATTAAATTATGAGTGCATGATGTGAAAGTAACACCTTCTTCATTCTACCCACTCTTGGAAAAACACATAAACGTTTCCCTGTAACGTCACTTCTCAGTAAAAGTAAATTCCTTTTCATCATAACAGCCCACATCATTTTCTAAAGTAGTCAGCAGTAACATCCAAGGAATGACTGTCATGAGGGTTTCATGAGCTCTAAGTTAGAGCAACATACCAACAGGTGTATGTCAGTTAATGAGCGAGCAGAGCTGGGAGTTTAGCAGGCATGCTTCAGCTTGCAGGAATGGCTCATAAAGCCTTCCTGGCCCAGATGTAGTCGGATGATGAGCTGCCTGATGAGTATTTAGGGACTGTGAAGTGAACAGTTTTCACACAAGTGCTAAAAGATCTGTGATGACAGGAAAATCTTTACTGAAATTAAAATTAATTGCATTTTTTGTCATTTACTGCTGAAAATACACACAGTTAGGATGCCAGATTTTTTCCTGTTGATACGATACCATTAGTTTATGGTACTTTTTCATCGGTACCAATATCAATACTTCTTGTCCCTTAAAGGAAAATTACAATAGTACAGTGTGCATTAATATCTTTACTGCAAGGACAATATGCAATATAAATAAAACTCAAGAATATCAATACTTAAAAAACATATTTTAAACAATAACACATTATGCTGATGAGTGAATTAAACAAAAATGAGATAACAATTATAAAATAGTTAAAATACAGATTAATATAAGATTATTTACATTTATCAAATGGGAAAAAATATATATAATATGTAAAAAGTAATATTATAGTTTTATTGCCTAAAACTCTCAGAAGTGAAAACAAATAGCATGTTTTCTATTAAAAGAATTGTATCTCAATAATAATAATAAAAAAAAAGCATCTAATTTGATATTTTGACTGACTGGTATCGAAGTCTTGACTCCAGAGTATTGATTCGCCCATCCCTACACACAATGCAAAGCAGAGTACAGAGTGGGAAAACTATAATTCACTTTTAAGGCCGCAGGATTTTTTGTAATGCTAAGAAATGTTCAAACTGAAATGTCATTATTTTTGTTAAAAACATGCGGCCAGGTTCAAGTTTCAGTGAGGCTTTACTTAGCATGCTAACGTGCTAAAAGGTAACAAGCCAAAGCTTATATGCTGAGTTTGATCAGGTAATTATAATGTATGGCATGTTAGAATGCTAACATAAGCTACATAGTGCTAATGCTGTGGCTTATGAGTAGTTTGTGACATTAGAACAGTGTGAGTTAAAGTTTTTAATGTTATGATTACACTAACATTATGGGCCAGCATAAATTCCACTTCATATGGACTGGACTAAATCACTGATAGTGACACAAAGTTGAAATCATGGTGATGCAGCTTAAATGTTTAAGAGCACTTTTTACCTTTTCTATTTAAAAAGACTAAATGTGTGCAGCATCAGTGTGTCACAAATAAAAAATGTGAAATTGCTCTGGTCATTTCTAAAGGTGTCGTTTGAAGATGAGCTGATATTAATTAGCTATAAAGTGTCTTCCCAAACTTACATTGCACCATAGGAAAAAATGTTGCCCACTCAAAGAGAATTACAAAGAAGTTGATGTTTATTAAAGTCTAAAATATCATAAATATGGAAATGTATGCAAGTAGGTTGTGTATTGCTAACATGAGGCGTGTTTAACATCATAGTGGGGGCTTTGGTATGCATTAATGTAAATTTAGAAACTGACTGCCATGATATGCATGTGCATATACTTATAGGTTTGGCCTCAACTGTTCTAATTACAGTGATGCACTGACATTTAGAGTTAGGGGCATTTCCATTTCTAGAGCCACTTGAAAGAGTACTACAGATGCTAAAATACTTAAATCAACTTTAGCCTACAGTCTTCGCATGATAAAATCTTGTAGGCACTGACATAAATCATATGCCTTCACAAATGGACACTGCATAAATTGTTTTAAAATGAATTTCTTCCTCACTGTTTTATTCACTTTTGCCATGCTTCCTACACGCACACACACACACACACACACACACACACACACATATATATATATATATATATGTCTGTTCAGGTAGATGATATCTCTCATTTGTTGGATGTTTCTGTAGGTTGGATCTTTGATACCTATTTGACCTCCAAGTCAAAATAATTTAGTAATGCATGACTGACTGCTGCTCTCTAGTGTCTCGGTTGAGTGGTTGCAGCTACTACTGCAGCAGAGAGCTGGCTTGGTAGAATAGCGTTGGGTCAGGTTATGCCAACCAGAATATAGAGGATCAAACTTCTGACTGAACCTCAGCTACAGTGTCTAAAAGTGGTTCTGCTTTCAAGAAAACCACAGACTAATAAAAGCCCTTCAAGGTGATCATCAGTGGCATCAGTAGCTAATGAAGCCGTGTGTGCCACAGAGCTTGTGCTGCTTCAACAGACAGTGGCAGAAAAACTTATTAGTGATAACCGTTTCTCATATCTAAAAAAACACACACAAGGCACTTAAATATGTCAGAGTTGTTGTGTAAAAAATATTCGACTTATATGCTGTTTAATGGTCCGTGTGATATATCGCAGTGAAAAACAATTCACTTGTTTTTATGATCCGATATGACAGTCCCTGATGTATTTGCATTGTATTTACTAAAAACCTTTAATTAATGTAATGACTGATCTAGTTATTTAACCTTACTCTGTGATTTATTCAGAACGCAATGAAGGACTAAAATTTTAAAGTATTCATTCATTTATTTATTTATTTAATAGAACAATTTTCCAAATGAAAACATGACAATGCACTTTTAAAGAGGGAAGAACATGCAGTTTCTGCGGTATTCACAATAACAGATATAATTTAATCAAAGTTTGAAAAGAAGTGACATATCTATCATATATTAGTCATACACACACACACACACACAAATAAATTCAAATTTCTGCAATTTGATATTTTAATTAAATCAGGTCTTAACTGTTTCACTGTTTTCACTTTTCTCAACAATGTACAAAAATGTCCATTGTTACATTTAGAGAGATGGTAACCTTTTCTCACCTATAAATCTCCGTTGATACTCCATCCAGTTATCTATGGCTGGTCCAGCAGGCACCATTGAATTTTTGGTCAGAGCATTTTCCCTGCCATCAACAGCATATTCCACAGATATCCATTAATACCTTTATTCCTGGAGGAAAGCAAATCAAATAAACCTCTGTGAAATCAAAAGGTATCTGTGTATTAAAGATTATCTACATGGCATTATGAATTTCTCTCCAATAGCTTCTCATATTTGGAAAATCCCAAAACCCAGTGATTTGATATTTGAGAGTTACCATTTTGGTAGTTTGCTTTCATAAAGATGGTGATGGAAAATCATGCAATTTTTTTCCTCCAAATTCTTTCCACATTTAAGGTTTTGTGGATTTCCAAAATAAAATAAATACATAAAAGTTTTTATGTTTTATAAATTTCATGGTAAATAATTACCACGTTGTGGACATTTACATGCACATTATTTAAAGGCAAAGAAACAACAACAGCAATTTCAAAACTATAATTCAACTTAAAAAAAACAACAAAAAAAAAAGCATTTAAAGTATTACTTTAGAGTGTAAGCGTTAAAAATTTAAACATTTATTTCATGTTGTACACATATATGATGACCAAATGTGATCACACTAATAAACTTTTAAATAACTTTAAGTAAAGGGTGGGCGTATTGCTACTCTTCCATCAGCAGAGATCCCATAATTGTAAAGTAAAGGTGGCATAGCGGTCAGCTGTCAACACATGGGCCTAAGGTCGTGGTTGGCTCGAGCGCTGCCTCTAAGTAGATCACGTGATCCTGCTGTTTGCAAGTCAGAGCGATACCTCGAGCGCCTCCCCTCCCTGTTGCAGGTTTATGTTGGTTCAGAGCCAACGGCTCTGGGTTGGTCCAGGAGCAGCTTTGGGCTGGCCTAGAGCACTTTCCCTGCTCCTATTGGTTACAGCTCTCCCAAAGCTTCCTCTGATTGGTGGAAAGAAGCAAAGGGCTCCGGTTCTTTCCTGAGCGTTCTTCCGGCTTGCTATATAGGAAAAAAGAAAAGACGAATGGAAAAAATTGTAATCCACAGAACGACAATTGCTTAGGCTTTTAGTGATACGGTAATGCCTGCACATACACGGACACATATTTGTTTGTTTGGTCGTTTGAGGTTTGCGAAGTTGTACTCTTTATAAAGTTGAAACTTGAAAATTAGAATCAGGCGGCATCAGGTTAGCAATTGTAACATTAGCTTGCTGCTAGCATAGATAGCTAGCTAACAAGGTAGCCTTTTAGTTTTAAGGTTACAGAACAAAAACAGTGACTACTGTGTAGATTATCTGACTCCAGAGATCGCGTTTGGTAGTTTTGATGGGGGCACTGAAAATTTGTTTATTTACTTTAATGTTAATTTGGTGTTTATTGAAACAGCCGTTGTCGAGGGAGATTTAGTCACACACCGACTATATATAGCGTCTTATAAAGCTATATCAAACGTTGTATTTTTCACGTGTTAATGTAAGTATTTTTATTTTACAAACACCATTTGCTTAATGTAATCTATAACAATACTGCTCTTTAGCTAGCTGCTAACGATCGTATTTCGCAGCACTGTATTAGCATGATCTGTGTCCCCGCGCAGCCTGCAGAGTTAAAGTCTTTAGTCGTTTTTAATCTTCGTGCATGTTTAATTAAAGGACCACCTTCGTTTATTCACTTAAGCGCAGCAAGATATTTAATGTGTTACCTGGCGCTGGAATTAATATGTGGTTTTTATGACTGTTTTAGGTCAGAAATATTTCAAATGAGTTCACAACAATTCCCCCGACACGGGCTACCAGTTTCTAGCGGGGGAGCACCTCAGATCCCTGCAACTGCAAACCTGGTGCCTGTCAACCAGCCATCAAACCCTCCAGGTAACCTCTTCGTACTCGAGCTGCTCACATGATGCCTCTTGTAAGACTTATAAGACTGCAGATTAATATCTTATCAAATTTTTGGTCAGCTGGTGGAGAAGGAGATGGCAATCGTGAAGCTGACCATGGTCAACAAGATCATCCACCTGCTGGGGGTGGGGGAACCTTGGCCTTCAGAGATGAGAAGCAGGAGACTATGGTTGTCAGACCATACCCTCAAGTACAGACACACGGGGGGCCACAGGCTGCTCCCCAAACGGTGTCCATCCAGCCTGGCACACCTGTAACCGTACCTGCAGCCCTCACTGAGGGACAGATGAAGGTGAAAGTTACTTCTCTGTCATAGCTTTGAGTATAAAACCCAAAAAATTTTACATTTTCTTTACTAAAAAGTAAAGACTACTTAAATGCAATTTATGTCAGAATTTGTTAAACGCACTAATTTTACTCATAGAGTAAGAATTTTAAATGTTATTTTAATGTGGGTACACTCATTAAATCAAGCCAATTTTAGCCTTTCCCACTGCATCAAGTAGCAGGTTTATTATCAGTGCAGTCAAGACTACAACTTATCGGTTCAGTATACCCCTACAAAACATGTAAGAATATTGTCTTGTAATCACAGCTCTATGAAACTAAATTGGTTTACCACTTTTGACTGATGTCAGCCCCACACAGCAGGATGAAGAATAAGTTTCCAGCTGCCAAAACAAAGTTACATCTCCCTTAGTTCACAACTTGCTTACATTTTCAAAGTCTCCATGTGAGATGCTGCTGTCAGTAGATGTTGGTTTCTGTTAAGGAAAAGTCAGCACTGCCCTTTTTTTTGGTTGTCCATTCTTGGTGAAAATGAGTGTGTGCACCTGGATTTTGTGTTTTCCATTGAGACCGTGCCGAGCTCAAACCAAAATCTGCATCGACTGCAGGGTCATTTGAAGTTGGGCTGAATGCTGATTAGACATTTTCACATTGCATTCAGGAGCTAGAGGTTTTTAAAGACCTTGTAGAAGAGTTAAGGGGTTTAGTTTACAGTTTTACATTTAATCAAGTAGGATTGTTTTTTTATTTGGAGCAGGGTTTCTGTTGATTTGTAAAGAATCCAAATGCAAATTCCCGCAGAGTGTACAGTCTGAGGGCTTTTTTTTTCATAACCAGTCAGCAGTAAAATTTCTAAAAGGCTTGATTAGAATACTGCTGTCTCTATAGTCTCTATACTCTTTAACATGTTGCTTTTCCATGCCAACATTTAACAGTTGTTTTCCTCTTTCTGGTTCTCTTTGTGTTTGTGTTCAACTTTTTTAGGCTGTCCTAAAGTCACCAATGCCAAGTCGTCTTATTGCTCCAGCACCAGCTTCCAACCAAGCTCATATTCCCATACCTCCCAAGGTGCCTAGTCATATTACTGTCACCATTGAGAGCACTATTGCCACCACCCCGTCTATCCCCGTAGCAACCATCAGTGGCCAGCAGGTGAGGGTGCTTTATTAACTGTTAATGTTTGTTGTCTTTTGGCTGAATACTAAAGACTCTTGATGTTTCATACAATCTCAGGGTCACTCTAGCAACTTACACCACTTGATGCCAGCCAACATTCAGATCATCAGGGGGCAAATTGGGGCCCCAGCAGTACCACCCCAAACCTTTACGTCACATTTACCTCGAGGTATGGATAATGTTAGAAGATGAGTAAATATAAAATGAGTTATCCCTCTCGCTTGTTGCAGTGCATTTTGCTACATCACTTTATTCTCTAACCTGCAGGGGCTGCTGCAGCAGCTGTTATGTCCAGCAACAAGACAGTCTTGCGGCCAGCCACCGGAGCAAGTGCAGGCCCCGGCCAGCCCACAGTGCAACACATCATACACCAGACTATTCAGGTGCTTTGAAATACAAATGAAAGAACTGAATTTTGTGCTTCTATTATAGGAGTCTTTTTTTAATATAATATCTTAATACATGTCTGTCTACAGTCCCGTCCTGCTGTTACAACTTCTACAGCTGTGCTTCCAACCGTTGTGGCCCCTATTTCAGCAACTAGAACGCAGTCTCCGGTTATAAGTCCATCTGTCACGCACTCTGAGGTGACACATGGGTGAGTGAATAATATCAGCATCAAAATATTTAGTTTGAAGGACATTTTTAAAAGTTTGACTCTGTAATGTTGGACCAAACAGTTCATTGGGTCTCTGAGGGTAATCTGTACTGGGCTCAGAATTTTTGTCCAGTGTATGGTTTGCTGCAGAGGCAACTTTAGTGATTTTGAGTTTTTGACTCTTTCAGGCGTCCAGCGCTGACTATTCACCCCCCTCCTGCTACTGTCAGCATTCAGAGGCCTCAGACGTCTCGTGATACTGCAACACGGATCACACTGCCGTCACATCCTGCAATTGGAGCTCAAAAGCCCCAGCCTCCGCACACCATGGCGCAGGTAACCGCTTCATTGTGTAAAATAAGAATAACTAGTTTGATTCAGTAAATAATTGTTGTTGTTTTTTTTCTGAACAGAAGCCAATCTTTAGTACTGTGACTCCTGTAGCTGCAGCAACTGTGGCACCAATTGTTGCCACTAACACTGTGCCATCAACGACCACAATAGGTACTGGCTTTTCTCATATTTATTCTGTACCAGTGGGTCCCATCACTTTGTATTGTAAACATACTGAGATTAATGTCCATTTTTCTTTAACGCTCAGGCACTGTGCCACATACCCAAATGACCAGTAGTACCATAGTCACCATGACAATGGCGTCACACTCCTCTCATGCTACAGCTGTAACCACCTCTGCTATCCCTGTTGGTAAGATGACCCTCTTGTCTCACTCTTTTCATAACTGGGCCGTGATTGGACGCTTGATCAGTCTTGTAACTGTGTCGTTCACAGCTAAAGTGGTCCCGCAGCCTATTGCCCACTCTTCATCCCGTGTTCAGCCTGACTACCCGGGAGAGAGAACCAACCTCATCCCCATCCCAGGCCACAGATCCTCTCCGAACCCCGTTACCATGGAAGCCAGAAGTGACAACAGGTGAGAGCAAAAAACTGGTCAGTTTAGTGGGACTGAGTAAATTACAAACACAATGTTCTCATACAGCTGTTGAAAAAAGATGTTCGTCATTTTTAACTTTTTACCTAATTATGGGAAAAATCTATAATAATAATAATAATAATAAAAACAATAATAATAAAAACAATCTCACTACTTGTGAAATTAATAAAGATGTAGTTTCCTTGCCAAATTACACTTGGGATAGATTACACTTCGCGCAATCTGTCACAGTTTTTGAGTCAATTTAACCTTTTCATGAAACCTTTTGCCTCCTGTCCAAAATTCCCAAAATAAATAAAGTATATCTTCACAACTGCAAGGGTTGTATGTATAATCTTGGTCTCTACAGAAAGCTGAGACATGTGAGATTTCTACAGAAGTGTCAGAATCAAGACGTGTTAGTGTGTCAGAGTAAATTCACCTGGAACACAGTAGAAAAGGTCAGTGTTATCTCCTAAAAGAAAAACACATAACTTTCAGTGAGAACCAGAGGATAGCAGCCCAGTTCATCTAGGAATGAGTAAAGTAATGTCTGATGAGGAACTGTTCTACAGTAGACGCTAAAAAAGTGTAAACAGACCAAATGACGCATGTAAAGGATGCAGGAAATGAACAGAAGGCTCCATGTCTGTCTTCAGTGTAGATCATAAATGGGTCTTTAGAACCACCACGAGGATCCAGTATTTTCACCACAAAACAGTAAGACATGATTTCTGATTCTGGCTGCTAGCTCCCAGAGTTTTTGTCCCACAGTGATGAGACAGACATCTTTGTAACCAATAGAGTCTCTGCTTTAAATGACACCTGGTTTGTGTGGTTTGCTTGTAGAGTAGAAATTAGCAGAAGTTTCAAAGAGGACAGTTCTGTTTTTCTTACATTCCTATATAATCGCTTGGGGTTTGAACTGTTTGGTTTGGATGCCAAATCTTGGTAGAGTCTTTTAGCTGAGTTTCTCACCGTCATTTTGCTATGCTACATGTTAGCATTGCTGCTTCCTAGTGTGTGCAAACGTCTTCTGTGCTGCATGTATCCATGGTACCCCCTGTACAGGGGGCTCTCTTGATGAAGAGCTTTAAAGTCAGCCACTTTCAGCCAGTTAAACCTTTCTGCTAGTCCTTTGCAGTTATATGAGGGCTCCCTATCTAAATTCAGTTCAATTTGACAATTTTAAATTGTGATCCATCATTGGACTGAAGCTATAGCCTACTGAGAGTAAAGGCTTATTCATGCTCCTTTTACGTATGTAGTTATAATCTGTATTTTGTGATTGTGCGAAAATTATCTTAGAAAGTAATTGTTAACATGGCAATTACAACAAATTAAAGTCATTTTCCTATTCTGTTCAGTCAATGACCATTTATTAATTTTCCATCTTTGTCAGGCCTTCTGTACCAGTTCAGTTCCAGTATTTCTTGCCGGCGTACTCTTCCTCATACCCTCTGGCACACACCTACACCCCCATCAGCAGCTCAGTCTCCACCATCCGCCAGTATCCAGGTAAGCACCACCACTCTGATGCTTACTAGTGAATATTGCCCTTTATGTTATAGTCTTATGTTTACTGACCAAATCTTGGATTTTTATAAACTCAAGTTTTGGCAAAAAGGTAAAATCATTTTATTTTTTTTCTAAGTGACCCCTCAAGCTCCAAGTTCCGCACTACCCACTCAGGCGGGCGTGGCTACCACTGTCCACCTAAACCACATGCAGCTGATGGCGGTGGATCGGATTGGTCTGCCCTCTGCACAGATCAGCACCCAGGGGATCCAGCCAGCACCGATCGCTGCACAGGGCATACAGCCCGCGCAGATAGGAGTTCAGGGCCTGCACACGTCACCTTCAATCACCACACAAGGAATACAGCAGACACCCATAGCCACTCAGCAGCAGCCACAACCGCAGCCACAGTCTGAAGCAAAACCTGGTAGTTACTGAACAGATACTCTCAAACTAAAAATGGCATGTTGTTTAGAATTTAACTAGCTGTTGTTGACGCGTTATTTTTTTATTCATTTTTATCCAATTCAGGGGTTGTATTGGCTGACAGCTTTGTAGCGAGCCCCATAAGCAGCACATTCAGCACGACTCAGCCAGTAGCCACCATGGTGCAGGCCCACGCCCAGGGAGGAGTAGGAGGAGCCCCAACACTGGTTTCCTCCCCTCGACCAAGCATCCTACGCAAGAAGCCTGCTAATGAAACGTGAGTGTAAGACGGTGAAGAAAGCAGTACATTTTTCATCAGGTCTACCTGTACCAGGCTGATTCAGCAGACTTATGTAACAGTACCTAAGTTTTAACTTGATGACTTCCACCTATCTGTCAAAAAGTGTTTAATAATGAGAAGTGATTATTTGCAAACTGAAAATTACAATATGATGGTGCAAAAGTGTCAGATTTGCCATGCTCAGAGTAGTGACCTCATGACACCCCCGAGGCGTGGTCATGTGGTGGCGTTGGGTTGTCTTTCTTTTATGGATGGATTTCCATTAAATTTTCAGGAAAACTTACAAATGGAATAAGCAAATGATTTTAGGGATGATCCTGATCGTCGCCTGGTTCTTGGACTTTTTTGTAAAGTATTCTTTAATATGGGGAGATAGGGGGAATTTTGCCATTAGAGATTCTAACTCAAAAATAATGCTCACAATCATTAGCAAAATAAAAATGACTTTGGCTTGGTGGAGGTCTGCACTGTCTGACCATTTGTTTTAGTTCTCTCTTGCACGTCAGTTTGACCTGTAGTGCTTCAGGAAGACAGTTTTGGTTCTGGTTCTGGTTCCCTTCTGGAGTCTCAGAATCTCTGTGCTCTGGCGAGCTAGCCTGTGTTTCCACCAGTTTACCCAGAACCAAAGTGGGAGGACTTTAATCCGTGGTGGTAGAACACAGAGCTCTGCTGGTGTGAAAGTGTTGTTTGAGACCTGCTTATCTCCCGTTCTGTCTTATACCTTACAAACAGAACATGGAGCTGCAGCAGTACCCTCTTTTACACACAGCAGGACGGTTGTTTGTATTATTGTTTACAATACTCACTGTATATTATTATAATTATTTATTACTATTACTGTAATGTGTATCATATGTTTACACTCATGGTTTACTTTATTATATGATGGTATTTATATTGCATATTATTCTGCACATTATTATTGTACTATTGTATTATCATTAGTATACTGCTTATTATTCTATAGCAGCACACCTTAATGTCATATAAGATGACAATAAAGATAATAATAATAGATGACAATACTTATCATTTCACTGTTTACTGCATTCTGTTACGCCCTCCTTTACTGTGTAAGCACGTGATATGCTGTAATACGACAATGACATTGTATTCTTGCTATAGTTATGCAACATATTATACTACTGCACTATACTCTGTTATGCTATGTATTACTATCATCTTACTTTCTATATTTAATTTACTGTTACATTTACACATTTTTTTATCTTTGCATGTATTGCAGTAATGTCCTAATTGCACGGCAACTTGTGTTTTCTAACCTGTTAGCTTTTTTTTGTCTTTCTTCCCATCTACTGAGAAACCTGTAACTACTCCGTGTGCCATAAATTCTTACAATTCTTGCCATCAGTAGCTGCTGGGACAAATAATGTCTATTCTTTAAATGTTCTTTTTTTAAGTGAATTTGAATTGCATCATTCAAGTTTCTTGGTGTTTCAGGTGTGTCCGTAAGAACCTGATCCCCAGCCAACCCAGTGAACCCAACACTGGCAGAATTGAGAGTGGTGTAAGAGGAGCAGGGTCACCTCGGCCTGCAGGGTGAGCTTGTGTCACATCATTCACGTCCAGTTCTGATTCAAGTCCATGAGCTGAAACATTCCTTTCTTCTGTCAGGGTAAAACCCAAAGCTGAGGTACACATGACAGTGGCCCCTCCAGTCATGGCTGCAGTTGAAGCATTGCCTGCTCAGGGAGGGGAACAGCAGGTTGTGGCCTCAAACACTCAGCACCTGGCCCAAGCCATCCCCACCATGCTGGCCACTCCTGGGCCCGTGCCGCCCTCTCAGCCCACCACCGTTCTCTCATCCCTGCCTGCAGCGATGGCCGTGACCCCTCCTGTTCCTGCTTCAATGGCTAACACCGTGGCCTCCCCCACTCAGCCTGCAGCCAGTAGCACTGCATCATGTGCTACTAGCTCCAGCTGTTCAGATGTGAAAATCAAGCAGGAGGTAGAGACAATGGACACCTCCCAGCCAGGTGAGGGACATGTTTGTCTTCAGTGTGTTATCAGTGGCTTGAGCTGAAAAATTGATGTCTGAATGTGCTATTTCTCTCAGATCCCAACGCAAATATATCCTTAGCTCCCACCCTCACCACCCAGGCATCCACACTAAACACTCCTGCAACAGGAGATCTGATTCCAGGGGCCTCTCCGAGGAAGAAGCCCCGCAAGCAGCAGCACGTTATCTCAACTGAGGAGAGCGAGATGGTGGAAACCAACAGCACAGATGAAGAGAAGGCTCCAGGCAGGCTCATCTCTGGCAGGGCAGAAAGGCGGGAATCTCCTCCGAGGGAATATGTTGGTATGTTCCTCCATCCGCTGCTGAAATCACAATGATCGTGTCAGCGGTTGCTTTTTAAACACTTGTCTTTGTCTTGAAGATGAAGAAGGAGTGCGATATGTACCCGTCAGGCCTCGCCCACCTGTTACTCTTCTGCGTCACTACCGCAACCCCTGGAAGGCTGCTTACCACCACTTCCAGAGGTACAGCGACATTCGAGTCAAAGGTGAGGCCCCCATCAGGTTTTTAAAAACTTCATGTACTTAAACTAACGTTATTTTCTAGTAAGAATTCTGTTAATCTTTCAGAGGAGAAGAAGGGCACCTTACAGGACATGGCCAATCAGAGAGGGGTGGCATGTAGAGCACAAGGCTGGAAAATTCACTTGTGTGCTGCACAACTCAGACAACTGGTGAGTGTTGGCTGGTCCCCCAACCTGAGTTTTATTTTTCATATCTGTTAAAAAAAAGTGCACTTTGAGCACATCAACACAAAATGCAATGGAGCTCCTGCCGTAAATAATCATCATTTCAGTGTGTTTATTATAATCGTGCAGTTGGAAGAACTATCAGATGAATTCTTAAAGAAGGAAAAAAAAAATCAAGTCATTATTCAAAGTGTCTGATTTTTATCAATCATCCACAGTCACGTCCCGACTTAACACACTGCTCATCACCCAGCCTTTAAATTTAGTTTTAGAACAACCTGCAGAAGTGACAGCCTTCTTCAGATGTTTAATGTAGCTGCTTAGTAAGTGTTTCTAGGCCATTCCTCCCCACAAAGCTGTAATTTCATCATTAATTCCAGAAAGTCAATGTATTGGGTTAGTTCAGGACTACAAACATTTATGTTTGTTTTTCATATTATAAATGTTTTTAGTTGTGATGTAGAAAAAAGCAGACCATTTCATCATCTGAAAAGTTGCAAATGAATATTAAGAAAAAGTAGTTTATTAAAGTGCATATAAGGCTGCAATGTGATATTCACCATGCAGTTTACTGACGTAAGAAAAAAGCCAGAATGAGGTCTTGTTGATTTAACTCTTCTGCCATCCAATTTTTCTCAACATTTTTTTTATTTGGTGGTCAGTGTGGCTGTGTTAGGGATAGTGGCAGGAAAACTCTTAATCCATGGTCTTTTTCTCACATCTTTTATACCGTTGATGTGTTTTGCACCCTCTGTGGACCTTCAGGGAAAAATGTACCGTGAAGCTGCTATAAATTTATCATACATTCATTTTTTTTTCTGCTTTTTGTTTTTCATAAACCACTTAAACAGTTTCAGACTGGCTTAAAACTACCAAACATTTAATCATTTTAAGACTTCCTTAAATGCTAGTTTAATTAATTGAATTATTAATTAAAAACAAATCAATACTGCTGCTGCTAATGCTTGACATTCCCAAGAGTCAAATCACCACCAAAGACTCATCCCCCTGATATTTATATACGGGAAATATATAGGGTTAATATATTATGCAAAAATTCAAACAAACTGTGATTTATATAAAAAAAAAGGCACAAAAATTTTGATGCCTGATTTTATAGCAGTTCTTTTGTGCGGACATTTTTAGCCACAAAAGTCACCAGAGGGTAGGAGATTTGATGAAGGATCAACATCATGCTCCACTGCTTATCGCTGGTGTTTCCTAGTCCTCCCCTCTACTGGCAGGGGAATATTTTGTGCCGTCATGTCTTGACTGACTTTTATAAACCCAGGTTTTGTCTGTAACATGTCCTGTAGTCGAGTTTGGAGCATGATGTGTACAGTCGCCTCTCCACTCTCCAAGAAGGCCTCATCCCAAAGAAGAGAGCAGGTGCTGACGACGATCTTCACCGGATCAACGAGCTCATACAGGTATGGTTACTGCAGATGGGACCTTCACACACAGTTTTCTTCTGACGTGAAATGGTTTATATCAGAATTCATATTTAATTTTCTAATTCTAACCCAGTTTCTACTGCTGCTAATCACTGACAGTGATCTGAGAAAGCAAGAGATATTTAACAAGCACAAGCTACTGCTGTCCAGGCTGGGGCTGAAACATTGTTTGATAAATAGGACTCTAGTTTAAGCAATTTGTAATAATTTCTGAACCAGCATTAAAGAAATTTACCAAACCTTATTAATAAAAAGAGTCAGCGAACAGCTGAATGTGTGATTAGACTGGCTTTTAGTTGTTACTGACTTGTTATAAAAGCTGTTAAAGGAGGAAGTGCTGAACAGTTTTAGAAAAAACCTCCAGAATATTAAGATGGACGTGCAATGTCTCATGTTAATTCACCACACTGAAACAGCAGCATGACTGTATAAACCTGGGGTGTCCAAACTTGGTCCTTGAGGCAAGTACCAGACTAACTTTTTTTTTTTACGAGGAGCACAGCAGCACCTAACTTAAATTTTTAGGAGCACAAGCAGAAAATTTAGGGGCGCACACTGAAATCACCTTGCAAAGCAAATATTCACATTTCCTCTCATTTTCACTGTATTAGTGAAAAATACAGAAATGACAATGTTTACAATTCATTTTTTTTTTTGTGCAGCAGTTGACATAACATTATAAAAAAATAAATAAATAAAAATCTTACTGGCTGCACTAATACAAAACAAGTAGACAGAATTTGTCAGATCAGATCAGATTTGATGATTTTATTTGATTTTCACATTTTGAGCAGAACAGCAACTTTGTCCCCATCATCGCCCATAGGACATGGTATGACCTGGCAATAAACAGCTTCAGGGACTGAAACTCCTCTCCAGCCACTGTTCCAACTCCTCAATAAGAAAAGTAGCTATTGGCTGTCCTAAAAGTCTCTAATTAGCATAATCAGCATAATCATCCTGGTACATATAGTTGCAATGGATGCTGCCATAAAGAAGGATGTCGTGGGAAAGGCAAAAATTGATAAAAAGACAACCTAAAAAACGGCTAAATAAATAAATAAAAATAATTCTGTCAACGTCTGGAACGTCACAACACTTGACTTTTTAAATATTTGTGTCCACACTCTTCATTAATAGGCATTACTCTGACGGTAAGCCAGCGCAGGGTCCTCCAGCAGCAGCTTTGTACGTTTCAGTTTCAGCCTGGTCATGAAACAGAGGTGAACGTCGTCTGAATACTGCTGCTGCTGCTGCTGCTGCGAGAAGACAAAGCCTCGTATGAGAGGGTCTGCACAGCAGCGCTCCTCATTGGGAAGATAAACTGCATTCGTTCACCTCCGTTTTCAAAAGTCTCCAATAAAACCAGTAAAAGTCACTGGATTTTTCACTAGTCCCTTAAAAAAAGCCGCTAGAGGGATCTGAAAACTCGATAAATATAACAACAAAGTCGCTAAGTTGGTAACGTTGAATAATAATAAAATTCCCCCAAGACCCGCCTCTTTTCACACATAAGCCAATCACAGTGGTCGTTCATCCCCGCTCACACGCACATTGGTGGTCGTCTTCTTCGTTGGTGTTCGTCTCCTTTTCTCATATTAAAGTTAGTTTAAGTCGGCAAACCAGCAGCTAATTTGTGCGTTACTGTGATCTGTTGGGCGGAAGAGGGGAGCAGAAGTTTGTTAGCGACAAAATAAATTCAGTTATAACTACTACAAGAAAAAGACAAATGTATCGGTCACCATTGCACGAGTAGATGAAAAATTCACTCACACTGTCTCACATTTTAGTCGCAAAATGCGATCATTTGGTCGCAGTCTGGAGCCCTGCAGGTTTTGGATGTTTCCTGCTGCAGCACACATAAATCAGATCAATGAGTCAGCATGCTTTGGAAAAACTTAACGACGAACTCTTGAGGAGATCCATTTAATTTCAATCAGGTGTGTTGGAGCCAGAAACGTTTTAGACCTGCAGGACTGTGGCCCCCGAGGACCGGATCTGGGCGCCTCTGGTATAAACAAAGGGGTTTTATTTTAATTTCTAACTCTTGGACAGTTGATCGGTGTTTTGGAAGTCTGAAGCCGCTGCTCGTCTGATGCGGTTCTCAAAGTGAATATCTCTTTAAACGCCACCTAGATGCCTCTTGTCTTGCGATGATGTAATTTCCACAGAGCCTTTTCACACAAGAGCTGGACTGATTAAACGCTGTTTCAATAAAATTAAATAAAAATCAACCAACAACAGAACAAATAATCAGAAAGTAAATAAGGAATCCCGCAGCAGAAAAAAGACTTGGGACAAAGTCGAGCTGGATGTGGTGTTAGATGTTCATCTTCCAGTTGCCAGGCAACTGATTTAAAATGTCAGTAGGTGATTTATGTAGCTGGTGTTGCCTTCCTAACATCTTGTATAATTCACTGGGTCATCTGGACATAGCCTGTTGTTTACTTTGGGAAACTGTAGGTTATAATGGAGGCTGATGACCTAACCATCAACTTTCAGAGCCAGTACCAGAACAACCCGGTATCCTCTTCTTCTGCTGCTGCTGCTGTATCGCCGGTAGCTTGGATCTGAGCATGCTCCATGTTTTCCTCTCAGATTTTGTTGAATTTCTGGCAGCGCTGCAGACTACATAAAAAACTTTGTTATTGCTGTTGCCTGTCATTTAATGTTACGTCTTGGGTCTAGTTTCCCGTCCTCGGTTACAGTGATGTACCATGTCTGTTCTCAGGGTAACATGCAGCGCTGCAAGCTGGTGATGGACCAAGTGACGGAAGCCAGAGACACCATGATGAAGGTGCTCGACCACAAGGAGAAAGTGCTGAAACTTCTCAACAAGAACGGCACCGTCAAGAAGTCCTCCAAACTGAAGCGTAAAGAACGGGCTTAAGCGTGAGCTCGTCTGTCGGCGACCACCACAGCCCCGTTTCTGAAGGGGAGAAGGAGCTGCTCTGACCTCTGGTGCTATGATTTGCTGCATACAATCATACGTGTGCCATCCCTGACGGCCTGAGCGGAGTGGAGAGAGGTGTCGGGGAGGCTTCAGCGAGCAGAAAGCCCATCAGGAACAGGTTCTCATCAAAGACACAGGCCACGTATTAAAGTGTGGAACATAATAGGCTTTATTAGTCTGGCCAACTGGACAACCTCTGTTTTTCCACTTTTTTTTCAGACACCTGAGGCCATTTTTACTAACTTAGTTTCTACTCCCATGTTTTTTTGAGACAGTTTGAAGATGACGCGTTATGTATCTGTGATGTTTGGCACTGAATGCAGGTCCAACCCTCATGTACTGTAAGAGAGACGACTCGGTGAAAGGGACTGAACCAGGAGCTGTAGGATGGAGTAAATCAATCCTTTCACAAACTGTAAACAGACTAATCTTAGTTGTGCTCTTTTCATCAGTCTGTGCCTTCATTTTGTCAAGTGTACATTAATTGGACAGGGCATGTGTAAACTAGTTCACATGTTAAAATACTAAAACCTATATATATATTTTTTATGCTGAGCATTTTGTTTTAGTTGATTTTGCTGTCTGAGGTGGATACACGGCTGCCTATCACAAGCCACAAGTTTAGGTGTAAACTAAAGATGTTTGAGTACTTCGTTGGTGTTGGAGTAAAACCTAAACGTGGCATGTTGAAATGGTTAATGTAGAAAAAATGCTCTTAAAGGATCCTTAGATTTGAAAGTGAGAATGCCAATTCTACCTTTTATTAAACTGCCATCTTTAATCCACTAAATGATAAATTGACGTTACCACAGCGATAGCCGCGCTTTGATAGGACTTTCATACCGAATCAGAAGGTACCGTGCTAGAAAAGAAGAGGCTGACTATCCTCGTGATCATAATGGTGAATTAATGTAAATCACTGTAAATGTGCGTTTGGTTTTCCATTGACTTGGTTCTTTTCAAGTTTTTGTACTCAATGAAAGAATTTGTGCTGTGTGTGATGTGTCGCTTCATGCTGCAGTGTTACATTTAAAACATGGCAAGATGAAGCTAGCCTGAAACATCGAGCCATTGTACGTTGTTTTTGTCTCTGTAATTATAGTAAAGATACTTAAAGATAACAAGGTATCCTGTTATTTTCACTTCTTTGATATTGATTTTTTTTTTTACAATTTGGCATCTGAGTTTAACGTCAAACATTCTGGGATATTCTGGGATAAACGGGAGCGACACCTTCATGTCAAGTTGTACATTTTCTTTATTAAATAAAAGAAAGTAATAGTACAAAATATAAAGTACAACCTCATATTAAGAAAAGTTAGGGACACTTTGTAAAATATAAACAGAATACAATGATTATAGATCTCAACCCATATTTTATTTCCAATAAAACGAAGAGATGCTGAAACTGAGACCTTTCATGGAAAGCTCATTGTAAATCTGATGGCAGCAACACGTCTGTAGAAAGTAGTTCCAGGGTGATGTTTAGTAACATCCCCTCTTTTTTTAACATCTGGGAAGTGAGGAGACCAGTTGCTGGAGTTACAGGAGAGGAATGTTGTCCCATTCTGGTCTGATGCAGGATTCTGGACCTTGGTTGCTGGATTTCTGCATCCATGATTCTCCAGATGTTGTGTATTGGTGAAAGGTCTGGACTGCAGGCAGGCCAGTTCAGCAGCTGGACTCTTCTCCTGTGAAGCCATGCTGCTGTGATGGATGCAGGATGTGGTTCAGCATCGTCTTGCTGAAATCTGCAAGGCCTTCCCTGAAAGAGACGTTGTCTGGATGGGAGCAGATGTTGCTCTAAAACCTCCATGTACTTTTCAGCATTGATGGAGCTTCACAGATGTGGAAGCTGCCCACGCCATATGCACTAATGCAGCCCCATCCCATCAGAGATGCAGCTTTTCACCTGTCCACTGATAACAAGCTGGATGCTCCCTCTCCTCTTTAGTCTGCAGGACACGCCTTCCATGCTTTCCAGAAAGAATTTCACATTTTCATCCATCTGACCACAGAACAGGTTTCCACTTTGCCTCAGAGCATTTTAAATAAGCTTTGGTCCAGAGAAGACGGTGCTGTTTCTGGATCCTGTTCACATATGGCTTCTTTGAATGACGGAGCTTTAACCTGCATTTGTGGATTTCAGGGTGAACTGTGTTCACAGACAGTGGTTTCTGGAAGTCTTCCTTAGTCCATGCAGTGGTTTCCGGTAAAGAATCATGTCTGGTTTAAATGCAGTGCTGCCTGAAAGCCCCCAGATTACCAGTTTGACCTTTAGCCTGGTCCCATGCACACAGAGATTCCTCCTGATTTTCTGAATATTTTGATATTATACACTCATCAAAGTCTTAAAAGGACATTAATCTAAAAATTATCCACAAATTTTAGAGCCAGCTTGTCTCAGATTGGTGAACCTCTGTCTTATGTTTACATCTGAGAGACTCTGCCTCTGAAATGCTCCTTTTATACTCAGTCATGTTACTGACCTGTTGCCAAGCTGTCAAATGCTCCTCCAGTTGTTTCTGATTGTTTACTTCTGTTTACTTAACCAATTACTTTTCTAGCCTTTTGTTGCCTCTGCTCCAACTTTCTAGACATGTTGCTGCCATCAAAATCAAAACGAGCAAATATTTTCCATGAAATGGTAAAATGTCTCAGTTTAAACATTTCATATGTTATTTATGTTCTATTAGGAATAAAATATGGGTTTATTAGATTAGTAAGTTATTGTATTCTGTTTTCGATTTAGATTTAACAGAGACCAAACTTTTTTGGAATTATGATTTTATTGTTTAACAGCCTCATTTTTATCCTCGTGTAGGTTATTTATTGTTTAAGGATGTTGGCTTTAAGAAGCTCAGTCTCGCCTGTTATGAATAAATCATACAGGGCAGCTGGTAAAAGTATTATGAGGCCATTTAAACACATTTTTTCATTTCCAGAGCAGGTCCAGTCTGTGCTATCTGCTGTTTACAACATAATCGCCTGTAAGTACATAACAACATGTTGGCAGTGCTTGACCCATGATAACTTAACGCATCGGGAAAAGTGAGTTACCGGCATTGGGAGTAACTAACTTCCTTTTGCTAGCACACTTTCTAACTCCACTGTATGGAGGCAACTTTAGCTGAATTTGATTAATAAACATTAGGTTAATAATATTTGATATCTGTAGAAATAATTGTTGTGTATTTTCATAGAAACTGTGCTCGTTTTAATGTCTCAACCACTGTGAAGCTGTATTTGAAGTTCCTAGGCTCCAGTTCACCGTAGTGTAACAGTGGGGTATGTACAGCAGGGGCTGTGCATGAAAGTAGTGAAAATGAATGCTCTGATCCTGGTAAACACCCAGCCTGGTCGTTGGTGACGCTGGGAGGCTCAGCCCTTGTAGGAGCAAAGTCAAAGAGCCATAAAGTGAGACAATGCTGGGAAATCTTCCTGCTTCGCAGTTATTCAGCAGTAGCAGAAGCTTCCCACAGGTAAGATCTCACAGTTCATCACCATATTGAACGTTTTCTAAGAAATTGGTATTTTTAATACTTAACGTTGTCAGTATATGAAAAGAAAACTTATTTTACAAACACGCGTCAGTTGAGAATTAGTGTTTCTTTAGCATAATATGACATGTTAGTATAGATAGAAACTTATCAGCCGTTTTGTATTACCTGTAACTGGTGAATCTGAATTAGAATAATCTATTTCCTCTACAGATTTGCTCCATATTTCTACCATGCTGCATTTGAGCAAGGTATGACTTTCTGCTTGTTACATGCACATGACTCCTAGAGAACTATTAGGCTTTAATTCCAGCTTCCTGCTCCTTTAACCAGGGGGATTTTGTATGGGTGAATACCGGTGCCGAGGTGCCGATTGGGGCTGAAGTTAAGGTTACGGACACCGGGCAGTTTCAGCTGATCGATGATGAGGGAAAGGTAAAAAAAAACCCAAATGTTTATTTCCATAATATCCTGGAAAACTAAGAAAAAAGACCCTTTTATTTAATGGCAATTTTTCCACGACAAACATACAGGAGCACAAAGTCAACAAGAAGATCGAGGGCAGTATCCGGCCCATGCACCCCACCTCTGTTAAAGGTGTGGATGACATGATAAGGCTGGGTGACCTCCATGAGGCTGGGCTGCTCAGGAACCTTCTGGTGCGACACAAAGAGGGCCTCATCTATGTAAGTTTCCTTTTCCACTGATTCACTGTGGAGCCACCTAGTTTTATGATGTCCATAACCTGCTGTTGAACTGCTTACTGGCCCTGCTGTGCAGCACCCAGTAGTTGTGGACTTTGCCCTGCAGGTTAACAAAGAGCTGTTTGTCTCCATGGGGACAAATAAGCCTCTGGTGAAAGAAAATATCCCAGTGTGTCCGTGTCATCGCATCAAAGCTCAGCAGTGTGCAGTCAGCAATGAATCAGGCCATTTTATTAGCAGTACAACGCTGTGGAAAATTTCAAATAAAAATAAAAGGCATCGATTTACAATATTTAATGATTTACTTTAAACCCTGTGATTGATTTTTATCAGATGTTGAAAGTGAAATTGATTAGTTTTTAAGGTTTAAAATAAGTTAGGACAAACCGATACTTTAATAACAGCTAATAACGTAATACCTGCCAATAATGTAATTCTGAATTTCTCATTATCTACGTTGTGTGCTGAAGCCATCACAGTGTCAGTCAAGTTACTTCCAGTTTTAAATGAGGACTAAATCATTTGAACAATTTCCTTGAGAAATGAAGTTTTGATTAAATGCTTTAAAAATTAAGTATATTAATTTGACAATGCAACAGAGACCCTGACATTAAATTATTAATTTATATCTAAGCAAATAAAAAGATATTCAAATAATAAAAAAATATTTAGGAAGTGGCTTTAACAACCATAACTAAGTGGAGAGAGAACGCTGCATAGTACATATCCATGATCAATAAATATAACTATGATATTCACTGTTTTTCTTGTGAGCACACTGCCTAAAAATGTCAAAAATCTTTTATTTCCAGGAAATAAAGTCCTGTCTATTTATCATAAAATTATCAGCTGCACGTATTACATTTTGAAGGATGTTCAATCAGCACTAGGCCAGTAACGTAATAACCTGCTGTTATTAGCTCAAAATCTTCATTAAAGTATTTACAGGTTTTTACATTTAAAATGGCCATAATTAGGACATAACTGGCCGTTAATACATTATGGATTGCTCACATCTCACATCTAATTTAACATCAGATCAATGACGATATGGGATGGCGGTGGCTCAGGTTTGGAGGGGTCAGCCACCAATCTGAAGGTCAGCAGTTCGATCCCCCCCACTGTTAACATAGAGTAGTTGAGCCTTAAATGAATTGTTTCAGCTGGTTACAAGTGGTTGAATTAAGTTTAGCCAAATTAACTTAGTTCACATTCACAGTTTTCAGTCAGACTTACTCTTATAATTTAGTGTATTTCAAATGGACAATCTAAACCACTCGAGGCTTGACGCGCACCTCTTCCAGACCTGATGTGCACCCTGCCACACAGCACGGTCACACGGAGGTACTCCCTTGTGATTGGTCAGTTTGTGATTAGGTGTTTCCAGATTTCTGGATCTCTTCCCTGAATTTGTGCGGTAACCGACACACCATGGACCGATTTGATGAGAGACTGATTGAAGAGGTTAGGAAATATGCATGTAATACTGCACCATGTCAACCGCCATCGTTGTTCTAAAACAGGAAATATCTGCCAGTACTGAAGTGAACCATCAAAACCACTCCACCCCGTGGAGTTTACCGTTCGATACCGGCCCTACTGCACCCTTCAGATTAGAAAGAGAAACTGCAACATGATGCTGTAACTACATTTCTCCAGCCTCCGCTTCGCCGGCCCTGCTGTACATAGAGAATAAAACCCAGATTAAGACTGGGATCCAAACAGAAAGGTATCAAAAAGTAGGATGGGTCAGATGTGATATTTTGACACCCTTTCCAGTGTTTGCCTATGGAAAAATAAAAGATCTGTACTCACCCGTTAATGGAAACAGGGCTTTAGATCAGCTACAGCCCAAAAAATAAAAACATGTACCTTACATTGCCTCATAAACGAATAATCTATTTTACTTAATATTATTGGAAGGATGTAATTTTTTTTGTTTTTTAAAACCCTGCATATAGTACTGAATAAAACACAAGCTTTGGATCAACTTATCCTCCCATACAGATGAAGTTTCAGTCAAGAAAGATAATGCCAAACCACATTCTGAGTGTTTTATAACCATGTAGGAGATAATTCAACCTACCGGTCAAATGACTCTATGCTGGCTTTCTTTTTCAAGCATGTTGCTGGCATCATATTCATGGGAAGCTTTCTTTCTGTTTAAAAGAAATAAAAGCCACGTTTTTTAGTTTTTTTAAAGCTGCTACACTTATAGAGGCAAATATTCCCTTTATCTCACACTTATCAATCATGTGATCAACGTCAGTATTTGGCATATCTTTTCATGGCTGTGACTAATCAATGACATATTTACAGCCAAAGAATAAAGTCCCATGAACACTGAATAAAAGAGGTCATATGACTCTATGCTCCTCTTCCACTATAATAACTTGTTTATGCTCATGAACACACAGACACGCTCATCAAGTGGTCCACTGTGTGACAGTTAACGCCTCACTCTGTTTTCAGACGTACACAGGCTCCATTCTGGTGGCAGTCAACCCTTACCAGCTGCTGCCCATCTACACCACCGAGTACGTGCACATGTACACAGACCGGCGGCTGGGGGAACTGCCGCCACACGTCTTCGCCATCGCAGACGCCTGCTTTTTCAACATGCGCCGCAACAGGAAGAACCAGTGCTGTGTCATCAGGTAACCACAAGCAGCCAAAAAAAAACTCATTACAGGATTTATTTATTCCGATTCTGCCAAATGGCTGTTTGACTGGAACATAAATTTACACAAACCTTTTTAGTGGAGTGTCCCTATTATAAATAACCTGTGAAAAGTAGGCAGACTTTACGGTAAAAACATGTAACAAAAGGACATCTCAAAATATTCCCAGTTTCAAACAAAGCATAACAATTAAATGAACCCTTTTAGCCCTTTGCCTGTTTTTTAGGCCTTTGTGCTGAAATTGCATACCCATAATGAAATGAGAACATCTCTGCAACTACAAGGTCTATTTGAATACTTCGTATTCGGAGTCGTAGTAAAGGGAAAACTAGTGAGATTTGTTAAGATTTGTAAATATCAGTATATGTGTTACTGGTGAGGAATAAATAAAGACAGCAAAAAGCACAAATGAAAAAATGTTTCAGGCTAAAAATAAGAAAAAAAAAAACTCTGAGAATGAATATGAATCTCTTTAGAGCAGTGATTCTCAAACTAGGGGTCCCAACTCTTATGGGGGCCCCAAGATTATTCCATGGGCGTCGTCAGTATTAGGGCTGTCAAATTTAATGTGTTAATGCAAAGAGATTAATCTGTGAAATTAGCATTATATTTTTTAATGCATTAATGCATAAACAACAGAGTTATTACTCATGCCATATTAAAAATCTGAATTTGGCATTATCCAGCAAGAGATGCTGATTATGGCCGTGCAGATGTTTTGTTAGAGGGAAGAACCGATTCTACCAAAAATCACTTTATCTTCCTTATTTATGAAGTTTCTGTAGAAGTTTTCTCATTGGGTGTCCAGAAACAATGTTATTACGGGTGCAACTTTAAAAATCTGAATTTGGCACTTTAAAGGGCTTTTCTATAACAAATGTAATCTGCATAGAAATCAATTTGTTGCTAAGATTAGGGGCTCTGAAACGGATTCCTGTGGAACCACTTTGTTAAAATTTAGAAGTTTAAGTTTACATCCAGCAACATGGACTCATCTATTTTGTAATTATGTCTGATCCCTGAAGGAATAAAAGTCCAAAAGGCACAAGTCAATTAGCAGGCCACACGCCCACAGGGAACAGGCACAAGAGGGAAAATCCACAAGTAACATGCCATTAGCATTAATGGAAATCTGGTAAAGAACTGAAACCACAGTGTTTCACGCACTAAACGTGTACACAAGTGTGTGGCAGGAAAAAAAACTGAATTTCTAACTAAAAAAAATAACAAGACCCATCAAAACATCACAAAGAACATCAGTAAAATAATCTCTTAGATACTTGCTCACATCTCTGTTTTGACCATCAGCGGAGAGTCGGGAGCTGGAAAGACCGAAAGCACCAAGCTGATGCTGCAGTTCCTGGCTGCAGTGAGTGGGCAGCACTCCTGGATAGAGCAGCAGATTCTTGAGGCAAACCCCATCTTAGAAGGTAAAAATGAACCAGTCACATAAAATTTTCCTGATTGGATCTACAACCTCAATTCCAAAAAAGTTGGGATTCTGTTTAAAATGTAAATAAAAACAGAATGAAATTATACAGACATCTCATCAACCGATATTTTATTCCCAATAAAAACACGTCAGATGCTGAAATGGAGACAAACTGAGTCTGAGAAAAATTGTTTCAGAAAAATGTTTCTGAAAAATTATCATCAACATAAAATTGTGAAGACTTTGAAGATCCCACCATGTGCAGGGTATAATATCATTAAAAGATTCAGAGAGTCAGGAGGAATCTCTGTGCGCATGGGACAAGACTGAAGGTCAAACTAGATGCTGGTGATCTTGGGGTCCTCAAGCAGCACTGCATTAGAATCAGACATGATTCTCTACTGGAAATCACTGCATGGACTCAGGAAGACTTCCAGAAACCACTGTCTGTGAACACAGTTCACCCTGAAATCCACAAATGCAGTTCCATTATGCAAAGAAGAAACTAGATGTGAACAGGATCCAGAAACAGCACAATCTTCTCTGGACCAAAGCTCATTTAAAATGGTCTGAGGCAAAGTGGAAAACTGTTCTGTAGTCAGATGGGTTAAATGTAAAATTCTTTCTGGAAAGCATGGACGGCGTGTCCTGCAGACTAAAGAGGAGAGGGAGCATCCAGCTTGTTATCAGTGGACAGGTGAAAAGCTGCCTCTCTGATGGGATGGGGCTGCATTAGTGCCTATGGCGTGGGCAGCTTCCACATCTGTGAAGCTCCATCAATGCTGAAAAGTACATGGAGGTATTAGAGCAACATCTGCTCCCATCCAGACAACGTCTCTTTCAGGGAAGGTCTTGCAGATTTCAGCAAGACGATGTTGAACCACATCCTGCATCCATCACAGCAGCATGGCTTCACAGGAAAAGAGTCCGGCTGCTGAACTGACTATTTTTCTTAATATTTTACAATTTTCCATCTCAGCTTTTGGTAACGCCAAAACCATTCGCAATGACAACTCCAGTCGATTCGGAAAGTACATTGACATCAACTTCACGAAGGGCGGGGCAATCGAAGGGGCCCGTGTTGATCAGTACCTTCTGGAAAAGTCTCGAGTTTGTCGTCAGGTGGGGAAATGTTCAGCTGTTTTTTTGCAGTTACAGTAAAGAGGTACAAGTCAAATTTTGTAATAAATGAGACTTCTGTGAGCAGGCGCCTGAAGAAAGAAACTACCACATCTTTTACTACATGCTGATGGGGATGTCAGCAGAGCAGAAAAAGATGCTTTCCCTCGGGACTTCTGCTGAGTACAAATATCTGACCATGGTATTGTAACATTTCAGTATCTTTATTATTGAATAAAGATAAAAGAATGAGGGGGCAGTGTTAGTGTTTAAGCATGAAACCATTTCACCAGGGTAACTGCACCAGCTGCGAAGGACGTGATGATGTGAAGGAGTATGCTCACTTCCGATCAGCTCTAAAGATCCTCATGTTCACAGAGTCAGATTCTTGGGAAATCTCTAAGCTTCTTGCTGCCATGCTTCACTTGGGCAATGTGGACTTTGAGAGTAAGTGTGGCAAATCTTCAAATATTCTCCAGTGCTATAAATAATGCATCTATTGAGCAGCTTTCTGACACTTTTATTTCTTCTTATTTCAGGCACCATAGTGAGTAACCTGGAGGGATGCGACATCCTCCAATCGTCCCATTTCAACATGGCCAGCAAGCTGTTGGAGGCGAGTGCAGTTTTTCTCTGCAAGAGGAGATAATATGCTGCATGACTGAGTCTGACTGCATTTTATTTTTGTTTTTTAATCTCAGGTGGATCCCAAGGCACTGGAGAAGAGTCTCATTCAGCGCTCCGTGATGACCACCAGAGAGACTGTGACCAAAAATCTGACCTCTGCCCAAGCCGTGGATGGCAGGGATGCCTTTATCAAAGTAATACATGTCTCACATGATGATGTCCAACTCTTTAATGTGATATACTGCGGTAGAAAAGTTTGGTTAGTAAACTGTCTCCATTATTCTCTGTATTATTTTTCCAGGCTATGTATGGAAGACTTTTTATTTGGGTGGTGGAAAAAATCAACGCTGCCATTTACAAGCCGTCTCAGGATGAGACTGAATCCCAACAGTCAATCGGCCTTCTTGACATCTTTGGATTTGAGAACTTCAGCAAAAACAGGTTAAAGTTAACGACATTCCGGACGTTAGAGTCACATTTCTGCTGTTTTTAGGCTACAATTCCTCCATCTGTCATTCATCCTTTGCAGCTTCGAGCAGCTGTGCATCAACTATGCCAACGAGCAGCTGCAGCAGTTCTTTGTGAGACACGTTTTCAAGCTGGAGCAGGAGGAATATGCTCGTGAGAACATCATTTGGAAGCACATTGATTATCAAGACAACCAGCGTACCCTGGATGTTTTGGCAAGCAAACCTATGAACATGCTAGCACTTATTGATGAAGAGAGCAGCTTCCCCAAGGTCTTTATCATCCTCGTGCCTTTTACTTTTTGTTCTAGCAGTGTAAAGTAGCTTTTAATTATCCAGCTTGACTTATTTTCAGGGCACAGACGCCACCATGCTTCAAAAGATGGATAAGGTCCATGCGAAAGGGGACATCTACATTGCCCCAAAAAACAGCTACGAGACACAGTTTGGTATCAAGCATTTTGCTGGAGTGGTCTACTATGACTCACAAGGTACCGATAAGAAGTTTAACCTTTTAAAGCCTGACCCAAGAGCAAATTGGGAGAAAAGTCAAATTTTTTTTAAATCTGAAGTCTTTATTTGGTCTTTTAACAAAATGTAAAAACAATTAATAACAATATATTTGACATATTTACTGTTTATTACCATGTGATAGGTCAAGATTATTGTAGTGTAGTCTTCTGGCATCCACCAGGGGGCAGAGGACAATATCGGATTGTGTACAACAGGGCTTTAAACAAACTTTTTACCATGTAATAATGCAAAAGTTCTCAGAAAATGTATGCATCAAATATGATACATCAGGTCAGGTTCACACTGAAAGGGTGACATCCCCCCCGGGCCGCATGTCAGAGGGGCGGTGAAGAGAGGGGCGGAGCTGTTAATTGATCACCACCTGGTGGTGAGTTGGCTCAGATGGTGGGGGAGGATGCCGGTCAGATCTGGCAGACCCAAGCGTGTTGTGAGGGTCTGTTGTGAATGTGTGACGGAGTCCCCTGTCAGAAAGATTTTCAATTCCCATCTCCAGCAGAGCTTCAACCATGTCCCAGGTGAGGTGAGGGACATTGAGTCCGAGTGGGCTGTGTTCAGTGCCTCTATTATTGAGGTGGCCAACTGGAACTGTGGCCGTAGGGTTATTGGTTTCTGTTGTGGCAGAAATCCTCAAACTGCTTGGTGGACAGCAGTAGTGAGGGATGCCTTCAAGTTGAAGAAGGAGTCCTATCGAGCATATTTGACCTGTGGGACTCCAGAGGCAGCTGATGGGTATCAGCAGGTTAAGCAGAACATGGCTTTGGTAGTCACTGAGGCAAAAACTTGACTTCCAGGTGGCTTTAAGGAGATTCTGGTCCACCATCCAATGGCTCAGGAGGGGGAAGCAGTGCTCCATCAACACTGTGTACAGTGGGGATGGGGGAGCTGCTGACCTTGACTCAGGATGTTGTGGGTCGGTGGAGGGAATACTCTAAAGACCTCCTCGACAGGATCCCCTGTCCTTAAGGCTCTGGATGTTGAAGGACTGTCTTAGTTGACATGCCTCTGCAGCATCGCATGGGCATCGGGGACAGTTCCAAAGGAATGAAGTTTCGAATACAAGCGGCCAAAATGAGCTTTCTCCGCAGGATGGCCTGGCTCTCCCTTAGAAATAGGGTGAGAAGCTCAGTAATGCACGAGGGGCTCAGAGTAGAGTTGCTGAATTTCTGTATCAAGAGGAGCCACATGAGGTGGCTCAGGCATCTGGTCAGGATGCCTCCTGGATGCTGGTAGAAGGTGGATGGATGGACAGCATTAAAGGGTTAAAAACAACAAATGATTTGTTTTGCAAATTGTCTGCAGAGCTCTTACCATCTACGTTTTGTTTTAGGCTTCCTTGAAAAAAATCGTGACGCCCTCAGCACAGACCTGATTCAGCTAGTGGAGACCTCAGCCAACAAACTCCTTAGACAGATGTTTAACAACGAGCTGGCCTCCAGCTCCACCAAGATAAAGAGCAGCATCAACCCCAAGATGATCATCACCACACCCAAAAACACCTTACGGGTAAGTAGCTTCAGAAACATAGAGCTTCAACTACAATCATGTGGTAAACATAAAATCCCAGCCTCATTCACCAATATTGGCTTAAAAAATATATAAAATTCTATCGTATGTCTTAAAAAAAAGAAACCATTGTATAAAATGTTAATCATTAAAAGAGCCACGCGTTACCAGCTGTTCCTTGTTGGAGGTGCATGGAGCTGTTCTGGAAAATGAGGGAGTCATGTGCTCCTCCTGGGAATTCGGAGACCACATTCAGTTGGTGGATCTGGGAGTCAGAGATGAATGTGTGAATATAATGGCTGCCTTGGATATTTTGTGTTTGTTTGAAGTATTGTTTGTTGACATCCTCAGAAATGAACAGAAGCTGCAGTATGAGTATACCCGAAAGGGGAACAGATTTGTTTTGTTGAATGAGGCGCATTGTCATTGTGTTGAATAAATAATTTTTATGATGTTTCTTCATTTACTTTTTTTGTCTGACAGCAAGCAGCTGACACCAAAAAACAAATTACAACTCTGACTGGCCAGTTCAGAAAGTCCCTGGACTCTCTGATGAAAACTCTGACCCTGTGTCAGCCTTATTTCATTCGCTGCATCAAACCCAACGACTTCAAGAAGCCCATGGTGAGGAGAGAAAAAAGATCTGTCTGCATCACGTCTCAGCCAGTTTGAGGCACATGCATCATGTTTTGTGTCTCTTTGTGTCAGCTGTTTGACAGAGAGCTGTGCATGCGCCAGCTCCGTTACTCTGGCATGATGGAGACGATCAAGATCCGGAAAGCCGGGTATCCCATACGCTACACTTTCAGCGAGTTTCTAGAGCGCTACCGTGTCCTCTTGAAGACTTCCATTTGCGATCCCAAAAACGTGAGTTTGACTTAATAAATTGGTCATTTATTTGAGCTTTTCCTGTCTTTATATAATTTCTTTTATTTCTTTTTAAAGTTTGTCTTTAATGTACTTTTTAAATGTTTCCTCTGCATCCTGGTGTAATTCTTTTAATGTTTTGAAATGTGATGTACAAATAAACTTGTGTGTGTGCTGATTGTTGTGTTTGAACAGGAAAGCAAAGAGAAGTGCTGTCTGAGCATCTGTGAGAGCGTGCTCACCGGAGAGGGCGACTGGAAGACTGGCAAGACAAAGATATTCCTCAAGGTGCTGCTGCTTTACATTTGTATGTAATGTTTGAAGAGATGTGACAGCAGAAATCACATGAACTGCATTTACATGTCTAAATATTTTCTAAAAAATTGGATAAACTATTCATCAATCTGACAGTTGAGAAACATCAGCTGCTGACAGACAATCAGTATAAATATAGAAATAATAGATCAACATCCTCAGAGCTGATTGATTTGGTTGAAGAAATAATAATGTGTTCAGTTTTCTAAAAAACGTATTTGACTCTGTCAGTCGTGATATATTGATTAGAAAAACGGAGAACTGTGGCTTCTGAGGTAGTTTCCAAAAATGTTGTTTATGTTTATTATGTAACATTTGCAAAGTCTAACATATATTGAAGTTTGTGTTATTTACAGACGAGACAGATCATTTTTGCTCAGTTGTGAATTTGCAGCAGCTTATAGAGGTGATCACATTAGAACTAAATAAACTAAAAAAGTGTTTTGATGTAAATAAAATTTCTTTAAATTTTATGTTGTTTGGTAATAATAATAGAAATGGATAAGTAAAAATAATCATTGATAATGTAACCATAGAGTAATCTATCTATCTATCTATCTATCTATCTATCTATCTATCTATCTATCTATCTATCTATCTATCTATCTATCTATCTATCTATCTATCTATCTATCTATCTATCTATCTATCTATCTATCTATCTATCTATCTATCTATCTATCTATCTATCTATCTATCTATCTATCTATCAGGACTTCCATGACACCATGCTTGAACTGGAGCGAATGAAGGAGCTGAACACTAAAGCTCTTCTGATCCAGAAAGTCCTGCGAGGCTATAAATACAGGTGCTGGTCTGAAACAAACTGTCTGGTGTGTTTTTTACCTGAGTTTCTGCTTCATCTCATTTCTTCAGTTAAACAAAACCAAAACTGAGGTGATTGTTTTTGGAGCCAAAGAGAAACGATTAAAGATCTCCACAGAGCTTCAGTCTATACACCTAAAAACCACCAACCAGCCAGAAATCTGGGTGTACTGATGGACTCAGACCTTAACTTTGAGAAACACATTAAGGGGATCATGAAGTCAGCCTACTATCACTTTAAGAATATATCAAGGGTAAACGATCTGATGTCTCAGCAGGACCTGGAAAAACTAGTCCAGCTTTCATCTTTAGCCGGCTTGATTATTGTAACAGTGATTTTTCAGGCTCTACCTAAAAAATCAATTAGACACCTGCAGCTGATTCAGAACTCTGCTGCTCGAGTCCTCACTAAGACCAAGAAAGTGGACCACATCAGTCCAGCTCTGAGGTCTTTACACTGTTTGCCAGAGAATAGACTTTAAAGTTCTGCTGCTGGTCTATAAAGCTAAGAATGGTTGACCTCATGGAGAAGCTGCGTTCAGCTTCTATGCTCCACATGTCTGGAACAAACTCCCAGAAAGCCTCAAATTAGCTGAAACAGTGAGTTTATTTAGATCCAGGTTAAAAACCCACCTGTTCTCTGCTGCATGGAAGTAGTTTTTATGTAAAAAGTCCAAATCTGCATCTGTTTCTTTTAAGCTTGATTTTTTAAACTTGATCATGTTTTAATATTGATTTATACTATGTTTTCTTTTCCTTTCTCTTTTGTTTTTAATTTTAAATTATTATTTTCTGACCTATCAGTGTTTCTGTAAAGCACTTCGAATCACCCTGTTACATGCTGTACATACTACATTACTGTGCTACATATAAACTTGCCTTGCCTTCATCTGTGCATGTTTCATTCACACTAAAAGGAGAGACTTCCTGAGGAAAAAGGCTGCTGCACTCGTCATCCAGAAGTACTGGAGAGGACACAAAGACAGGAAGCTGTTCAAAAAAGTGAGGAACATTTTAAATGTCTTTATTACCTACTTAACTGGGACTACCAGACTGGCTGGCTTGCATCGAACCCTCTGCTCTGTTCTGATTCCAGGTGCAGCTGGGCTTTGCGAGACTGCAGGCTCAGGCCCGCTCTCGTAAACTCCACCTCCAGTACAAGAAGAAGCGGGAGGCCACCCTTGTGCTGCAGACCCAAATCCGAGGATACCTGGCCAGGAAGGAGTGGAAACGCAAGAGAGCTGCAGTGGTCCTGCTGCAGGCACAAACCAGGGGCATGCTGGCAAGAAAACATCTCAAAAAGATGAAGAGAGATGTAAGTTTGACTTAGAGAACATCAAGTAGTTTTTTTTTTGCTTTGTAGCAAATGTCTGTAATGGTAAAGAGAGATTAGAGTCTTAAGAGCAATCCCAAATATGGTTCTTATCAGATTAACCCACATTCATCATCTCCATCCCAAATATGTCTTCTTTTAGAGTAGTAACTTAAACTCTTTTGGAAATATTTGTAGCTAAGCATCTGAATTATTTGTCTTGTATTAGCTATTTCAGTTTAGTTTCAACCAGTTACTTTTAGATAATATAAACAGCTTAGTCTCACCCGCTTATTCCAATTCACAAAAAGTTGGTACGCTGTAAATCAAAACACAAAGCAATTACTCAAAATCTAATAAACACATATTTTATTCCCAGTAGAACATTAACAACATATCAGATGTCAAAATTGAGACATTTTATAATTTCATGAAAAATATGAGCTGATTTTTCATTTGCAATTCATTTTAAAAAGTTAAAATGTGTCAATTCCCTCATATTTTGACCCAGTTTGTCTCAGATGAACCTTTGTCCATCTTTACTTCTGAGAGACTCTGCCTCTCTGAAATGCTCCTTTTATACCCAGTCATGACCTGCTACCAATTAACCTGATTATTTGTCAGATGATCCTCCACATGTTTTTTTTTTTATTTGTACCAGTTACTTTTCCAGCCTTTTGTTGCTCCTGTTCTGACTTTTTACAGATGTGGTGCTGCTATCAGATTAACTAATATTTTCAATGAAAAGGTTACATTTGGGTTATATTTTATTTTATTAAGATACCTATTTATCATGTTAATAAGTTTATTTCTTTTTAAACTTAAACTGTTAACCCTTTTTATTAATAATTATAACAATTTACCCATTACTTTATTATTTATTATTTACTTTATTGCTTTAAGCAAACTGGCTTAAATATTTATTTTTGATCTGTTTAAACTTTTAATAACAGATTATCCATTACTTTCAAATTACAAATGTCTGTGGTTCATCAGTTGTAATGTACATTTGGTGGAAACATGCAGCTTTCAGGTGTTAAGTTGGTGTGTTAAATTCCTGAACTCCCAGTTAGAAAAAGTCAACTGAACTCTCCCAAAGATGGATTTCTGACATGTTTCTCGCCGCTGCAATCCAACATGGCTGCCGTTGTTGATCGATGTGTCTTTGAGGTCTGATATAAATATTTTAATAGAACCCCTTTCCGACAAACCACTCCCTTCTGAAGGAATAAATCTGACAAACACAAGAGTTCATTGAGTTAACATTTAATGCACCCTTGGACACTTAATAATTTCTCTCTTTAACTTTGAAGCTTTTTCCAACCCCGTCTTTGCAGCCTAACAGGAGACCGCTGTGATATGCAGCCGTTTGTAACCCCTGCAAGACGTAGAACTCCAAACTGCTCTGAAGCTGCTGCTCTGTTTATCAGCTTATTTAGAGTCATAATAACTGATTATTTTAATGAAGATCTTCTGCTTTGCCTCCTCTCAGATGCAGCTCTCTGCCAAAGAGAGAGAAGAAGAGCGGCGAGCCATTTTGGAGAAACAGAGACACTTGGAGGAAGTGTTGAGGAAGAAGAGAGAAATGGAGGCTCAAGCACAGTCTGAAGCCATCACAGACCAGGAGATGGTAGACGACATCTTTGGCTTCCTCCCCCCTATCGTTGGAGGCCAGGAGGGGCAGGCTCCTGTGGGATTTGAGGTTTGAACAGTTTGATATTTGGTGTTGTTGGATTTTTAGATCAAAGAGTTTAAATATAATCATTTTTATCTTCATGTGTTTGCAGAATATTGAGGGGAAACGGACCATCATTGAGGAAATAGACATTGACGATCTTCCCATGGAGGAAGATCTCCCTAAAGAGGATTATGATGATCTGGATGAGTACTCCTTCTCCAAATTTGCCTCCATGTACTTCCAGGGTGCGGCCACAGACAACCACATCCGTCAGAGGCTTCGACAGCCGCTGCTGTACCACGAGGACGAGGGAGATGTCCTGGTGCTCCTCTTAGATCACTTTTTTTCCAGTCCAGACATTTTTGTCTCACAGTTTCCATTTTAATACCCTTTGATGTTCCGGTGTTTTCTCCAGGCTTCGCTCACTGTGTGGTGGATCATCCTGAGGTTCATGGGAGACCTCCCTGAACCAAAGAAGCAGACCAGAGCTCAGGGAAAGCCCACACAGGAACGATTTTTGCCAAAAGACCTGATGTCTAGAAACGACAGACGTCTGAGCAACATGGTGGGACTCGATCAGGTATGTCCTCACAGGAGGGCAACGGACTGGAAATGTTTCTTTGTGTTTGCAGGTTAACCCTCAAAACACTGCCAGATCACCGGCGCCCCTTATATTATCAACAGTTTCTCAGGAACGGTAATGTGTGACTCTGTGGGGTAAATTGTGATGGATAACTCACCCTTTACTAGATCTACAGAAGTTTCCAGACATTCATAAACCAGGAGGTTCACAATCCAGCCACAAAATGCAGTTTCTATTCAGACTCTATATGGTAAATCCACAATGATCCATGATAACACTATTATTTATCACATTTTCATCATAAAAAATATCACTATCACTACTATGTTGCTAAGAGACCTCCTGGAAATTATGAGGTAGTCACAATCTGTTAAACTTTCCACCAATCAGAGAGCTTAAATTGACGGTAACATCCAATCAGAAGCAGCCAAAGTTCAACAAGTAAGCAGAAAGTTCTATGTGTGTCTGAAAAGAAAAAAATAATGCTCCTCTATGGCTGGATTAAAACCTAGAAGATGTTTTAGATGCATGGTGGTGCCAAGTTGGAGTTGGTTTAGTGAGGATAGCAGGTATAACAGGAATAACTGGAAATGAGGAAAAAGTGGAAACATGGAAATAGTTTCTGTTGTGTGTTTGTTTCAATGATAATATTTTTTCTCCTGAAAGCCAAGACTTGAGAGAACGATGTGCAGATGAGAAAAGGCTTGGTCACTGTTGATCTGTGTGTTATTTCTACAAAGTTCTTAGTAATAAACTCTGTTTTCTTATTCTGGTCAGCCTAAATGCTGCTATATCTATTGATACATTCATTTTACATAATTTTAGCCTCAGAATCTGACAGCTGAGGCTGACCTGAAAACATCATGTCTGCATGCTGACTAGAGTTACAAGAGTTGAGCTTATACATGCAGTTTAACATTTAAAAATAAAAGGGTGGACCAAAAGCAGAAAAAAAATGGCTTTGAGTTTAAAGGAGTAACAGAAATACATCATAAATCTTTAAATATCTTTTTGTTTTAGAGGATGTTAAGGAGTCAAAAAGACAGCAAGCCTCCTACAGCGGCCGAGGATCCAAATCAAAAGAGGAAAGGCTCCATTTTCACCGACCTTCTGACTAAAAACAAGAAGGCTTCTGCCATGCCCAGCGACGCTGCTCCAAACCCAGGTGCATACACTGTGCCAGAAGCAGGCCCTCGAGCAAGGAAGGGATCCACTTTCACTGACTTACTGTCCAGGAACAAAAAAGCAGCCCCTCCTCAAGAACATGTATCCCAAAAATCCAGCTTCAGGAAGCCCTCAATCATCATGGAGGAGGTGAGGTGGAAGCCTGAACAGCATTTCAGCTGAATGATGCTCTTCACAAACCAATGTTTTGTTTTTTTTCTTACAGTCAGATGATGTAACTGAAGTGTCGAAGCCCACCACCCTGCAGACTGTGAAGGAGGACAGTGATGTTATGATTGGAGATGGACCCACTCTGGACAAGCCCCTGACATCTCTGGAGAAGCTCCACATCATCGTGTCGTACGGCATCGTCAGACGAGACCTCAGGTTGATGCAGTTCCATTTCAATGATGTAAATTTCTCTTTCTGAGCCTCCTCTGATGCAGTCTTTTCTGTCCAGGGATGAAATTTACTGTCAGATCTGCAAGCAGCTTCAGGATAACAACAATCGGAACAGCTACTTCCGCGGTTGGATCCTGCTGTCACTTTGTTTGGGCATTTTCCCTCCAAGCGATCGTTTTATAAGGGTGAGTAAAAGATCTGCGAAGGCTGCTGCTCCGTCAGAAACTGTTCATATATTCATCCCCTGTTGTCTTTCATGTTGGCAGTACCTCCAGAGTTTCATCCGCTTTGCGCCGGGAGGTTACGCTTCCTACTGCGCTGAGAGGCTGCGCCGCACCGTCATGAACGGAGAGAGGGGGGAGCCTCCAGCTTGGCTGGAGCTGCAGGTAAAGCAGAAACGGCTCAGAAACAGAAAGTTTCTCTTTGGTTTGGAGTTTACTGTGACTCAAACACTCATGAATTTATCTACCGATTGTGTAACTGTTTTACACATGTTTCTAACTGAAAGGATCAAAGGTCAACTTCAACTCACATCAAAACGTTTGCAGCTGTGAGGCGGAATTGGATTGTTGGATTGAAGTTGAATTTATATTTTTAATCTAAATTAAAAATTTAGTTTTTGTGGCCTATTTAAAACACAGTGACAAGGTTTTGTAACAATACAAAGTGCATATGAGTGCTACACTTTACACATGCATTACACACAACCACGCATCATGCAAACAACACGCACAGAATAAAGATAAATAATGTGATGTTAAAATGCTCATAAATTGATTAAAATGAACAGCATTAACAAGAAATTAATACACACAATAATTTTAAATCAACACAAATAATTAAAAACTATTAAATACTCTGCAGCGATTGCACACGAGGTAAATATTGTTGTTTAAGGCACACATTGCTGTGGGGAGAAAGCTGTGCTTACGCCTGTTTGTCCAGGCTTTTAATGCTTTATAACTCCTCCTGGAGGGTAGCAGGCTGAATCATCAGTTACTTTAAATTTTTAGTCAGCAGTGGGATGTGTTGAGCAGCCAACATGCATTCATGGTACAAACATGGTACGAATTTTAAAAAAAAAACTAAGTAAACAGCTATATGATGCAAAAGTGATGATGTGTGAACCTCACTGTACATACAGATGCTACCATTTAGAATTACCTTTCCCAGTCAAAGATCAGTCAGTTTCCAGATACTTCTAGTTATTGCGCTTGGGAGGCATCAGCTGGGAACACACACATGGAGCAGCTGGATGTCATAAATAGCAATATTTAACATTTTCTAGGTTGTTTTTGATTACAAAAATTAATTATTCTCCTGTCCCTGCTGTATGTAGTGCTTAGCTTGGCCCTCAGACTGAAGTCTTTGCTGTTTCTACAGATTAAAAATGCTCTTAGTGCGCATAAGTTGTCTACAAAACTCCACTTTTAAAAAATAAAGAGCAGTGAATTTGTTAACCAGAAGAATCTGTGGGACTGAGTTTAGTTTTAATTAAAAGTAGCTGAAATCTCAACGATGCCTAGCTAATATGTGATAATTACATTCATGTTTTGACACTTACAGATCTTCTGTCATGGTTTTTGTCATGTCCATGGATTATGCAGTTTACATGTGCAGAATTTCCATTTGTCATTTCTCTGATCTGTGATAGGCAACCAAGACCAAAAAGCCCATGATGGTGTCTGTGTTACTGATGGATGGGCGCTCCATTAACCTCCCTGTCGACTCAGCATCTACATCCAAAGAGATCTGCCAAATCGTCTCCAACAAAGTCAAACTAGAAGACACTTTTGGCTTTTCTCTCTACGTCGCCATGTATGAAAAGGTATGCAATGGTTCGGACATGCAGATGATGAGCTGCGTCTGTGATTTTGACCAATCAGCACATTTCAGCTCAGAAACTAAAGCTTGAAATTGTGGATCTGTGCTGAAGGTGTGGGCTCTGGGCAGCAGTCAGGAGCACGTCATGGATGCCATCTCCCAGTGTGAGCAGGAAGTGAAGAGGAAGGGAGGCCAGGAGCAGCACGCCCCGTGGCGTCTTTTCTTCCGGAAGGAGGTCTTCACCCCCTGGCACGACTGCAAAGACAAAGTCAGCACAGACCTCATCTACAAGCAGATCATCCACGGCCTAAAGTTTGGAGAGTACCAGAGCAAAAAGGTGGGTTCATGATCCTAAGAAAGCCTCCCATAAAATCCCAGCCTCACAGCTGATATCTGCTCCCTGCGTTTCACCGTCACAGGAGGATGACATGGTTCAGCTCGCTGCTAAACATTTGTACATCCAGCATGGCTCTGACAGCCGTCCAGAAAATGTGAGAGAAGCCGTTCAGGATTGCATCAGCAACGCACTGCTGGAGGCCAAGTCAGAAGCCAAATGGATTCAGATGATCAGCACTGCTCACGCTCAGGTCAGTACAGCTTATCTGAAGGACAGCATCAAGAAAAAGCTCTTATAAGGCTTTGAGTGAATTAAATGTTCCTTATCTGCATCTATACAAGGGCCAGTTTCTGACTTCGAGACAAAAAGCAGACTCAGTGAAGGCAGAGTTTGTCAACTTTGCCAGGGAGAAGTGGCCCATGTTCTTCTCCAGGTTCTTCAAGGTTGCCAAACAATCAGGTGGGTGTCTGGTTATGGTGCAGTGAAGCCATACAGCAAAAAAACTACAACCATAAACCTTCCAAGATTTGATGGACGGTCTCTGAGACATTTATCTGAACAGGAATTTCAGGGTAGAACAAACTGTTGTTTTTACTGGAATTTATTTTATAGGGTGTCTTGGGATTTAGAAATGTTCAAAGTGAGCAGACTTGACTGTGTCCGTCTGTTTTGTAGAAAAAGGTAGATGCAAATATCTCCACTGTTTTGCAGTAGCTTTGCAGACCAGTTTGATGGTTAGACAACCACCAAGCTTTTTCACCAACACAAAACACGTACAGTACTTTACTTACCAAATTATAAACTGGAAGACTAGGCTCAAAGAGAGTGATTGAGATTTTCCCAGTTTTCCTCATTGCTGCCTTGTTTTACAGTAAATACGATGGTTCCCTCTCAGGTTTGAACATGCTGATAGTGGAAAATGTGGAGTCAGATCTGAGTGAGTTTGGCTTTCTCTGTGTCATATTATGTCTAAGCTGCAGGTTTGTAAGGTGAAAGCGCACGGCACTGTTCGTGGAAACACGACACCACCATGATAGAGTGATAGAGATAGTAGTTTGTATTCGGTATAAGAAAAGCAAAATAAAAAGACATGAGAAACTTGAAAGGGTGTAGATGGAAGCTAGAGCCTACCCATTACAAATATGAAAACACATGAGTAAGTTTAAATAAAGGGGGAAAAAAAATCAACAACAAAAGTAAACACATCATTCATGATAAAAGCAACTTATAAATAAACTCCATTAATATCCACAAGATCTTTAGGATTTCATTTGTCATGATAATTATGAATTTATTTCTATACTTTAAAAAAAAGTATATATATATATATATATATAGAGAGAGAGAGAGAGAGAGCTTAATTTTAGGTGGTCAAAGCAACAGTTCCCAGTGTTTCTTCTAGGTTTTTGGCATTGCAGACTGTGGGATGAGTTCCACAGTTTGACACCAGTCATTAATATGCAATGAATCTCTGTGTTTGTCCAGGCATGTCAAACTGGTCCAGCAAAGGGCCGTGTGGCTGCAGGTTTTTGTTCCAGCCAGCCAAGAGCACACAGTTTGACCAATCAGCTGTCTGAAGACTGAGATCAGTTGATTGAATCAGTCAAATCTGGTGTGCTGCTGCTTGGTTGGAACAAAACCTGCAGCCACACGGCCCTTTGCTGGACCAGTTTGACATGCCTGGTCCAGACCTTGGGTTTTTTTTAAACATATTTATCCAGCATCTATCCAACATCTTTTTTATCCATCTTTTTAAACGGCTTCTACATACAGAGTGGTAATTGGTTATTATTTGCTCTGTACATAATTTAAATTGTGTTGATTAAGGAGTGGCATTGCTCTCTTAAGGGACATGCAACTCCCACAGATTTGCATCTTTGTGGTGAACAATTAGTAGTGCAACAAAATAATCAACCCAAACAGCTGTAGCATCTTTTTCCTCGAGCTTAGTTCTTAGTTTATGCAGCACAAGATTAGGTTAATTGTGACATTAGAGTCAAAGACAGCCAAACATTTAATTTACTAACTATACATTCAAGTCTCGATGCTAAAATAATTTGTCAGTCTCTTTGTTGATAACTATGTTTGCCATCAACCTGAATTTGTCTAGTTTCCATTAATGTTTCCAGGTCCTCCACTGCCAAAAAACAAGTTTATTGTGGCTGTAAACTGGACTGGTATCACATTCCTGGATGAGAGGGAGAAGAGGCTGCTGGAACTCTCTTTCCCAGAAGTCACTGCAGTCAACACCATAAAGTAAATGTGCTACTTACTGGTCCAGGATAATCAGAGGGAAAGTTTAGTTTACTGGAGAAGCTTTGATCCCTCATGTTGTTTACTGTAACTCAGGGAGGGTAAAGCATCTGGCCTGGCTGTGAGTCTGCTGACACTGAAAGGAGACTTCACCCTGAGTGGATCCACTGCTGCGGACATGTCTGAGCTGATCACCATGTTCCTCAGTGGGCTGACGGAGCGATCTGTGTACGCTATGGCTCTGAGGGAAGTCAGCAGTCAAGGTCTCGATCAAAGCTGAGCAGCTCATTTAAGATTTATTCCTGCTGACTGTCAGTTCACTGAACTCTTTGTTGCCTTTTACTCCTTTCCAGAAGACCCCACAATCCTCAGCTTCAAAAAAGGAGAGCTCATTATACTTATCAAAGATAATGAGTTCTCTCAGCAGCGCGGCTGGCTAAATGGTCAAAATGACAGCACCAAGAAAACTGGAGCTGTCCCGATTGATGCCATCTCAATACTGCCAATGCTCAGCAAACCCACCAATGAGCTCATGGTATGGACTTATAAATATCACATCTTTTTTAGCTGAGATTTGTCACCTGGCTCTGTTGAGTAATAAATGTGTTTCCTTCATTTCAGAGCCTCTTTAACCTGTCACCCAACCAGAGGAAGAACTTCATACAGGCTAACCAGAAGGAAATGGGAACAGTGGAGAGGCTGGCTCCTGCTACGCTGAAAGAGTTCTCTCTCGAGTATTTCAGGTTAGATGTTGCCTCATTTTACTGCTCCCTGCAGGGGAGTGTGTGTATGGAGGGTCAGGGGAGTATTTCTAACAGCAGTAATATTCCTTGATCCTACAGGCAGCCCACGAAGGATGTGAACCGTCAGGTGATTTCTAGGAATGCCACACCTGAGAAGCTGTGGGCCCACTCCAGAGAGCCAATCAGACAGCCGCTCCTCAAGAAGCTGATGGGCAACTCGGAGATCAGCCACAAAGCCTGCCAGGCCTTCACTGATATCCTCTACACTTTAGAAAGGCCACTAACTACTGTTTCTGTGTGTCAGTAACCAGAAGTGTTCCTGGTGTAACTAGCTAAAGCAGGAACTATCTGAAACGGGTTGGTTTTTCTGTCTATGACCACATTTAAGCATTTCATAAGTATTACAACTACCATATCGCACCATACCGTAAGCTATCATACTGCAGCATAACCTACTGTACCGTAGCATACCATACCATACCGCACCGTACTGTAGCATACCATACCGCATCGTACTGTAGCAAAACCTACCGCACAGTACCGTAGCATACCATACCATACCACACCGTACCATACCCTACCATACTGTAGCGTACCATACCATATGATACCGTACTATAGCATAACCTACCGTACTGTAGCGTAGCATACCAAACCATACCATATGCTACCGTACTGTAGCATATAGTACCATACCACACTGTACAATAGCATACCATACCATATGCTACCGTACTGTAGCATATCGTACCATACTGTAGCGTAGCATAACCTACCATACCATATTCTACCATACTGTAGCATAACCTGCTGTACTATAGCATACCATACCATACCTCACTGTACCATACCCTGCCATACTTTAGCATACCGCACCGTACTGTAGCATACCATACCATACCGTACCGTACCAACTTTATTTATAAAACACATTAAAAAACAGCCAAATGTGATGTGCAATAAAAGAGTATCACTTAGAATTAAAGGAAAGGTGTACAAGACTAGTAGTAAGGCCAGCGATGTAATATGGTTTAGAGACAGTAGCACTAAAGAATAGACAGGAGGCAGATCTTGAGGTTGCAGAGACTAAAATGTTGAGGTTCTCTTGAGGAGTGACGAGGATGGATAGGATCAGGAATGAGTGCATCAGAGGGACAGCACATGTTAGATGTTTTGGAGAAAAAGCCAGAGAGACCAGACTGAGATGGGTTGGACATGTACTAAAGAGGGATAGCGAATATATTGGTAGAAGGATGCTGAGGCTGGGACTGCCAGGCAGGAGGTCTAGAGGAAGACCAAAGAGGAGATTTATGGATGTTGTGGGGGAAGAGGATGCAGAGGATAGAAATAGATGGAAACAGATGATTCGCTGTGGTGACCCCTAAAGGGAAAAGCCGTAAGGAACAGAAGATTAAAAAACAACCACATCTGAAACAAATTGCTGCACATAACTAAACACTTAAAACTAGGGCTGGCTTTAAAAAATCAATTTATCGATTTGAATCGATTAAAATTTAATAAATCCAATATCGATTAATAAAGCTGAAATAAATTTTTTTATATGTAGTCTTTTCTGGTAACGTGACTGTATTCTCTGACTTACTGCGACTCTGTGCGATCTTAGCATATATATATATATATATGCATATATATATATATATATATATATATATAGGGATAATGCCCGACGAGGTGGCTTCGCGTCGGACGGTTCACGCCTCTGCGTCGTCCATTAATTTATGATAATGGGCACCTCGTTACCTCGTATTAATGCGTTAATGTTGTTTTTTTAATAGTAAAATCGTAATTTTTTCACAAGAAGCGGCTGAATGGACTATTTCTTGTGACGAGTTGCCAAGGTAACAGGCTCTGACACAGAACCTGCAGCTCGGTGGGCAGTTACGTGACACAAACATTTCAGAGGATGGGTGCAGCTCTTACAGCTTGTGTGTGTCCATGGGATGATGCGACATGTTATTTCAAACAGTCAAAGTCCACAGATAGTTTCCTACATCGTTAAATAAGCCTGCAGGCTGCTTTAACAGCAACTCCCCGTCACAGACGTGATCTCCAGGGGCAACTCTTAACCGGCTCTGACACAGAACCTGCAGATTGGTCGGCCGCAGCTGTTATATTAGACCAGATCAGTGGAGAGAAGGGAGATGATTGCTTAAGGTTGTGTTACATGACACAAAGTGTCATTTCAGAGGGCGGGTGCAGCTCCTACAGCTTATGTGTGTCCAAACAGTCAAAGTCCACAGATCGTTTCCAGCATCGTTCTTTTTTTTTTTTTTTTTTTTTTTTAACCTGTCTTGTCCAGCATTGTTGCAAACAGAATGATTGTCTGGCTGCTGTCTGGTGCTGGGCAATTTTACTCTATCAAGCAGGGATTTATACTACATGTATAAAGTCCCTCTTGATGAAAAACTTTATTAAATCAGACTCTTAATGCTGGACTCGACCGGAGGGGACAGAGAGAGAGAAAAGAAAGTAGAGAGAAGAGGGAGGGGAGAGAGAGGGACAGAAAGGGTGTGGGGAGTGCGGGTGGGGACTTGAAACATCATACAGAAGACCATGTAATCCATACTACTTACAACATATATAGCTACGATCATCCTAGCCAGTAGGTCATTACACAACTAGTTGATAATAGTAACAATAATAATAATAAGAGTAAGAGTAATAATAATAATAAGAACAGAAATAATTAAAAAAAGAAACAAAATATGATAATAGATATAAGTGAAACTGCTGTATTCAAGAACACGCGCAGAGAAACCTGTGTGGATGTGTTGGAGAACTCGGCCACACGGCGACGCAAAGACTGTGTGGAGATGTTCAGGAAGGAGTGACCATGCAGAGTGATCATGCAGATGCCACCTCACTTGAACAGAGGCCAGAGTCAGGCCAGCGGTCCCGAGACCCAGGCCACCAGCCCCCCCGCAGGCAACAGATCCCGACCGGTCCACAGAGACGACCACTCGCCCGCCCAGGAAGGCAGCAGCAGGAGACCCCAGCAGGAGCCGCCCCGCGGACCCAGGGCACCGGCCCCGGCGGGCCGAGGCCAGCAGTCCCCGACCCCCCCGGGCACCGGCCGCCCGGGACAGACGGGGCAGAGGGCCCGGGCCCAGGAGAGCAGGGACACTCCCACCCCCCACAGGCCGAGGGCCAGCACGCCACCCGGGGGGACCCGGCCCGCCCAGATGGCCACCACCAGAGGCCAGCCCCACACCCCAGCGCCCAGCCGCACACCCCGAGAACCAGTCCTGCCCCCCCCCAGACCAACACACACACACACAAACACACACACTCTCCTTCCACTCCTCCATTTATCCTCCCACGCATACACCATTCAACCCTCACATACTCTGTCCTCCCACACACACACACCATCCTTCCACCATCCATCCTTCCACACACACACCATCCTTCCTCCCACACACTCACCATCCTTCCACCATACACTCTCCCACACCTATCCCATCCTCCCACACACACATCATCCCTCCACCACTCATCCTCCCACACATACACCATCCTCCCTCTCACACACCATTCATCCACCTTCACACCTCCCATACACACACACACACCTTCCTTCCACTACCCATCCTCCCACACATACATCATTCTCCTACACCAAACATCCACCTTCACGTACCCCATCCTCCCACACACACACACCACCCCTCCATCACCCACTCTCCCAAACATACACCACTCCCCCACACACACACCATCCTCCCTCCCATACACCATCCATCCTCCCGCACACACACCATCCTTCCACCATCCATCCTCCCACACACTCCCCCATCCCTGCACCATACATTCTCCCACACATACCCCATCCTCCCACACATACATCATCCCTCCACCATTCATCCTCCCACACCCACACCACCCCCCCTCCCACACACCACGCATCCACCTCCACACACCCCACCCTCCCACACACCATCCCCCCACACCCACACCACTCTCCCACCCACACACCCCCCCCCCCCCAACACACACACACACAAACACCATCCCCCCACCACCGTCCTCCCGCCACCCCACGCCACGGGGGGACAGCCCCAGCCAGGAGGCGAGGAGACACGAGCCAGGCCCCCAACCACCCACCCCGCCCCCGCCCCCCACTCCCCACCCCCAAAACAGCACCTTCCCCCCAGGGCCAGCAGCCAAAACCCCCCGGGACAGCCCGCCTACGCCCCGGGCCATCCATGGAGACAGGGGCGCTTGAAGACCCCATCCCCCCTCCCTCCCCCACTAGTGATGGAATATATTATGTGCTGTTTGCAATTAAAAAAAGAGGGTTAAAATTGGGGGGCAGTAACTGCATTGAGGAGGGGGTGGGGCCACCTGAGCAGTCCCACCCACCTGACCTCGCATGTTCCACCCCCCAAAACGTGTTTGTATGTTGCAAATGTTATTTGTGCTCAGTGACTAAGTGGAATTAAAAGCTGGGAGGCATGCTGCCGCTCGGCGAAGCAACAGGGCCACTATGATGACCCCCCTGCCCCGCCCAGCGCAACAAGCACACCTCCCACAGCCCTACCTGTGTATGTAGTGAAGAGTGGGGGAGGGGAGGGGTCAGGAGATGTAGGTCCAGAGGGGAGTAAGCCTCTCCCCTGGAAGACGACCCGCCAGTGGCTTAGGGCGCCCCCGTCCCCCGCCGGCCCCGAAGGGCGTCACAGGCCCGGAGCAGGCACCCCAACCCAGGCACGCCACGAACCCCCCCAGGGGCCAGCCACCAGCCCAAGGGGCCACTTTCCAGCATCGTTCAGTAAGCCTGCAGGGTGCTCTGATCTGGCGTCTGCTGCCTGGCATCTGAGTTTCTGTTGCCACGGTTACCAACCACCGTTTAGTCAGCGCAATAATTTACAACAATAAGTCTATTTGACTTCTTTCATAGGTGTCCATTATCACTTTTTAAATGGTCACCTTCCAGCCAATCAGAATGGAGTATTCACCCGGACCATGGTTTATATATATATATATATATATATATATATATATATATATATATATATATATATATATATATATATATACAAGCTGAATATTTACGGCCTTGTAGGAATTTGAGTATTATTACGGATTAAAATTGAGCCATTATTATCTGTAGGTTTTATTGACATTAACACGTTTTGTTGTTGTTGTTGTTGTTTAGTTTTGTGTGTGTGTGTGTGTGTGTGTGTGTGTGTTTTGTTTTGTTTTTTCCCCATCACAGCGTTTCTGGGCCTGAATCTGAAAAGTTTTATAAATAAAAATTAGCCAATGTGAAAGCTTGTGTACATAGAGGGACGGCCATTTAGCTGTAGTGTTTAAGTACAGTGATGTGTGTGATTTCCACAGCCAGCACTGGATCTAGTTTCTTAAGATACTGACTAAGCACATTAAAAATAAAAGATCACCATTATCCAGCAGAGGTAAAAGAAAAAAATAGCTGATGTCAAATATTCTCTTGTTTTGAAAGAGAAATTGGATTTATTCTTAAAAAAAAAAACAACCTTACTTTTAGCTTGGATATGAGGTTTTCAGTGTGTGTCTTAAATACCTAAATAGGATGAAACTAGTTCCAGTTTAATCCCCTGAGCCGTTAAAAGCTTAAGAAGATAAAATGACTGCCTTTTACCTTTTGAAAACAAAATATATTTTGATTTTGTTGCGTTTAGCACCAGCTTAAGTTGGGTTAAGTGAATCTGAATAACATTAAAGGCAGACTGGAGGTATTCAATGGTTTTGAATATTGAAGAGGATGAACCATAAATAACTGTATCATGTGTGTAAAAATGATAGCATTCAGGTTCAGACAGAGATTATTCATATATATGGAAAAAAACAATGTTACCTGGACAATCTTAGAAAATAATATGAACACTGCTTTCGACATGGAGAGAAAAGTGAAGGCTCCTGCATGGTCTGCTAGATCAAACTGAAATTTTTGATCAACCAAAAGCTCATCTGTGAGCTGAACAGATGAATTTTGGTTCATCAAGTAAACCAAATTCTCTTTCTTAGCTACCTCATCTCAGTTCTGCCATCATTAGATAAAAATAGTAACTCAAGCTTTTCCTTGAAACATGCTTGTCATCAATGTTTCCTTGACTGTTGCGCACCGATCCTGAAGTATATGGGAGATTATCCCACCAGGCAGATGCAGAGTGCGCTTGACCTCACCAACCAGATTTTTGGCCCTGCCACTGAAAATGAGGCGCTGAGGGATGAGATCTACTGTCAGGTCATGAAGCAGATGACCAGCAATAACAACAGGTAGTCCTGTTATTTCTCTTATTGTAACCTGCCACTAAAAGGCTATTTTATTTGCCTTTGTATGTGCATCCAAACACCTGAGTATTGACATATTGGTAATCCTCTTCTTAAAAGGATTATTACTCTTTTAACTGATCAAATAAACTGGACAAAAATAGGACATTTAGGCTCTTTTTTCAGTGTGTAAATCTATGTTTTAATGCAAGAATAGTTGGGGGACAAAGATCACATCTTCTTGAATGCATTGTGTTTTTCCTGCAGGTTCAGCATAGAGCAGGGCTGGCAGTTGCTGTGGCTCTGCTGTGGTCTGTTTCCTCCCAGCCAATCTCTTCTAAAGCATGCTCAGCGATTTCTGGAATCACGTCGCAGAGAGCCCCTCGCCTCCGACTGTCTGCAGCGGCTGCAAAGCTCTCTGAGGTTTGACCTATAAGTTGTGCTGCATGACTTTTCCCAAATGCACAGAAACATTTAGATGCAAGACACAAATACATGCTAGTGTGTTGGGAGCTTTTTAAAATAGCATAGCACTTGCATCACTCTGACCCTGGGTTTGCAGCTTTACACAATATGACACTGTGCTGTGGTGAGAAGAGGAAATGGCATATTTTAGTGTCATAGTGTCATATTTTCTTTCTGGTAGCTGGTGAACTAAGTTGTAGAGGTTCTCATTTTATGTCTGAGAGCAAGTTGGGCAGTGTGAGGCTAAACTTGCTTGCAGCAATAAATGCATTCACAGCAGAAGCTCTTAATGCGAAACTGTTGCACCAGCTTCACAGCAGGGTAACCACCCACACTCTTCATATGCTCCCTTTACTCTCTTCAAAACCACTGATAAACTGAACAAATAAGAAAAAAATGCAGAAGCAGAGTGGACTTACTCCACTCTTGTTGCTTATATAGAAGTTTGTTTTCACATTTTTTTATCATGACAACCTAAAAACCCTAAAAAAGTGGAAAATGATAGATATATTGCTGCATCTTTCAGAATGGTTTGTAAATCATGCTACCACGTTCTGGATGTTGGCCGCCACCTGGGAGTTGGAGGATTCAGGTTGCGGCCATTGGCGGACTGGTTGCAAACCGGCTGCTACCGCTTTCAGAATGGTTAATTAATGTTGCTACCGCTCGGAAGAATGGTGACTTCTGTGGTGATTTATAGATATAAACAGGTATTCAAAACAACGAACCATGGAAAACTTTATCACCCTAAAGAAACACATTGAGCTGCTATTGGCTCAAGTGCGGTTGTTGTGGCTGCTCCCTGTCAATGCATATTTCACTTTGATAGCGGCTGCTACTGAACAATCTGCTGATGGTGTGCTATGATGGTTCACCAGTCAAAGGTGCCAAAGGCCCACTCGATGCCCGCAGTAGGCTTTTGTGACCGTTAAAATAATATTATTTCTATTTGTGTCTGTATTTAGAAATTAGTCCATCTCAGGTTTTCTAATTTTTTTTATTTATTCATAATTTCCTCCCATTATTAGGGCACACATTTGGCTGCAGTAGCCAGGATCTGGTGGGTGAGTGTAGATGACCTGCAGCAGTCCTCTCTTGCCCCGTACAACACCTCCTGTAGAAAGACAGAAACTGAGCGCTTTTCAGCAGCTCAATCTTTCTTCAAGTCCTCAGTCCGTCAATGACCATGACCTGAATCCTCCAACTCCAAAGTGGATGCAAACATTCTGAACGTGACAGCATGTTTTATAAACCATTTTGCAGCCATGTGACTCTACCATTTTCCAAGCTGTTGCAACATTTTTAGCCATTCTGAAAGCGGTAGCAGCCAGTGTGACTGAATCTAGAAGCTGTGAGATTCAAATCCTGCTTTCTGATGGCTGAAATTCATCAGATATTGTTCCTTCTGTGTTTATAATCAAGGCAGCTTCACAGCCTCAAATTCATCCTGCTGACGTTTTACCTTTTAGTTAGTAAATCCTGAACATTTCATCCTTCTTTGTCATAAAAATTTTATTACATTAATATTTAAGATATGATTTACAAGAAATATGTGTAAAGAGAAAACTGCTGCTTAAAGCTGTTTTTTTGTTTAGTGTTTGTAAAGCAAAAGTTTCTTTATTTAGCATTGCCTTTAAAGGAAAAGGATATTTTGTACGTAATAATGCAATTAATCGTGATTAATCACAAAAAGTTCTTGAGATTTATTGCAGTTAAAAATTTTAATTGTTGCTCAGTACTTATACATACATATACATACACATATATACATACATACCCACATATGTTCATCTCTACATACACCTAACCATATACGTATAAACTAAATAAGACTAGAAGACGTCAGATTTTCGTAACTTTCCATACCATTTCTAAATATCCTATTCTACGACTCCTTCTATAATTTCCCTGGCATCTGCTTGTTCTATAAACAGGTTAAATAATTCCCTGATTTGATCATATAATATCATATTATTCTTTCATTTATATGTTATTGTTTCCATTCATTTGCATTGAACCATTAGTTTTATCCATGTGCCAGTATTGGGGGGATCCAAAGCTCCTAGTTTGCTCGAGTATAGTCCCAGATGAAGACTGGTTTGGTACCAATGCATCAAGATCAGTTTAGGATCCAAAAGAAAGTTAATTGACAAAATTGTTCTGATTTTATTGAGCACCGCTTTTCATCTATTTTCTACATTCCCAAACACAATGTATTACAAATAGACATATTATTATTGTATTCATTTAGTTTGACGGGGTAATGTATGTTTGCATTAGCTAGTTATGTTGTAACGGTTTTAACCTAGTGTTAGTAGTTAGTCTCTGAGATTTTATATTATTAAAATTTAAACCGTTCTTCCATCTTGCCTGGTTGAAAAAGATGATTAATGGCTTATTGATCTTCACATATTCTATTACTTCATGCCAAACATTTATCATATTAAAAACTACAGGATGATGAGTATGTTTCCTTAAATATTTATACTCAGCCAAATAAATATATTTTTTTGTACCTTTATTTAACCAGGAGGAACCTCAGTGAGATTAAAAAGCTCTTTTTGTTCTGGCCAGCAATATAAAAGCAATGGTGGTAAAACAGATCCTCATTCTATACTTGTCCATGCTGTTTTTTTTTCTTTCAAAAAATATAAAAAAAAGCACATTATTCTTCTTATTTGTGTTGCTCAGTAGTACCATTGAAGGTTTTGGCATTTTAAGCCCCCTGCATCAAATAGTAGGTACAACAAGGATAAGCGGACTCTCTGACTTCTCTTGTTCAAGGCTTTCAGTAGAAGTTAAGAAGCTAAGTAGCAGCTAGATGCTGCTGATCAAATGCACTTGATCTATTGATCATCAGCATCTGTGAGCAAATCTATAAAGGCAGATGTTTTGGCAACGTTTATTTGTATTAAAGGTGGATTTTGTAACGTTCGTCAGTAAATATTTCTCCACAATGGGGCAGAGTTTTACTAGATGAGGTTTCTGTTTATTTCTGATTAATTAATTTTTTTAAAAGTGGTGATTGTACTGCTGACACTGTGAGCTGGTCACCGTAATACAGTTCAGCTCAATTCAGCTTTATTTTTACAGGACTTATTTAAAAGTAATTTTAAGGCAGCTTACAGACATAATCAGGACAATCTCAGTGATAATACAAACCTATTGATAAAAAATGGTTTAATTAAGGAAAACCAACGGATTGTATTGAATCTTCTCTTCAATTCAGTCCTCCGCCCTGAATATAGTTATCTTTACAGTTTAAATCCTACAGTTATATACGTGTAGTACACATATGAGCAACCATGCCATTTTACATATGAGTCCTGTCTTATCAGTGTCCTTGTTGACCCGTGACTGTTATTCAGTGGTAACTCACACATACCAGACATTGGAGGCTTTGTGCCTCATCATATGTCAACACACAAGCCAACATCGAGGAGTCAGCTGAGAAACGTTAGAGCTGCAACATAAACTCATTCACAACTCTGAGGCAAGGCACGTTTATTCATATAGCACATTTCATACATAATATACATACATGAGCTTTACATAACTGGAAGAAGATGCAAGCAGTGAAACAATTCAAATCACATTAACACATAATTAAAAAAAGTCTAATAATCACAATAAAATATATAAAATCATAAAATAATTCAAATAAAATGATTAAAAGTAAACAGCAGTCTAGATAAGTTAACAGATACACTGCAGATCTGATTCACAGCTGCATGAGAAAAAAATGTTTTTAACATTTGGTGTTTAGTCCGGATTCTGGTCTAGATTCTGGTCCAGATTCTGGTCTGGACTAGTCCTATTCCTTGAATCTAAGAGCTCTGCTAGGTTTCTATTCTCTGAACATTCCACAGATGTAATCTGTGTCTAAACAGTTGTGTGATTTGTAGACTATCCATATGGTTTTAAAATCTATTCTGTGACTGGAAACCAGTGTAACTATGTTAAAACTGGTGTGTTGTGTTTAAATCCCGTAGCTCTTGTTACAACTCTAGCAGCAGCATCTGGATGAGCTGCAGATGTTTTCAGGCAGTCCTGTTAATCCAGCCTACTGGAGCTGAATGCATGGATGAGTTTCTTCTGGTCTTTCTGGGAGACGAAATCTTTAACTTTTGATGTTTTTGAGTTAGTAAAAAACTGCCTTGATGACAGTCATGTCTTTGAACACACCAAGGTTATGAACTTGTTCTGTGACTATAAGAGCCCATGTTTAAATATAATGGTACCAACAATATAAACTGTTATTTTAGCAGGAGAAATGTTGCAGGTTCTGCATGAGATTTCAGTCCTGCACCACCCAAAATATGTCAACGACCTTTGGATTTTGTCTTTGATGCTGAACACATTTTTCTTTGTGAGAAAAGTTGTAGGTGATTGATTCCTTCAAGTTATTGATGTTGAAGGTGGGGCAATTGAATCATGGGTGTGTACTTAGTTTTTCTACCCACTGCTTTTACATTTTGTTTTAGTTTTTCTTTAATGGAAAATGAAATATGTGGAAAAAATGTACTTGGTTTTAAATGCAGATGTGGACAGGCAGGAAGTGAGTTCATAGAATATCTAATATCAATATAAGAACTTTTTACAAGCAGTGAACCATTTAACCATCAGTTTAAATGAAGTACAGCATAAAGGAAACTAAATGCAATGTGGCTAATCTGCTGATCTGTTCCAGGATGGAGCCCAGGAAGCTCCCACCACACCAGGTGGAGGTAGACGCCATCCAACAGAACAGCACCCAGATCTTCCACAAAATCCACTTCCCCAACGACACAGACGAGGTACGAACATGGACTTATTTTACCTGTAAAGTCAAAAGAAAAGAACAGAAAAAGCTCATCAGTATTCTTTCACTTTTTCTGATCACTTCTTTCCTGTTTTTCCAGGTATTTGAGGTGGCAACCAGCACCAGGATCAAGGATCTCATCCAGAATATTTCCAAGAAGCTTAACCTGACTTCAGCAGACGGCTTCAACATTTTTGTCAAAACACATGACAAGGTGTCATTTTTTAGTACCTCTTCAGTAACCTTTTTATGATTAAAAAAAAAAAAAAAACTTACTAATCTTAGTTTTTTATTTCCAGGTTCTCAGTTTAAATGAAACAGACTACTTCTTTGACAGCTTGAGACAAATCACTGACTGGTCCAAGAAATCCAAGGGGCTCAAAGATGGTAACAGCACATCGTGTGATTATAGCGACAGCTGGAAGTTTGAGGCTTGTCTATATTTACCAGTGTGTGTGTGTGTGTGTGTGTTCTGAAGGTGGACCAGCCAACATAACCTACCTTGTGTTCTTCATGAGGAAGTTGTGGTTTAACGTGATCCCTGGCAGAGACATAGAGGCTGATCTTATCTTCCATTTCCCTCAGGTACATTTAAATATGCACTTATCATTTTACAGACATGTATGTTTTTTGTTGGGTTTTTTTTTTCTTTCTTTTTTTCTCCACTGAAACAAAAACAAATATTTCCATTCATGTACTACTACCTGGCATGCAGGTGAGATCATGTCAGTAGTGGCCGTTCCACTGATTGTGATCTACAAACAGACTGGTTATTTATCAACCTGCTTGGATTAATGGTCAAACCTGAGCCCAGATCTGTTGAAAGCATCTGAAATAACAACCTCATTTACCTCTCTATGTTGCAGGAGTTACCAAAATACCTGAGAGGCTATCATGTTTGTACTAAAGAGGAAATAGTCAACATTGCAGCTCTGCTGTTCAGGGTCAAGGTTGGCACTGACAAGAACCAGTTGGTCATGATTCCCAAGATGCTGAAGGAGCTGGTGCCCGCAGACCAACTGAAAGCCATGTCCGAAAACGAGTGGAAAAAGGTACGAGGGCTGGAAGGATGATGCTGGCAGTACTGTGTAGTTCTTCATTTAAATGCATTTCATAAGAACACCTAAGCGAATCACACAAATATCCAGACTTTTCACCATCCTCTCTGAAGATTTAATCCTATAGAACACACTGATGGTCACCATCTTAGTTTTAGCATTATAATGTTAACACAGAAATAGAGTTCTTCCTGAAAGGACGTTAGAATATTTTTTATATAGAATCTCTGCTTGTTGCACAAAATTCTATATTTGGTTGATCTGAGAGGCATCAGAGGAGTTAGGACATGAAGGGGTTACTAGGTCTGCAGCAGTATTAAGGAAGATTTGTGTCCTTCAACTTCCACATGACGTCTGAAGTTTCCCTGCAGAAATATAACTCACAGTGGTGTTCTGTGTTATGACTCATTATTATGTTGAGATACTAAAATATCGACCCCACAGATGAACCAAAGAAAGGGTCAGGGCATCGCAGTCAGTGGGTTTCTTCCCCTGGTTATACACTGCCTGGCCAAAAGAAGGTCACACACTCTAATATTTGGTTGGACCGCCTTTAGGTTTGATTCCATTCCATTCCTCATTGTTTCCATGAGCTTCTGCAATGTCATAAGATTTATTTCCATCCAGTGTTGCATTAATTTATCTCCAAGATCTTGTATTGATGATGGGAGAGTCCAACCATTGTGCAAAGCCTTCTCCAATACATCCCAAAGATTCTAAACAGGGTTCAGGTCTGGTGAAAATGATGTCTCCTGTTCCCTGAACCACTCTCTCACAGTCTGAGTGCCGAATCCTGGCATTGTCATCTTGGAATATAACCATGCCATCAGGGAAGATGGAATAACCTGCTCATTCAGTATATTCAGGTATTTGAATATACAACTCACCTCATTCTTTGGACACATAATGTTGCTGAACCTAGACCTGAACCGAGACCTGAACCTGGACCTGACCAACTGCAGCAACACCAGATTATAGATTGTCCCCACAGGCTTGTACAGTAGCACTAGGCATGATGGCTGCATCATTTCATCTGTCTCTTCTTACCTTGTTGCTCCATCACCCTGGAGCAGGGTAAATCTGGACTCATCAGACCACATGACCTTCTTCCTTTGCTCCCATCGTTATGCTCCTATAGCAAACTGAAGCCTTTTTCTCTGGTTAGCCTCACTGATTTGTGGTTTTCTTGTGGCTACACAGCTGTTCAGTTCTATTCCCCTGAGTTGCCTTTACAATGTTCATGTGGAAATGTTCTTACTTTCACTATTAAACACAGCCCTGAGTTCTACTGGTGTTTTTATTCCATCTGATTTCACCAAACATCTAAGTGATCACTGATCACCATCATTAATAATTTTTTTCCTGGAAGACAACGGTTCCCCACTTTCCTTCCAGTTTTTAATAGTTTTAGACAGTTTTTAACCCAGTTTTAGTCATTTCTGCATCTCCTTAGATGTTTTCTCTGCTTGATGGCAATGATTTGACCCTTCTTAAACAGACTAACATCTTTTCCGCGACCACGGGATGCATCTTTCCACTTGGTTGTTTAAGAAGTGAGAAACTGCTCATTGCATCAGTTGGACTTAAATAACTCGATGCAGCTGAATGATGATCACCCTGCAGTAATTATCCAATAAGTGTTGCTTGGTTAAATCCAGGTGATCACTTTTTTTCCTTTTTCTTTTTGGCCAGGCAGTGTATGGTGGCTCACAGTATCTTTCAACATCTGCCTTAATTTGATTTAGAGTCCACCTGTTTTTATAAAAAGTTTTACACGTTAGTATGTTATAAAAACTCATCCTGTCATGATCAGGTTTCAAAATTAGGGAAATACAGTCTGTTATAAATGAGAACTCATGACACATTACACTGTGTCATTATTTATTTAACAAAAGCTGAGCTCAAAATGCAGAAGCATAAACACTCCATGATTCAGCAGCTTGTAGAACCTTTAGAACCTTTAGCAGCAACAACTTCCAGTAAAAAGGTTCAGTATGTTATCAGTCTCTCACATCATTGGTCTGCTCATCTTTAGTTCACTGTGGGTTTTGGCTCTTTAAAGGTCCCATCACACTAGCACTAAAGACAGGAGGCAGATCTTGAGGTTGCAGAGACTAAAATGTTGAGGTTCTCTTGAGGAGTGACGAGGATGGATAGGATCAGGAATGAGTGCATCAGAGGTACAGCACATGTTAGATGTTTTGGAGATAAAGCCATAACTTGTGTTTGTGCTAATGTTATTCAGATTTATGCCACATATTTATGGCAAACCAGGCAACTGATCTGTGTAAGAAGTTGTGAACCATAGTGAGGCTCTACAGCACAGAGAAAATATAGAATATCATATAGACTCATCTTTTGAAATGCATGTACTGTATGAACAATAGTACCATTATAGATCCCCCTCTCAGTGGCAGTGGGAACATACCCTGAAGGCTTGGGGGGCCTGAAAGAAAATCACTGACCTCATTAAAAGCAGTGCAGACGTTTTGCAAAACAAGTGCTGTGTGGTGACATGAGATGTGTGTTTTTACATTTTCAGAATATTGTCGCCACTTTTAACAAACAAGCTGGTTTGACTGCTGATGAAGCAAAAGTGACATTTTTGAAAGCGGTTCACCACTGGCCGACGTTTGGCTGTGCCTTCTTCGAGGTGAAGGTAAGCCCTGATGTCAATGAAGCACAAATGGAGCTTTTTCTCTTATCTATCATCAGTTTCAGTGAATGAGTGGTTTATCTTTTTGTCTTGACTCTTCTAGTCTGTTGCAGCTGCTGTTGCAGCAGAAGGCAATCAGCCACAACTACCCTGCTCATTTACTTGTCTAAATTTCTTTCCAGCAAACATCAGAGCCAGATTTTCCCGATATCGTACGAATAGCCATCAGCAAGCAAGGACTTACGATCATCCACCCTAAAACTAAGGTTGAATATAACATTTTAATGACAATATTTAAGTCAACTTCGTCGTCTTACATGTCACCATTAACATTTTTATTTCTTTTCAAAGGCGGTTCTGGCTAATCACCCTTTCAACCGCATTGCTAATTGGTGCAGTGGAAGCACCTACTTTCACATGACTGTAGGCAGCTTAGTGAAGGGAACCAAATTCCTGTGTGAAACATCACTGGTAAGCTGTAACTAAACAAATGTTAAATGATCTGAGAGCTAAAGTGTGTTATTCACCATTCCTGTTCTTCACCTTTGTCTGCTTTTAAAAGGGCTACAAGATGGACGATCTTATAACCTCATATGTCAACATGTACCTAAGAGAGGGGAGGGCAGTGCAAACCAGGAGCCATCGCTTCAACATGTGAAGTCAGCAACACATCAGCAACACAGGAAGTCAGGTTTATTTGCGCTGAGGGAAAAAAGACATTGATTTTTCAGTTTTTATTTAAAACCACTTCTGTTGAAACATTTCCAAGTAGCCAAGTGAGGAGAAAGTAATCAGTTATTTTACACATTTACTTAAAAACTTAAACTGTTCTTAATGAGCCATTAATTCTGTTCAAAAATGCGTTTTCCTTTCCAGAAGCAAAACTCATCCAAGATGACTGAATGTAAAACACCTTTATGTTGTTTTTTATATGTGTGAGTGAATCAGCTTTATTAATGAGCATTTTAAATAAGGAGCAATCTTGTAAACCCTGTAGTTCAAGCCGACATGTATTTAGTCAGGATTTCATGCATAACAATCCTCTCATAGCAGTTTTGTCATCTTGCAGGTTTATAGTAACTTTTACTTGTGACGACTGGAATCAGCATTTGTTTAATGTTAGCATGAAGCGACACATCATTAGCTTTGTGCTTATAAAGTTAAACGGCTCATAAATGCATAGAATTAAATTGAATTTTACTGTTGTTCTGCCACCTTTTTTTTTTCTGTAGGACTCAAATTGTATGGCTCCACTCTGTACTGCCAAACTTTGCTACATGTCTGTTTTCCCTATAAAAAGATGTTAAATTCAACTCCAGAGTCACTCTGTATGTCTTTTACTAGAATGAAGTACAGTAAAACAAAGAACAAATGAGGTAAAGATTAGTTGCTCCATCTAATAACAACAATAATAGCAACAAGCAATACTGGAGCTCAGTAATAATGATGATAAGTGTGACCGCATAAAAATTGTGGTTCCAGTATACCAGAGACACTGACCTGAAATAGGACAAGAGCTGGTGCATTAATGAGGGCTGCATAACAATAACAAGGAAGTTCTGCTTTTGTGTAACTAACTAGTACATGCAGGTGGTGAAGAGACATGCAGCTCACATTAATACACCAAAGATTTGCATCATAAATTTAAGTATTTGTTTATTTATCACAAGCCCTGTGGTCATTGCTGTATTCCATATCTGATGTTTTCCTAATTTTTAAGTCTGATTTTATGGTGTTGAAACAGACGGATGCTGAGCAGCAAACCAGGCTTCCTCACAAATGTAGAAGCAGAGTAGGGGAGGGTTGCAGACAGGACTGCAAGCGGTGGAATAAAAAAGCATTTTTAAGCATCCTTTAATACTAAAACCAGTGTTTTATATCAAATAATTTTAGCCACAATTTTGTTATTGTTAGTAAATGAGTACTGATTAGTTTTCAGGAGTTAAATCAATGCTTTAGAAAACTGATCTTTCACATGTAGGTTGATTTAAGATTGATAGTTTTGAGACAATTTCTGTCTTCAGTCTACAAATGCACCATAAATATGGCCTAACAAATGTCATTAATGCTGATATACCTTGTCAAAATTTCATCTAACATTCTGCACCACACACTGTTTACATGTCTGTTTATTAGCTTTTAGTCTCCTTCACTGCCTTGTTAAGCTACTTCTGTTCATGACTGGAATGGTATGAAACCAGCTGCACAGGGTGAACTGCATCGCCCCTTGTGCTTATGTATAAGTACACATGACTGGAGCCTGCTAACTGAAACATTGATACTACTGTATTAACAGCAGTCTGTGTGGGGCTTCTTCAAGTAAATATCTTTATAAATTATGTAGAAGGTCAGTACTAGGATGACTCTGTGTTCCAATGAAGGTCTGGTGAGATCGGCTGCGTCTGGGGTGATTCTAATCTGATGCAACTTTGGGTATTTGCCATGCATGTGTGCTATCATAAAGAGAGAATAGTTTTATTTATGAGTTGGACTGAAAGTAAACTTTTGCATCCATGCACAGTGGTTTAGAGAGTAACTTTCTCCAATCACGTCTCCTATCAAGCCCTCAGCGCCTGTCCTGTCAGGAGCACCTGGCCAAACCCTTCCTGCATTCACGATTGCACACGCGATGCCAAAGCAATGTTTTTACAGACGGGTTACCAGACGCGCAACAGACAAAGTAGACATCCAAACAAAGGTGGGGGGATCCATACCAATTAGGAGTTGGCAGTAGATTAACAGGGTAGTGATGTCAAAGCCTCTTCACAGTCCTGCACAGATAGTGGCTTCATTCAAGTCTACAGAATACAATTTGCATATCGATGTTACATACAAGAAAAAGGGCCGATGTGTCTGAACCACAGCTGTGAAGACCACATATGAAAGAAATATTATGCCCCTCAGCCAGAGGGTCCTTTCTCCACATCTGTCTGATGGCTATGTGACTGATTATTTTGGGCATTCCAATTCAAGATGCCCCCAGGAGGCAGGAGAGCAACAAGGGCCTCTGTTTCTACCAGGCACCCCGCCACCCCCCTTCCAGAGCTTGTTTTTTTTTCCAGTGTTCCTATAGGGCATGGGGCCCACTTTAGAATTTAACAGAGCATCTATAAAAGATTATCTCTGAGACTTTAGTCATAAACCTCACAATTAACCACACAGTCCATCTTCTATCTATCAGTGGGAGGGTGGGAGTTCATGGTAAAGCACTCGGTACACCACCAGGCCTGGTTTCCATGGAGTCATACCCAACAACTCATTGCGACTGAGGCATGCCATTCTTCTTCCCGCTGGTAAAATGCGCCACTTATTCTGACTCAAGCTATTGTGGAGCGCACAAGTGGCTCTCTGAAGAGAAGGGGATGGAGAAAGAATGGGTGGGGTCAGGGTTCAAACGAAAGGCTCCCAACGGGACTCCCTCTCTGTTATCAAATTTGTTGAGAGACAAAAAGAGCTACAGTCTCATTCCTGGGGACATCTTGAGGGAGAGAAGAGGGGTTATAGGACGACATTCTTTGTGTCCGAGCAGCAGTTTCTGCACAGAGCGGCAGATAATCTCCTGGTCTTCACTCTGGTCCACATACGACTCCCTGCTCTGCATTGACTGCTGTCCACTTTGCCTGCAAGCTGCAAAACTTTTCCTCTCAGGAATTCTGGTAAGTCTTCTTTGTGTCTGTTTTCTGTGCATGTGATACCTTAACTAGCAAAACAGTGTTTCATGCATGTGTCAAGTAGCACAGACCAAAATTACAGTGATAAATGTATTCATTTTGATCATGTACACCCTATAAAAATAATAATTTTTGCTATTTTTATAAGAAATGGCAATCTATCATCTTTTTCAAGGTTAGATGGCTGATTATCATTTAATCCACTTACCATAATTTCACATTTATTTAGTCCAGTTAACAACAGCAGACTGTGCATGTTACAGCTGTCACAGATTTGTAGAGGATCACTGCCAGGATGCTCTGTCTCCCCTTTGCCTGCACAAATCAGCTTAACCAGATCACTGTGATGAAGGGAAAATTCAGGATCGTCTCTCTCCAGGATTATCCCTCAGAGAGACACATTTCTGGAGGCTTTTCCATTCAGCTGTTCCGCTCCTGGTTTGTTATCCCTGCTGGGGCTGCATCCCTTTTCTTTACGGAGAATAAAGGCTCAGAGTTGTAACCTTGGCTGAGACATTTGGTTGTATTTCTCGCATCGCTCACTCTAAAGAGCAATACTGCTACATCTGGCTGACTCCTAATGCAGCAATGGTGAGATGATAAAAAAGGGATTAAGCCCCATCTGACAAAGACATTCCTTGTTTTTTGTGCAGTTTTTTAATTGTGTTTCACTGTTTGCTGAGTTTTTTACATGATAGATTTTAGAACTTCACCACAGCTGAAGGAATCTGATCTGTGGGATGACAGGTTCATCAGTTACATATGTCATAATATTGTTGTTGGATCTACCTCAAATGCCATTGTGAAAGTTAAAAAGAAGCCTTGCCTTAGGTTTATTCAAATTAGACTTTGCAGGTCACACCCCAGTGATGCAGTGTTCTTGGAACAGCAACAGAAAAAAAGAGCTGATGAATAAAGGAAAAGAAGAATGGACAGATTTAATTAGTTAAACATCTACAACAGAGTGGGTGGTCATTTTTTTCTCTAAATAGTTGGAAACAATGAGCAAAATGAAAGAAACAATAGGAGACATATTGGTCAGTTTCCTTCCCAAACCTAACCTTTACACCACGGATGTCCAATTCTGGTCATTGAGGGCCAAAGTCCTGCAGGTTTTAGATGTTTCTCCGCTTCAAAACATCTGATGCAAATCAATAAATCATTTACAGGCATGTGCAGAACTTCACAAGCTGTTTGGGAGATCCATTTAGCTTTTAGGTGTGTTGGAGCAGGGAAATACCATAAACCTGCAGGAGATAAAAAATCAGAATGATACAGCCAGGCTTTATGGCTACATTTGTTTACAAATAAATACAAACAGTACAAAAAAGAAAAAAAAAAAAAAGAAAAAAGACAAAGACTGCAATAAAAGCAATCAATCAATCAATCAATCAATCAATCAATGGATAAAAAGATATGCAATCTTTAAAGAAGGCCAAATTTGGTTTGTAGCAAATTTGCAACAATAGGGGTAAATCATCAGTGAAGAAATGAAGCTAACCATGAATTTGAATTTAAAGTTGAGCTGTGTTAAAGCAGGGTGAAAGACAGGAATATTTGATAATTATTTAACGGTCATGGTGTAAAAGTGTGAGATTAAAGACAGCAGCCTTATTATCAGCATGTTACTGTTTCATAAAAGCAGTGACACAGTAATAACATTAATAACAATTAAGTTGATTTTTAATTAACAACTTTATTGAAACACGCTTTTGTACAAGATATAATAGTACAGATATGGAAAAGTTTAGTTTAGTATAAAAACAGGTTTTGCCTGATGAAGATGTAACTCTGGCCACCTTTCTTTTGGTCAGAAAAAACTTCACCCCTGTCAGATGTGTTTTTTTTTTTTTTTTTTTTTTTTTATTATTGTTTTTATTTACATTTTCCCATGAAAATGCCAAAAATAACAAAGAGCTCCTCTCAGCATTTTACTTTTCCACCTGTATTGGTGGTCTTTAGTGATTTTGGGAAGTTTCATGATCTGTAAGTCTCCACCTTAAAATTATTTGTTCCAACAATGAAAAGTTTATATATATATATATATATATATATATATATATAGAGAGAGAGAGAGAGAGAGAGAGAGAGAGAGAAAGAGAGTATATGTGGCAGCTTTTAGATTACATTACATTTGGTTAAACACCAGCCACTTATGACCAGAAAGTTATTTTGTATTTAAACATCCTCTTTTTCTTTGTCTCGCCTCCCCTTTCATCATCAATATTCTCCTCTACCTCCTTTCTTATCTTGTGACCAGCCTCGCTCTTTCCACTCTCCAACCACCACATTATTTGTATCTCCTTCTACACGTCACTTTCTTTAAACTTTCTCCTCATTAAGCTGCACTTTGTTCAATCAGTAGCTCGTAAATGACACCATGCACACAAAAGTAAGCACTCACCCAATGGATACATCATTGAATAGCATCCATAGGAAATATAGTGATGGCACTGCTAGCACAAAGAACCAAAATTATTTCCTTCTTTCATCACCTGCTGAACTGGATAGTAATTTTTCATTTCACCCTTCAGATGATATTTTAACCCATATTTGGCAGGTTGCGGGTGCTTATCAGTAACAATTAAATGGAGCTGATTTGGAAGCAGCCTGATGATCCAGTCACATCTCTGCTGACATTTTGTGAGACATCCACAGTCACCACTAATCTCTTATAACCTCTGAACCCTGAGCAGTCCACTGTAAATACATTAACATAGATGCTTCATGTGAGTGAATGAACACCTTCAAAGATGTGACTTTACTGTTTGATTCTGTAGAAGTGTTTGTCTTTGCTTCCTGTCTTGGATTCTTACTCACCTGCACTGTGTCAGCTCACTAAATGTATCTGTATTTTTTATTCTAATAAACTCTATGTTAAATAGTGTCACATACAGAATATAACAGCTCTGTATATGATAGTTAAAGATTAATATGATATTGTATGCTCATTAGGGTTTGTCTTTCAGTCCGGATCAATTTGTTGTTTCAAACCATATGTTATGCCGCAAAGAGAAGGGTGAAGTGTTAATGACTTGCTCTGACTTCCTGGACTTTGTAGATGAAATCTATTGGTCAGAATGAAGCAATTACATGCTTTCAGAACATTGGTACATTAACCAGGGACACTGACATCCATTGTTACCTTGTGAGACTGGCACAGTGACAAACACTCTCCCTGCCTGTTGTCTGCTTTGTATGTGCGGACGGGGTGGGCTAACATGGTTTCCTGTCACTGAGGTGGTTTGCTTTCAGAATACTAACAATGACAATTTTTTGTTTTATCAAACGTTATTGACTGAAATACAGGTCAGAAATCAGGCCTTTCAACAGGCAGTGATTATCTGTTTTATCTGTATTGCAAACATCCACAAAAGAAAAACATCTAATTAAACCTCAAACTTTCTTTCATAATGAATTCTTATCAATTTGTATCCTCAGGTATCAAAATGGAGTCTGCTACAATGGAGCTGCCTCTGCAATCAAATCAGTCATCAGAGAGCTGTGTGGCAGTAGAAACGACAGTAGAGAACCAGCTATTTGGATGGTTCTACATTGGGGTTTTCTTTCTGGCTCTGAGTGGTAACAGTTTGGCTCTCTGGATCTTCTCTCGCCAGCGTGGGGTTTCCTCTCCTGCTAACGTCTTCCTGATTCATCTGGCTGTGGCAGACCTGTCATATGTGATCATCCTCCCACTCAGGGCTACTTACCACTTCACTGGAGGCCACTGGCCCCTCGGTGAGGTTCCCTGCCGGGTGGTGGGGTTTTTGTTTTATGTCAATATGTATGCCAGCCTGTACTTTCTTGCCTGTGTGGCTGCAGATCGCTACCTGGCAGTCGTTCATGCTGTAAAGTCACTGAAGGTTCGTCAGGGTCGCTATGCACACATCATCAGCTTCTCCTTATGGGTCCTGGTTACTGTCTCCATGGCGCCACTGCTTATCACCCATCAGACTAGACAGGTGGACAATACAACAGTATGCTTGCAGCTGTACCGTGAAAAGGCCTCACGTAATGCACTGATCTCCCTGGCTGTGGCCTTCACACCACCTTTCCTTGCCACCTTGTCCTGTTACCTACTCATCATCCACAGCCTGCATCGAGGTTCTAGGTTAGAGCCTGCCCTCAAGCTGAGGGCTTTGCGTACCATCGGTGTGGTCATGCTTATTTACGTGGTCTGTTTTCTGCCTTATCATATGAGTAGGGCCACCTTCATCCTTGGTTACAACCACCCTGATGTTTCCTGCCAGACACGCAGAGCCCTGAGCATGGCCAACCGCCTCACCTCATCCCTCACCTGTCTGAACGGTGCTATGGACCCATTGGTCTATCTATTTGGGGCAGAAAAATTCCGCAGCTCACTGAGGCGATTGTTTTGTAAAGATACAGGAGGGATGTCTGCAGCCACCAGTGGAGACTTGAAAGGAACACATGAGAGCTCTGTGAGTGCCAAGTCTGAGCTCTGAGAAAAATAGATTTTAATAGGATCTAAAAAAAATTGTGCAATCTGAATATCTGTCCAATGAAACCAACTTTGTTTTGACTTTTCATGGTCTTTTGCCTTGCCTATAATTGAGAGAAGGTGATCAAGGCCTAGTTTTTGTATGCATCACACACCACACCACATCAATGAACTCCCAGAGACGTTATGTCAATTCTGAGAGAAACAGAGGATGTCAGGACTATAAGACACCACAGACAAAAATTGGATCCATGTGTTGTGTATATCTACTCTCGGAGGACTTAATGGGTTAATTTTTAGAGCATACATCACAAGTTATTTTACTTTATATGACTTTGCGTTATAAACAATTTAAAATAGGTTGACGTAGCCATCATCCCATCAACTGGTGGGTTGTGGACTACTGTAATGAAGTTATGTGAAATTTGACATGTAGTTGAAGTTATCTGGACTTGTTAAACTAGTTCTGATGATGATTTTCAAGCAAAAGGAATGCTAACTTAACAGCTAATGTTAGCAGGCTGACTAAGTTGGATAGCTAAGATAAGGCTAACTGCATTAATTGGGATGCCACCCTTCTGTGGTCACAGACTTAGGAGAAAAACACACCAATTTTGGGGGAATCTATCACAAAGACAGCAAATTACTTTAAAAATACATAAATTTTTCTAAAGGGACTACTGATAAACTGAACAGAGGGCTAACTAAGCTGGAACCAGTCTAGCAAAACTCAGTATGGTGGTTTGACCAAAGTCTGCAAATTTATTAAGTAAAAGAGCCTCGAGGCAGATTTTAATGTAGGATGACATGAGTCTGAGTAAAGGTGAATGTGGGCTTCTACTGTTTTTTAAATGGTTATCAGCTTATGCAATTGCTAGCTAGCTAGCTGGCGGCTAAATTTGATTGCTAGTTAGTTCATGCTAACTGCGTTAATTGGGATGCCATCTTTTTGTGGTCAAAGACTTAAGAAAAAAACCACAAACTTTTGGGGATTCTACTATCACAAAAACAGAGAATTAAACTTTTAAAAAGTTTTTTTTAATGATTTACTTTTTCAAGTAATTTGATCAAAGTCTACAAATTTACCAAGTGAAAGAAACAATTTGTAAAGACTTCAGGAGATCAACCAGAGAATTATGGGTTTTCATTTAGGATGACCCACGTCTGTGTAAAGGTGAATGTGAGTATTGACTGTTTTTTTTTTAATGTTTTTTTATGTTTTTTTATTTTTCAGCAAGCTAGTCTACAAGTTTTACTTGCTGGCATCATTTTCCACTCATTTAATGGGGAGGTTGTATGTTTATTGAAGTCAATATGATACCTAAAATTCCAACAAAGACTAATTTGTGGTGACATTAATGGTGGAAGAGCAATCAAAAGTATCTATATATTGAACGTTCTGTGTATATTTTCTCTGTATTTTCTTTTTTCTTTGCATTTTAAACTAAATGAAATAAATGCTCAGTTATTGTCAGTAATATTTCCTTCTTTTTTTTAATTTACACTCCTAATGTGCCTGGTTTTTAGTGTAAAGATTTGTGACATATTCATCACATGGTGGTATAAACTAAAGTTGGTTGTAATCAAGTATCGACATGCAGAGAGTGGGAGATGACTGGATAAGGTCACAGCCATGACCCTTCCTTTTTTTCAACTGCATCAAGAAATCAGTATTATGTTTACTTCCCTTTGTATATATCCTTAATAATGTAGCTTCTTGTCTTGCATCTGTCATACTGTATGAAAGATCATTAACTGTTGATTTTATTTACTGAGATGATTTGATTACATGTAATTTGTAAAGGTGACAATGACTGAGACATATTATTCTTTTCTCTGAAAACACAATCCTGTTTCATAAAAACTGACACTTCTGACTCATATTTTATTCTCTATTTAAAATTTTAAACCTCTATTTAAATTTTCTTTTTTTTAAAAAATAACGGCTGCCTTGAATTCAGTTGCACCTATTATGTCCTGAAAGCAAAAGTGTGATTTCTTGTCCTTCATACTCACTGTGAAAGTGTCAAAGCTATTTCAAGTTTAAGGGCAGAAACTTCTATGGGTGCAGTGACTTGTAACGGTGTAAGTTCTGTTTTTATATCATGTGACCCATGTTGTGGTTTGTGCGCAGCTTTTTTTTCCCCTTATTTCTGCAAGACTTCCTGTCCATCATGAACACGGCAAGCAGCTCTAAACTTGAATTTCCTGAATGTATATACTCTAGCAAGCCTGTAAGCTTTCTTGATTCATATGATTAAAAGTTTGCACTCAGACCATATGTGTGTATATTTTTTTATCTCAACAGCCAAAGATGGTATGAGACAAATGAATCTGAAAAACAAATAAAGCTTCTTATAGCTGTTTTAACTCCTTCAGCAACTTAATTTCTTTTTTATCTTTCTTCCCATTTTCACCTTCTTTAAGCTAATTCTTTACACATCACACCTGAACAGTGCAAACACTAGTGTGTTAACTGGTGCCACAAAGCTCAGAGGTGTGGGTTAAACTTTAAAGTAAAGCGATGAAGACCACTTCTGTGCAAACCAAAGTCTGCATTTCCATTTTACAGCTTTGGGGATCTTTTATAGAACAGGCAGAGCAAAGGCCCTCCTCTCTTAAACTGCTCAAATGAGGAAGTTCAGAGCAGAGCAAGTAGCAGCTTCCTTTTACAGTTTGAGAAGGCAGAGGACAAGTGAAAGACAGAACTTCATGTCCGCACTGTGAGAAGATGAGATTAGCCAGATAAGAAACTAAGTCTGCAACCGTTTTCCGGGATATAATTTTATTTATTTCTTTTTTTTAAGCAGATGTAACACTTGAGTTCAGGCTCTTAGGTCAAAAACAGGATGCCAAGTTCTCATCCTTGGTGCCATGGCAATATAACTCGATCCAAAGCTGAGGATCTACTCTCCAAAGCGGCAAGAGATGGAAGCTTCCTTATCCGGGACAGTGAGTCCATACCAGGAGCATATGCCCTCTGTGTTTTGTAAGTTACCTTATATTGAACTTTTGCACATGTGGCTAGTCAATTATTTTAATATGGCCTTGTACAGCTGATAATAACATTTTTTCTGTGGATCCTGACTAATATTTAAAATGGAGTATGCCATTTTATGTACGTCATTTCAAGTGACATGGTTAAAAGTTAAAAATTCCCCTGCTGTCTTATACTGTTTCACATCACATTTTTCGTACATACACACTGCAACCCAAAAGTAGTTCCCCTTTATTTGCATTCCTTGCTGCCTAAAAGCAACACCCTTTGTCATTTTCACCACTCACTGGTACACTTTTTTTACTGGCTAAAGACCTTTTTGATTGTATATATTCATCACACTGTATGCCCTTGTTAATTCATGTTCTACGTGTCATATCCCAGTTACAGACATTTGCATTTTATCTCTAACCACAGATACCAGAACTGTGTGTACACATACAGAATTCTGCCAAATGGGGACAACAAGCTCTCTGTTCAGGTGGGTGGACAGTTTGACACAAGCCATCATCACTCTGGTTTAAAGCCACTTAGGTTATAATTCTGAATCTGGGCATTAATTTATATTTTTGTGTTATTACAAGAGAAACGTTTAATCCTGGGACAAATCTTCTTTGATACAGCTTAGACTGAAATCTAATCTTTTCAGTTTACTAAAGTGTGTAAAACATTGCAAACTGGACTCTCTATGATGTTGGGCAAATATTTTTTTCCTGGGATGCATGTTGCATTTGTAAATTCACTCCACTTTATCAGGTCCACCTTGCTAGTACTGGGTTGGACCCCTTTTTCCTTCAGAACTGCCTTAATTCTTGGTGTCATAGATACAACAAGTTGTAGGAAACCTTCCTCAGAGGTTTTCTGCATATTGACATGACAGCATCACACAGTTGCTGCAGGTTTGTCGGCTGCATCCATGATGAGAATCTCCCGTTCCACCACATCCCAAAGCTGCTTTACTGGACTGAGATCTGGTGGTTGTGGAGACCGTTGGAGTCCAGTGAACTCATCGTCATGTTCTAGAAAGCAGGTGGAGATGATCTGAGCTTTGTGACATGGTGCATTATCCTGCTGGAAGTAGCATCAGAAGATGCTACACTGTGGTCATGAAGGGATGGACATGGTCAGCAACAATACTCAGGTAGGCTGTGGTGGTTAAACCAGGTCACGTTGGTACTAAGGAGCCCAAAGTGGGTCAAGAAAATATCCCCCACACCATTAAACCACCAGCAGCATGAAAATTTCATGATGTTGTCACCTAATTCTGAGCCTAGATTCTGAATGTGGAGCTGAAATGGAGACTCATCAGACCAGCAACGTTTCTCCATCTTCTATTGTCCAGTGTTGGTGAGTGTGTGTGAATTGTAGCCTCAGTTTCCTGTTCTTAGCTGACACCTGGCGTGGTCTTCTGCTGCTGTAGCCCATCTGCTTTGAAGTTGGGCGTGTTGTGTGTTCAGAGATACTGTTCTGCAGACCTTGTTTGGAACCAGTGCTTATTGGACTTCCTGTTTCCTTTCTGTAATTTCCAACCAGTCTGCCCATTCTCCTCTGACTTTTTCAATGGTTGGTCGTGTGTGAAAATCCCAGTAGATCAGCAGTTTCTGAAACACTCAGACCAAGAACCATGCCACTTTCAAAGTCACTTCAATCTCCTTTCTTTCTCATTCTGATGTTCAGTTGGAACTTCAGCAAGTCGTCTTCACCTTGTCTATGTTACTCAATGTGTTGAGTTGCTGCCATGTGATTGGCTGGTTAGATATTTGTGTTAACAAGCAGGTGAACAGGTGGATCTCATAATGTGATCTGTGAGTGTAAACTGATCTACGCTCGGTAAAATAATGTGAGAATGTGTTGCATTGAAAGATTTCGTGACTACATCCTGGATCATGTTGTTGATGTTGATTTTTAATGTCTATTGTCGGACATTTATACAACTACTTGTAGTTTATTTTTTCCAGTCTTTTTTTTCCCTTATTTTTACTTTATTCTTCTTATATAAATGTAAATAAATTCAGGGAATAAAGGCTGAAATATTAAGGCATTGATCGTATATGTCAGTATCTGTAAACATGATCAAACTGTGGACACGAAAAACTGTAGCAGCCTGGAATTCCTGAGTTGAGGTTTCATACTATAATTGTGCATGTATTGCTTTTGATTACAAAATATAATCTATAATTGCAAGATAATGACCAGGGCATGCTTTGAAATGAGAATGTGTCCTCAGATATTTTACCTGGGAAAATAATGGTTAAATAAAATGACATGTCAGCTCAATTTTGAATCTTGAATGCCAGAGAAGAACAGGCTTCCATTTGTTATCTGCATTCTGTCTGCAGTTCTTAATGAGATTTGCTCTCCACAGGTCCAGACTGCTTTGCATAATTTTGGTGAAGTATTTACATAAAAGCAAGGATAGTGGAGCTTTGTGCAAACAGTCTGAACAGGCTTAGCATTGTCACTTCCTAGATAATGTGAGCAAAAATCTGAAAATGTCAAAAGTGCAATGAATAGTTCCTCTAAATATGTGCACATTAACATCTGTCAGCATTTTGATTCTTTTTCTCTATTAATTACACTTGTGCATCACATGTTCCTCCATATCATGCACAAGCTACTAAGATTGGGATTGTTAGGATACTGGCTGGTTTCATTTTTTTTATTTCTTATTTATAAATTATTAATCAGTCATTATGTTCCTGTTCTAGAGAGAATTATTTCCTGTACTTTCTCTGTTGCAGCAGACATGAAGAAGCCTCTGATTTAACACACTATTGTTTCCTTGCTGTGTTGTGTAGATGATGTGACTAATTGTCCACTATTTTCAGCAGCTTGTGCAACTTTCTTCAGCTGGACAATCAGGTCCAGAAGCTCCAGAGTTGTCCCCAGCACAGAACCAGCTTTCTAGACCAATTAGTTTCCTGAAGGCTCTGCTGCTGCTGCCTCAACAGATGCTGCAAAGCTGATTAAACTCTCCACAACCAACTGATACATGATTATATGCAACATCTTGCAGACATTGAAGTATCTCAGCTTCCTTAAGATGTAGAAACTATTCAGTCCCTTCTCGTAAATGGCCTGAATGAAAATAAATCGTGAGAGTACAGTCCCTTGTAATTTTCCAGTGCTGCCGACCAACATCTCAGATACACAACCTTTAAAACAAATAACATATTACACCATTTTTTTTAACAAAAGCTAAGTTACAATGCTAAATCAGTGTGTAAAAAAACTAAGTACACGCCGTAATACAACAACTTGTAGAACCACTGATGGCAGCCACAAGCTGAAATAATCGTTTTCTGATGTTATCAGTTTCTCAGATTATTATGGGGGAGTATCTATAATATATACAATATATACAATATTGCTTCGGCTCATTGAGGTTTGCATGACTGGATTTCTGCACAGCCCTATGCAGACCCCACCACGGCTTTTCAGGTTGATATCTGGACTGTGAGTCCTTGCATCATCCTGATTCTTTTCTTTTTTCAGTCATTCTCTTGTAGTTTTGTTGCTATTTTTGGGGTAATTATCCTGTTGTATGACCCAGTTTCAGCCTAGCTCTACAATATGTGGGTCATATACAGTGGAGTTCATGGTTCATTCAGTGACTGCAAGGTCTCCGGGTCCTGAGGCTGCAAAACAACCCCAATCATCAGTCCTCCACCATTGTGCTTGCTATGTGGTGTTTGTGCTGATATTCTGTGTTTGATTTTGTTTTGTTTGTTTGTTTGTGTATGTGTGTGTGTGTCTAAAGGACATCACTCCAAAAGTCTCCAGAAGTTCAGACGCTGCTTTGCAAACCGAAGTTGTGGTGCCATGTTCTGTTTAGACACCTAACATGACTTTAGATTAGATTAACCTTTCCCTCTAAAAAAAAAGACATCGAAAAATGTCTCTTTTAGAGATTTTGCCCTTTTTTCTTCTTTTTTTGAAAGCCATACTTGTTTTGTCTGTTGCTATTTTTCATCATCATGAACTTTAACATTTAACATGCTACCTGCGGCCTGGAGGGTCTGAGATGAAGTTGTTGGATATTTTTGCCATTTCTTTGACATTTAAGTTTTGGTTGTGAACAAAGAGGTTTAGCATCTGTGTAATGGTATCCTTACAGTTATATATTCTTTTGAATGAAATGAACAGACTGCTTTAAAATTCAACCAGTGATGTGACTGCAGCCATCAATAGGGTCACAGACAATTTTTATTTGAACAAATCAGCCTTTTCAGAACAACAGGACATATGAAAACTTATTTTCTTTTGTCCTAAAGACATATTAAAAAAAAGAAAAAAAATGTTTCTGCTGTGATCTGTTCTAAAGGCATCTGAGGGAGTTCCTATTAGGTTCTTCACTTTGCTGCCGGAGCTGGTGGAGGCATATTACAGCCCCAACATGGGGCTGGTCACACATCTGCAGTACCCTGTCCAGAGGGAGGACGAGGTGGAAGAGGAGCAAGGTCAGAAACATCATCTTCCTCATCAGTATACGTAGTAGATCTAACAAAAGACCTCACACATGGACTTATTCAGTCCAAAAATTTTCATTTCTTATATGTGTCTGTGTTTCAGAATCCAACAATAACCCACCTCAGCTTCCACCCAGAAACTTTCCAGCTGAGAGCAAAGAAAGTGAATCCAAGACATCTGAGCAGGCCAGCAAGTCTCTGTCAGACACCTACCTGATGAAACTGCAGCACATGGACTTATCCATGTATGGTCATATTTACAGCAAGTTTTAAATGAAGCTAATTTTGACACTGACTTAAAGGTAGAACGTGAAGTAGTCATGAGTAGCCGATGTCTTACCTCTAGCAGACAGCCGTTAGAGCACTCTCAGTTTGAAGAATCACTGAGGAATTCATAAGTTATGCTAAGAGCTACTCTGAACGGGGCTACAGAAGAGCGAATTTTATATGATCTAAAACAAATCAAACATTGTATAGATGGTTTATGCAAATGCTATATTTAGTCAATTTTTACAATGCATCAATTTGACCTCAAAAGGAAAAGTCCTGGGACTCACTTTGCTCAAGCGGACCAAACTACCTGAACATCACATAGATACAAAACTACTCACTAGGGGCGGTATTTCCTGAAACAACCAAATTCAAGTCATATTCAAGTCATAGATTGGCCAGGACCGCACAACAAGTCAATAATGAAGCAATATTAAATTTATGAAGTCGTAGGGTTTCGGTTTTTATTTTGGTGTTCAAACCTAATACAGTTTTTTTTTTTTTTTACCGGAATCTGTCCAGTATAAGCAGCAGAAGAGGCAACAAATTATCCGACATGTTGCACTATGATGTGTCCTACGTCACTTCCTACGACGCTTCCTATATCGCTTCCTACGTTGCCTCCTGCGTCGCCTCCTACGTCGCTTTCTACATCGCCTCCTACATCGCCTCCTACGTCCCTTCCTACGTCGCCTTCTACGTTGCTTCCTACGTCACTTCCTACGTCGCCTCTTAGGTTGCTTCCTTCGTCGCTACCTACGTCACTTCCTACGCCGCCTCCTACGTCACTTCCTACATCGCCTCCTACGTCCCTTCCTACGTCGCCTCCTACGTTGCTTCCTACGTCGCCTCTTAGGTTGCTTCCTTCATCGCTAACTACGTTGCTTCCTACGTCACCTTCTTCATCACTTTCTACTTCGCCTCTTAGGTTTCTTCCTACGTCGCCTCCTACGTTGCCTTCTACATCGCTTCCTACTTCGCCTCTTAGGTTTCTTCCTACGTCGCTTCCTATGTCGCCTCCTACGTCGCCTCCTACGTCACTTCCTACGTCGCCTCTTAGGTTTCTTCCTATGTCGCTTCCTTCGTCGCTACCTACGTCGCCTCCTACGTCGCCTCCTACGTCGCTTCCTACGTCACCTCTTAGGTTGCTTCCTTCGTCGCTACCTACATCGCTTTCTACATGACCTCCTACATCGCTTCCTACTTCGCTTCCTACTTCGCTTCCTACGTCGCCTCTTAGGTTTCTTCCTATGTCGCTTCCTACGTCTCTTCCTGCGTCGTTTCCTACATCGCCTCCTACGTCGCTACCTACGTCGCTTCCTTCGTCGCTTCCTACGTCGCTTCCTACGTCGCTTCCTACGTCGCTTCCTACGTCGCTTCCTACGTCGCCTCTTTGGTTGCTTCCTTCATCGCTAACTACGTTGCTTCCTACGTTGCTTCCTACGTCGCTTCCTATGTCGCTTCCTATGTTGCTTCCTATACTCCAAACAAATCATATGATCCGTGAAAGTGGACCAGGGTTCGCTGAGGGCCGGTCCAGCGTGGTGGAGAGAGCTGAGCCAAAGGGCAAAGTTTTCAGTTTACCAGCCTTGCCTTGTTCCAATAATAACCAATGGTTGTAAGACACATGTGGTTGAAATGAGTTTCTTTCAGTGGTTTGGGCATCTGATTATGATAGGTTTCTTCCTATGTCGCTTCCTACGTCTCTTCCTGCGTCGTTTCCTTCGTCGCTTCCTATGTCGCCTCTTTGGTTGCTTCCTTCATCGCTAACTACGTTGCTTCCTACGTTGCTTCCTACGTTGCTTCCTACGTCGCCTCCTACGTCACTTCCTACGTCGCCTCTTAGGTTTCTTCCTATGTCGCTTCCTTCGTCGCTACCTACGTCGCTTCCTACGTCTCTTCCTGCGTCGTTTCCTTCGTCGCTTCCTATTTCGCCTCTTTGGTTGCTTCCTTCATCGCTAACTACGTTGCTTCCTACGTTGCTTCCTACGTTGCTTCCTACGTCGCCTCCTACGTCACTTCCTACGTCGCCTCTTAGGTTTCTTCCTATGTCGCTTCCTTCGTCGCTACCTACGTCGCCTCCTACGTCGCTTCCTACGTCGCCTCTTAGGTTTCTTCCTATGTCGCTTCCTTCGTCGCTACCTACATCGCCTCCTACGTCGCTACCTACGTCGCTTCCTTCGTAGCTTCCTATGTCGCCTCTTTGGTTGCTTCCTTCATCGCTAACTACATTGCTTCCTACGTTGCTTCCTACGTTGCTTCCCACGTCGCCTCCTACGTCACTTCCTACGTTGCCTCTTAGGTTTCTTCCTATGTCGCTTCCTTCGTCACTTCCTTCGTCGCTACCTACGTCGCCTCCTACGTCGCTTCCTACGTCGCCTCTTAGGTTTCTTCCTATGTCACTTCCTTCGTCGCTACCTATGTCGCCTCCTACGTCGCTACCTACGTCGCTTCCTTCGTCGCTTCCTATGTCGCCTCTTTGGTTGCTTCCTTCATCGCTAACTACGTTGCTTCCTACGTTGCTTCCTACGTTGCTTCCTACGTCGCCTCCTACGTCACTTCCTACGTCGCCTCTTAGGTTTCTTCCTATGTCGCTTCCTTCGTCGCTACCTACGTCGCCTCCTACGTCGCTTCCTACGTCGCTTCCTACGTCACCTCTTAGGTTGCTTCCTTCGTCGCTACCTACATCGCTTTCTACATGACCTCCTACATCGCTTCCTTCGTAGCTTCCTACTTCGCCTCTTAGGTTTCTTCCTATGTTGCTCCCTACGTCACCTCCTACGTCGCCTCCTACGTCGCTTCCTACGTCGCTTCCTACGTCGCCTCTTAGGTTTCTTCCTATGTCGCTTCCTACGTCTCTTCCTGCGTCGTTTCCTACATCGCCTCCTACGTCGCTACCTACGTCGCTTCCTTCGTCGCTTCCTATGTCGCCTCCTACGTCGCTTCCTACGTCGCCTCTTTGGTTGCTTCCTTCATCGCTAACTACGTTGCTTCCTACGTTGCTTCCTACGTTGCTTCCTATGTCGCTTCCTAAGTTGCTTCCTGCGTCGCTTCCTATGTTGTTTCCTATACTCCAAACAAATCATATGATCCGTGAAAGTGGACCAGGGTTCGCTGAGGGCCGGTCCAGCGTGGTGGAGAGAGCTGAGCCAAAGGGCAAAGTTTTCAGTTTACCAGCCTTGCCTTGTTCCAGTAATAACCAATGGTTGTAAGACACATGTGGTTGAAATGAGTTTCTTTCAGTGGTTTGGGCATCTGATTATGATGCCTCCTATTGGTCTCACCTTGGAGGTTTTCCAGATATGGCCTGTTGGGAGGAGACCCCAGGTCAGACCCAAGACTCAATGCAAATGGTTGCACGTCTGGTTTCTGCCCAGTGTATCCTCTGGGTAATAAACTCTGACTCAATTCCCTAAACATCAACTATAAGCCTGTAAAAACGAGTAAAAAAGCCTGAAAAAGTAGAAACACTTAGCATCTTTGAAATGTTTGCCAAAGGAATGGTGCTCTGTAAGCTTATCAAACACATTAAAAGCAGGATACATTGAGCAGCCACCCGACGAGGATCAGTAGCAACGTGTATGTTCTTTAGCTGAGAAAATAAAAATAAACAAATAACTGCAGGCATAAACTGTTGAAACTGTGGAAAACATTTTTGAGTAGCTGTTAGCTTAGCTTTCCTATCACCTCCTTGATTCTCTAAACAGAGCTCTGTTTGCTGCAGGCAAGACGCTGACTACTCATGAGTACTTCACATGACTACACTATGAGAAAAACTGGAAAATAGCTTCAACTGCTCTGGTCTTATATTCCCAGATTATCAGAGGAGCATCAAATGGCCATCCAAGAATACTTCAGGACCTCAATCTGTTTAGATGTTGAACAAGTACAGAATGGAAACCCTAACCTTCCCGGCCTAAAGAAGCTGATCATGGCAATCTGCAAAAATCTAAACAGGTACAGTTTGAAGTAAAAGGAAAATATAATATAACCTGAAGTGTTGTGTATAAGACTGATTTTGCCATGCTCTGATTTTCCTGTGAGGCAGTGAAATTTCCAGAATCTTGCCAACTCTGGAGATGTTTCGTAGAGCGTTGGACCAGCAGCTCTCCCCGGGGATTGGGCCATACCCAAAACAAGTCAGTGGTGGCCTTGATCCTTTACAGCATTAACAACAAACACGCAAACCAAAAGAAAACCTTACTTTCTGTATTTTCAGATTTGTGTCGATTCAGGTCAGTCGGTATCCTGTAGGCTGGAGGAGCTGACAAAACTACTCTACTCAATAGAAGATAAGGTAAAGTACTAAATCTAGTTTTCATGGCTCTGAATGACCTTTTTTGATCAGCAGCAGCTGTAGCTGGTCAGGATTTCCACTAGCCTTTTTGTTGTTTGTTTGTTTGTTTGCCCTGAATTTATTTTTAAACAACCTTAAATGTGCTGAAAATGAGTAAAACATTGATTTTTATCTTTAAAAAAATGTTCATCTTCCTAACATGTTTCATATGGAAAATAGCTCATTTTGTATTTGTTTTTTTCACAAAAACAGTGACATCATGTGATCAAATTGGCATTGAAAGGGTTCAATTTATTTGAATAATTACATATTTGGTAGTTTGAATCAGGAGTGAAGCTGATTTTAAAAAAAATGAAAAAGAATATTATATGATATCCTCTAATGATAGTAGTACATTTGTACCTAGGTCATGTTGGCCTTTAAGAAAAACTTAAAATGGATTTTAAAAGGTTTTCAACAGCAACACTTTCTTAAAATAAATAAATAAAATCATCCCATATGGGGTGACACAACCAAAATGGTGGCCAAAAATTGAGGGAAAAATAATCTGATAGGATAAAAAGCCTCTAATGACTTACAAGGGTTAATATGGGTTATTTGAGTGGAGATTTGCTGCATGATCATTTACTGAGTTATTTCAAGGTTTTATACATATTGTTGCATAGCAGAGAGTTTAAATATATATATGCTAGAATAAGAATAAGAATAAGAATAAGAATAAGAATAAGAATAAGAATAAGAATAAGAATAGAAGCTGTTATAATTGATTGACAGGTGATAAACTTGATAAGCCACCAATCAGAACTCGGGGGGTCATTGGGGATTTACTGTAGCGTGTAAATGACACCAGGCATGCTTAAGCAAGCACACGGGCAGTAGTGCTTCATTTCATTTTCATTTCATTTCATTTATAGTTTGGACAGTAAGTTTTCCTTTATACCAGCAAAATTTTAATTTAACCATTTGGCAGGTTGGTGGGTAATAATTTAGACTCTTGTTTGATTTACTGGTTATGTTATTGTGTAACCTAGCAACAGATGAAAAAGCACTGATGTATTTTTTCTTTTTTTAGGCAAAAAGTTCTGTTTTTGAGTCAGCTGGACATGATGGAGGCCACAGGAAATCTCTCATACCTGTTGTTACATTTGAGGTGCTTTCTTTATTTTTTTTTTACTATATTATCCAGCAGGAAAAAAATGTTTATTAAACCATTATTATGTGTGTTATATGTGTGAAAGTTTACTGTTAATGTAATCAGTTCATTCTATTATTGGCAGGTCAAGCAAGAATCTCTTGGTATTTCCACAAAGATGCTCCTGAAAGTGGATGTTGAAGATGGAAAAATCTACTTTAAGAAATCAAAAGATGGGCCTGAAGACAAATACTTTGTGCACAATAAAAGTAAGGAATCTATAATCTTAGTTATTAGCGTGTTACATTTCATCTTAATATTGCACAGACAGCTGAACCACTACTCTACTGCACTGATCTTGAAAATTAGTTTAATTAGTTTAAAGTAGTCACCTAGCACCGTGTAAGCATACTATACTGCCAAAAGTATTGGGATGCCTACATTTACACACATGAGCTCTCCTGGTATCCTGTTCTTAATCTGTGGGGTTTAATATGGAGTTGGTCCATCTTTTGCAGCTATAACATTTTCATCTCTTTTGGGAAGGCTTGACACAATGTTTAAGAGGCTTTAGGTGTCTTTATTGCCGCAACACACCTGATTCACATTAATGGCTCATTAGCAGACTTGTGCAGAGGTTGTCAGAGCCTTTTATTTTGAATCAGGGAGACATCTAAATCCTGGTACACATATAAGGATTTTTTAATCTTATGAGATTTTTTATCTGGTCGAGACCTCACACTCGAAGATAAAAAATCAGGCATTAAACAGTTTTGATTGTAATGTGTGCGGTGTGCTCCGATAATCTAATCACAGAACAACACACACATAATGATGCTGTCCCACAACTGACCTACAATCTAGTCCTCTGAGCCGGACATCTCACATGACCAAATGTCACCTAACAAAAACATAGAAGAAGAACCATAGTAACAACCAGAAAAGACAACACCCAGCATGGAAGGGGATATATAGGACTAGGGAATGATGGTGGTCTTGAGACTGTTGTTAACAGAAAAAGCCAGAAATGAAAAAACGACAAACTGGAGACGGCATGAACACGGGGACTTTATATCCGTCCTTGTTCCCCAGCCAGCTTGCTCTGTGATTGGCTACATTCCAGCCTACGTCACCATCCACGCAGTCACAATTCAGGAGTTGTCGGCTTTCCTCAGAAATCGGGTCGTGAATATTTAACATGTTTCCGATTGTCGGCTATGACCTGTTTCGGAGCCGAGTATCGGGACAAATCTGCTCATAACACACCTCATTGTACAGAAAAATCTTATAAGACTAATGATAATGTCATTAGTCTTATGTGCGTTTGTCATCCTTGGTCGGGACGAGGCAAAATCTTTATATGTGTACCAGGCTTAAGACCTGCAGGGTAGTCGGCCTTGAGGACCAGGGTTGGGGACCTCTGCTACACAGGATATCATTACAGTCAAAGGACCAGTCTCATAGTAGATTATTGGCATAAATCTGTGCAAATGATTTTATCTTTACACTTTAGCAGCAGCATCAGGCTGCTGAAACCTGTCTCTTACCCCTCACTGTCCCATCCATGGTCCAGCAGGAACGTTCCCCTACCGGACACATCTCCACACTGGTCCAGTCCAGCGTTAAAACCACTTCATCTGATTCTGTTTTTAGAGCTGCTAGCGTGGATTAATCTTGTATCCATTCCTCAGTCTTGCAGTTGGTGAAATCCCAGAAGATGCACACCAAATTAATAATCGTGGTCGAGACTGAGAAGGAGAAGATTTTGCGTAAAGAGTTCGTTTTTGATGACACAAAGGTAATCATCCTGGTCAATTCACTGCTGTTTTGTCTGACACAGATCTGTTTTATGAACTTTGGGCCTCATTCAACACCCTTTCTTATGAATAAATTTGTTCTTAAGTCCAGCTTGCCAACTTTTTATGAAGATTTTGGGATTCATGAAAATCTTCATATCCTGAATTTGTTCTTAAATAAGAACCAGTCCTACGAGCACTTAGAAGTACTCTTACAGACGTTTGAGTTGCAATATGTTTGAACATGATCAGGAGTTGTGTTTTCTTCTGCTCTTCAGTTCACTAAAATACAATTATGAAAATAGAGTAATGCTTTTGTCTAATTTTCATAATAACTTTTGGTCATTTACTAAGTATTAGGCCTTTTATTATTTTATAGTAGCACTAAGTAGCTTTCCAACCTTAAAACTCTGCGCTCCTGACTTGTTTGATGGCACAGTGACATTTTTTATGTACATTTCTGGAGCCGTCTCTGCCCAAATGGCAGCTCAAAGCTGAGAAACTGCATTTTTTTCTTCCAGGACGCTGCGTGATGTTGTAGCTCAGTTTCTCTTCACATGCTAGCAGGCGGATATTAACATACCCGGCATTTTGAACATACACCGTGGCTGACCCGTTTAATAAAGATGTTTGTCTTATTTATAACCACAAGTATGACTTTACAAATGAGGAAAAAAAAACATTTTTAAGTGTGTAATTGCAAATTAGGACCAGCTGGCACATCTTTTCAGTTAATGGAAAGATTGGTATTCATCAATTTAATAGGAATAATACGAAGAATTTCATGGCCTACAAACATTTAAGTACAACGTCAATTTAAAAAGATTTGTAAGCAGATATTGGTGAATGAGGCCTTTTCTCCTCAGTCATGTCTTTGTATGTATTCATTTTTATTCCTGTCACTCCAGAAAAGAGAGGGTTTCTGTCAGCTGCTTCAACAAATGAAGAACAAACACTCAGAAAAGCCTGAACCAGACATGATCACAGTGTTTATTGGCACCTGGAACATGGGTAACAAATATATCATGTCTAGTTTGTAGATACATTTGTATGGACTTCAAATATTAACAACTGATCTCCGAATCCTACAGGAAATGTTGGTCCGCCACACAACATCAGGTCCTGGTTTCAGTGTAAGGGCCAAGGAAAGACACGGGATGACACCGCAGATCATATTCCACATGACTTTTATGTCATTGGGACTCAAGAAGATCCTCTGAGTGACAGGGAATGGGCTGACACGGTGAAAAGTGTCCTGAGAAATATCACAAATATTAGCTTTAAACAAGTAAGTAACTCTGGCTAAAGTGACAAGTAATGGTTAAATTCAGGTGCAGAGTAAATGAGCATCACGTGGTACATCTCCGCGCATCCAGGTGGCGATTCACACACTGTGGAGCATTCGGATTGTGGTCTTGGCCAAACCCGAGCATGAAAACAGGATCTCCCATGTTTTCTCAGACAGTGTGAAGACGGGGATTGCCAACACTTTGGGTAAGCACTTCCACCTCAACACAAGGCGCTGAGAAACCTGCCACAATGTTTCACATGGACACAAGTGCATACTATGACTTTTGATTTGTTTCCAGGAAACAAGGGAGCAGTTGGAGTGTCTTTCATGTTCGGTGGTACATCTTTTGGCTTTGTCAACAGTCACCTGACCTCTGGAAGTGAAAAGAAGCTCAGGTGAGCAGCAGGCTACACTTTCATTAACATCTAAATTTACAGTGCATGTATCTCACCAACACGCTTAGCCGAAGCTAAAGCAAGCAGTAAGGCCGTCTTTAAGGACAACAGTTTCATATCCATATGTTCTAGGGGTTCAAAAGGAGAACTGGTTAGAGCATTCAGAAAAATTGGAAGGTCCCATGACGGGGCCAGGTTGAAAAGGATTTGCCTTTTTAAATGAGGTCCTGAAGAAATGAAAGAATCACAGTATATATATATATATATATATATATATAAATTGTCCCCTCGCCCTACGTGGGCGGTCTCTCATCCATCCAAGCTCGGGTCCTCTACCAGAGGCCTGGGAGCTTGAGGGTTCTGCGCAGTATCTTTGCTGTTCCTAGGTCCACACTCTTCAGGATCGAGATGTCTGAGGTTTGTCCTGGGACCTGCTGTAGCCACTCTTCCAGTTTGGGGGTTACTGCCCCGAGTGCTCCGATGACCATGGGCACCACTGTTGACTTCACTTTCCAGACCTTCTCAAGTTCTTCTTTCAGGCCTTGGTATTTCTCCAGTTTCTCATGTTCCTTTTTCCTGATGTTACAACCACTTGGTATTGCGATGTCAACCACAACGACTTTCCTCTGCTGTTTGTCCATCACCACAACGTCCGGCTGGTTTGCCGTTACCATTTTGTCGGTCTGGTTCTGGCTTCCAGTCTGTACACCGCACAGATGTTCCTGTACACTATAGCAGCCACTTGGTTATGACGCTCCTTGTAAGCTTTCCCTGCCAGCATCTTACACCCTGCAGTTATGTGCTGGATTGTCTCAGGGGCCTCTTTGCACAGTCTGAACCTGGGGTCTTGTCTTGTATGGTAGATCTGGGCCTCTATTGCTCTGGTGCTCAAGGCCTGCTCCTGTGCAGCTATGATCAGTGCCTCTGTGCTGTCTTTCAGTTCAACCCTTTCTAGCCATTGGTAGGATTTCTCAATATCAGCCACTTCAGTTATCTGTCGGTGGTACATCCCATGGAGGGGCTTTTCCTCCCATGATGGTTCCTCCATCACCACATGATCTGTTTTCCACTGCCTGAGACATTCACCGAGCACTTCGTCCGTTGAGGCCATCTTCCTGATGTATTCTAGGATGTTGGATGTTTCATCCTGGATAGTGGTTCTGACACTCACTAGTCCTCTGCCTCCTTCCTTGCGCTTAGTGTACAGTCTCGGGGTGCTGGATTTGGGGTGGAACCCTCCATGCATGGTCAGGAGCTTTCGTGTTTTCACATCTGTGGTCTGAATCTCTTCCTTTGACCAGCTTATTATTCCCGCAGGGTATCTGATGACCGGCAGGGCATAGCTGTTAATTGCCCGGACCTTGTTCTTGCCATTGAGCTGACTCCTTAGGACTTACCTTACTCGTTGGAGGTATTTGGCTGTGGCTGCTTTTCTTGTGGCCTGTTCGAGATTGCCATTTGCTTGTGGGATTCCAAGGTACTTGTAGCTGTCCTCAGTGTCTGCTATTCTGCCGTCTGGGAGTGAGACCCCTTCTGTATGGACTACCTTCCCTGTCTTTGTCACCATCTGCCCACACTTCTCAAGTCCGAATGACGTTCCGATGTCATTGCTGTAGATCCTGGTTGTGTGGATCAGTGAGTCAATGTCCCACTCGCTCTTGGCGTACAGCTTGATGTCATCCATGTAGAGGAGGTGACTGATGGTGGACCCATTCCTGAGTCGGTATCCATAGCCAGTCTTGGTGATTATTTGGCTGAGGGGGTGCAGACCTATGCAGAACAGCACAGGGGACAGGGCATCTCCTTGGTATATGCCACATTTGATGGACACTTGTGCAATTGGCTTGCAGTTGGCCTCAAGGGTGGTCTTCTACTGCCGCATTGAGTTTGCAATGAAGGAGTCCTGTTGATGTTATAAATCTCCAAGCATTGCATGATCCTTGTGTGTGGCATTGAGTCATAGGCTTTCTTGTAATCAGTCCAGGCAGTGCACAGATTGGTATTCCTGGTTCTGCAGTCCCGAGCGACTGTTCTATCTACCAGCAGCTGGTGTTTTGCTCCTCTGGTATTTTTACCAATGCCCTTCTGTGCTGTGCTCATGTATTTATCCATGTGCCCACATATCTTAGTCGCTATGATGCCTGACATGAGCTTCCATGTGGTGGGGAGACAGGTTATTGGCCGATAGTTGGATGGAACTGTTCCCTTCAGGGGATCCTTCTGGATCAGGATTGTCCGGCCTTCAGTTAGCCATTCAGGGTGGGTCCCATCCTTCAGCAGCTGAGTCATTTGTGCTGCCAGGCACTCATGGAGTGCAGTTAGCTTCTTCAGCCAGTAGGTGCTGTCCAGTTCTTCATACCTGAGACTCTTGTTAAATGTCTGCCACTGTTATGGTTACCGGTTCTTGTTCAGGGAGGTTGCTGTGGTCTGCTCTTAGATCCATCAGCCACTGTGCACCACTGTTGTGCACTGCCTCCTTCTCCCATATGCTTTTTCAGTATTGTTCAGTCTCCAGCCTTGGCGGGTCTGCCCTGTTTTTATTACCCTGCCACTGAGAGTACACTTTGTCAGTGTCTTTGTGTGTGTGTGTGTGTGTGTGTGTGTGTGTGTGTGTGTGTGTGTGTGTGTGTGTGTGTGTGTGTGTGTGTGTGTGTGTGTGTGTGTGTTGTCCCATTCTGGTCTGATACAGGATTGTACGTGCTCAACAGTCCTGGATCTTTGTTGATGGATTTCTGGTTTAATGATGCTCCAGATGTTTTTTATTGGTGAAAGGTCTGGACTGCAGGCAGGCCAGTTCAGAGGCTAGATTCTCTCAGATGCTCCTTTTATACTCGTTACTGTTACTGTACATGTTACTGACCTGTTGCCAGCTAATCTGATTAGTTGCCAAATGCTCCTCCAGTGGTTTTTCCAGCTTCTTTTGGAAATGGGAATACATATAAATTGCATCTATTGATTGTGAAGGGAAGAAAAAGTTTATCTTTGGAGCCATGATGACATAAATGTACCCCTTAAAAATACCAAGGACATCAAAAGAAAATATAATTGATAAGGTGTTGTGCTATGATGCCAATGATCAACTTTTGGATATGTGCACATAAATGTAAAACAGGTGGAGATGACAGCAGATGAATAATCACAGCTGGATATTCCTCCAGGTTGCTGCAGCCAAAGCAGGAAGGAAAGATTCATCAACCTTTATTCTGTCAGCTGCAACTCTGGTTGTTTTCTCTGTGCCAAATAAAGAACAAACACAAAAAGTCAGTGGTGGAAATGTCAGTCAGTACTGTTAGTCTTTAAGAGACGCTCTCTGCTCTGGAGCAAGTTTAGTTTTCAGCATCAGTTGCCATGGTGACACAACCTTGTAAAAAGTGAACCAGTTTCATGTTAACAAAAATCTAAAGCCAAACCTGAATTTATCTTCATAAGCCACTAACCCTTTTTCATAGTAAAGGAAGAAGAAAACCCACCCATGTATGCGGGGAAAAGGCAAATTCCACTTTCCAATCCCATGCAAGTACAATTTTTGGAGCAACATATCCTGCGACCCATGTGTTGTCTCTATCAGGGAGGGCTTATTTAAGCAAGAAAACATGTTTTACATCAGCATGCAAACACAGTAAATGAGTGATGTTTCTCACTTTTCTTTCTGTGTCTGAAACCACACTTAGATGCTTTATAGGGGAAACATAAAATACCTCATTTGTATTATTTCCTGAATTTTAAATTAGTTCCTGAATTTGTCATTTTAATATCTCTGCAACAACTTCTTCTGTATTTGCAGACGGAATCAAAACTACGCCAGCATCCTGCGATTTCTCAATCTAGGAGATAAGAAGCTCAACCCGTTTGACATCACACATCGCTTCACGCACCTCTTCTGGCTTGGAGATTTGAACTATCGTGTTGAATTTCCATCTTCAGTGAGTTGCTGACAAATTTCCTCACAAATCATCCCAAGAATGGCAACGTATACAGTATATGAGCAGCCTATTATTGTCCTGTTGTGACATTTGACATGAAAGTGGAGATCCAGTGCTGCTGCAGCTCAGAGACGGTGTACAGATGAGAGTGCTGGTTGTCAGGTGTCGGGTCTTTCAGCTGCAAACACTTTAATTCATGAAGAGTCACTGTTTCCTTTTACAGGAAGCTGAGTACATTGTGACAAAGATCAAACAGCAGCAGTACCAGGAACTCCTCAGTAAAGACCAGCTGAGCATGGAGAGGAAGGATGGAAAGGTTTTTCTGCATTTTGGTGAGTTTAAGAACATAAGCAAACATCAGATATATAAACAAAGATATATAAAGTCAGATTAAACCTTATTTCTTCTTCTATTGTAGACGAGGAGGAAATAACATTTGCACCCACATACCGCTTTGAGAGAGACACACGAGAGAAATATGCCTACACGAAAGCCAAAGCTACAGGGGTGAGCCTATGTTTAGTCAGATGTCTGTCCCTGTATGGCTCCTGTCCTGCCCCCACAAACAGTGAAAGCAGCGACAGCACAGCACACACATCTCATCTGGCTTGTTTACTTGGTTTAAGGAATCCAGGTCAAAAAGTTCATAAGAACATTTCATCTCTGGAATGGATCCACGCCAGCAAAAATGTTGTTATCTTTATACCAGAAATTACATGAAAGAGCATCTATTACCCCCCAGACTGCTCAGGAACTCTGGCCCTCCACCTCTCAGCAGGTTTTTTGATGCCTAAAGGTGCAGCTTGTAACAAAACCAAATCAAACAACTGAGAAATTTAATAGATAATTAAAAACTGTGTTTCTAATCACTTTGCTAAAATAACTTCTATTTTTATTCTCGTAGAATGAGACATTTATATCTTCTTGCTGTTGGTCCACATACATGACATTTTCACTACAGTGTCTCTGAATGGACAGACAACTCTGTGTGATGTGTGAACATACTGAGATTTAAAACTGCAGTACCAGCTTTGTTTGATTGGCGCTAGAGGACCATTTGGGATAGGTAATGCCTTACAAGGAGCATAGAAGAAGACAGTACACATTTACACAATTATGAAGTTGCACCTGAAGCCACTGGATTCAATTGCAGATAAAAACATGGTGATGTGTGGAAGAATTTTGGCCACCATCCACCTACACCTGTGCTTGGCATTTGAAGTAATCTCTACCACTAGATGTTAGTAATTCTTAAAAAAAACACACACACACACGACTGCTTCAATATTTCTGCAGTCATGACTCATTCTATCCACAGACAAAATATAATTTGCCTTCGTGGTGCGATCGCGTCCTGCGGAAGTCATACCCTCTGGTCCACGTCGTCTGCCAAGCGTACGGTGAGTAGTTCTCTGTTGACATATAAGCCCAGTTTCCACCAAGAGATGTGGGTCAGTACACATTCTTTTGCATTTCCACAGGCAAAACCTGGAAAGGGTGCCAGAATATCAAATATCACCTGCCTGTTTTCTTGGAACCCTTCCATTTGGGTCCCACTCTTCCGACCCTGAAGGGTGTACCTTGACACACTGCTATTCACTAATTGGTTAAAAGAATCATCACTTCCTGTGTGACTCGGCAGTAAGAACAAAACAGGAAAAGGTGCCATGTTTAAATATAGCCTGGATGTTTTGCTGTTTAAAACCACATACCAAGAAGAAAGAATACAATCAGACAGATTCTCTTCTCTTTGTTCTGTGTTGGTTCTTCTTCTTTATAATTCTAGTAAGATGTTGCACCATGCTATCATGTAGCAAACACACCACTATTACCCTGTTACCTTGCCTACCAGGTAAGGGTACAGCTGGCTGTGGAAATGCAACAGAGACCCTCCCATCCCATGTTGTACCCCCTTGGTGGAAGCGGGGCTGTATATTGGGGTTGTTTTGCCTGCTTGAAAAGGATGACCCGGCTAGTGTGGATTATTAGTTGCCTTTAAGTGAAACAGTTCTGTAAACAGACATAGCACACAGTCACCACTTCTGTCTGGATGTTTTTTAAACAACTGTTCCAGGCAGGGTACAAATTCCTGGCCTGCTCACTTTATGGGATACTCTCCCTTGTGGTGATGCAAGAGAACAGCAGTGCATGCTCATGAGTGCTATAATACAGGAATACAGTTTTATTTTAACACATTACTAAGGAACACTATTATGTAACTCAACATAAATTATGGGGTGGACCAGTGCGCTGTTTGTGCTTGCCTTTCCACGTCACAAACCATCTCACTTGGTTTATGTCAGGTGACTTCAGCAGTAGAAATCGCTCATGCAGGACCCAGCTCCTTACTGTCTGTGCAAGATGGTGACTGGAAGATTAAGTCTCACACTAGGACTCATCAGATTTAATCTGATATGATGTTCCTGTGTTTTTTAGTCCGAGCAGCCTTCTTCTAAGTCTCTCCAGCAGCAGACGTTTGCCTGTCGAACTCTAGAAAGTATTGATAGAGGCTTTATTTATTGTAATATCTCAGACTTGTAAATACTGAAAGTCGCTTTTAAAAATCTTAATGAGTTCACTGGGAATGTGCTTTATTTGCATTAAATATTCAGCTTAGTCAGTGGAAACACAAGACCCAGGTGTAGAGGCTGATTTTCACTGAGGGAAATTGTGGGCAAAAAGGATTGAGATTGATCTTTTTTTCGTGTCCTGTTAAGACAGCTGGAAGTTAATTCTCTGTCTTGGTGTGGGGGTCTGACGTCTGTGGTCCTTTCAAATGTTGTAAACTTGCCTAATAATTATGATGATCAGAAGTCTATACTGCAGGATAGTCATGCCATCATTATTGAGTAAATTTAAGCCCAGAGAGTGCACTTAAAGCACATAATGAAAAGTGATTTGTTCAGCTGGTTTGGTGTAAAAACAGGGCTTCTGCATTGGTCATGCATGTTTGTGTTTTTTATATTTTGTAGATTTATTGATCTTCGTGGATTACAGGAAACATATCCCAGACATGGAGACATGTTGAAATTACATGTTAGCTCAGACTACCACATCAAGCTGATGGAAAAATACTTAACAATTACTTACTAATAGTACTAACAAATACTTTATATACTTTAGTAATTTTGTTCTCGTATTTTGCTCATTTTCACCACCAACAGCTAGTATGACTCAGTTTTAGGCTCAGTCTGAAAGAAGTCGTGCATTGAACTAATAAAACAGAAAAACTGTGATTTTTCTTTCATATGTCCCATTTAAATTAACGATAATGTGGATTATTTATGTTTCTGAGTTGGACTTCTGTGGAAATCTCAACACAAGTCATGGTATCAAACACTTTTTAAAAAAGCTAAATGTTTCCAGGTCATTTTTGAAAAAGCATCCCTCCTACCATTAGTGGTGATGATGTCAAGAAGCTGCTACTTGCACGTTGCAAAGCTGAGTTAAAGGCCACCTGTTTCTCTTGCAGGCTGCACTAATGACATCATGACAAGCGACCACTCACCGGTATTTGCCACGTTTGAAGTCGGAGTCGCTTCGCAGTTTGTCTCCAAACAAGGTCAGATGACCAGTCAGCTTCGAGCAGATCCAGGATGCTTCAAAACTGCAGTCTGATGGTTTCTTTGTTTACATTTTTCAGATCCAAACACTGCGTCTCAGGGCGGGATTCAAATCATGAACTGCGTGGCCATCTTGTTGACAAAGTCAAAGACAAAGTTTTTCATTGAATTCCACTCGAGTTGCTTGGAGAGTATGTTTTTCTTTTTTCTTTTCTTTTTGTTTTTGTTCTGTTTTCTTTTATGTTTGTTGCTGGATTTTTCTTTAATTGGACAAAAATGACCAAAAGAGATATTTTCACCAGAAACTATGAAGACTTCAGAGGGAGACAACACGGAGCAATCTGACGGCTCTGTCAAAGTTTGGTTCGGCAACCAAGTTGAGGTAAAATAAGGTTGCAGCACTAGTAATGAATTTGATTTTGCATCCATCAATCGTTGACATCATTGCCTTTTATGGGACTTTCCCAGCTCACTCCCATCATTTCGGACCCTGAGTACCTCTTGGACCAGCACATCCTCATATGTGTGAAATCCACAGACAGTGACGAGTCGTACGGTAAGGACCTCTCATGTTCAGTTTTTCTCTGAGATGAACATGTTTTCAATCAGCTTAATGTGTCATACTTGAAGGAGAGGGCTGCATTGCACTGCGAGCTGCCCAGTTCTGCTACAGGGAGTTCCAGATTACGCTGACTCACCATGGAGAGAAGACGGGCACGTTGACAGGTGGCATCCAGTTACGCACCTCTGAGGGCAAGCCCACTGAGAAGTTATATGGTGAGGCTGAAAATCAGCTCAGAAATCACTTTTTGGATATCTGTTTGATTCTTAAAACATCTTATTTTACTCCTTTTTGTAGATTTCATCAAAATTGGGGATGACAACGTCCCCCCAAAGGGCAAATCTGGAGACGCCAACAAGTGAGATCTTTAACACATTATTATTTATAATTCAAAATATATCTCAAACATGACTTTAAGTTGTGAACATTGTTGCTGTGTTTTGGTTTACAGGGTGTCCACCACACAGGCACATGATATTTCTAACCCTAGTTACATGGGTTTGTCATTCAGAAGTGGGAATGTGATTGATAAGGGCTGGAGTTACAGCATGCCACCACGAGCTCTTCCAGGGCAAGGGTGTAAAGATCCCAAGAAGGCTCCTCATGATGTGGTCATACGCAGTCCCACAGGAAAAGCTTGTTCAGTGTAAGTTTCTCATGCAAAACAGCTAGTTTCCTTTCAGCTCCTAAAATTATCTGTAGCTGATATGATTAAAATAAAACCCTGAATCAGGAAGAGATGAGTCTGAATGGGGGAAAAAAAAAGATGTTTAATCTTTTGTCTTGTTAGTTTTGTCATTCAGAAGAAAGGAGATTTGAGTGACTTTGAACGTGGCATGGTTGCTGGTCTGAGTATTTCAGAAACTGCTGATCTACTGGGATTTTCACACACAGCCAACCATTGCAAAAGTCAGAGGAGAATGGGCAGACTGGTTGGAAATGATAGAAAGGAAACAGGAAGTCAACTAAGTACTGGTTCCATCCAACCTTGAAGCAGCTGGGCTACAGCAGCAGAAGACCACACCAGGTGCCTCCTGCCAGCTAAGAACAGGAAACTGAGGCTACAATTCACACACACTCACCAACACTGGACAATAGAAGATGAAAAACATTGCTAGTCTGATGATCCTCCATTTCAGCTCCACATTCAGATGCTAGGCTCAGAATTTGGGGGAAACGTCATGAAAACATGGATCCATCCTGCCTTGTATCAATGCTTCAGGCTGCTGGTGGTGTAATGGTGTGTGGGATATTTTCTTGGTCCACTTTGGGCTCCTTATTACCAGTGTGGCCTGGTTTAAACACTACAGCCTACCTGAGTATTGTTGCTGACCATGTCCATCACTTTATGACCACAGTGGAGAATCTTCTGATGCTACTTCCAGCAGGATAATGCACCATGTCACAAAGCTCAAATCCTCCACCTGTTTTCTGATTTGGGGTTTTAGAAAGTGAAATAAAATCCTGAGTGAGTAATCTTTTGTCTTCTAGGGGGGAGGATGAAAACGCGTCAGAGATGTTTGACAACCCTCTGTATGGTTCAATGGTAAAAGCACATGGTCAGGCCAAGGACCAAAACCCTCCACAGACAGACCATCTGACACTGACAGACCTACTGCCTGCATCCTCCAAAGCAACAGATGGGGAGGCAGATCGCCCCCCAGTGCCTGCCCCACGCAACCGCTCTTTTACCTGCTCTGAGAACAAACCTCAATCCCCAACCCCATCTAATCTGGCCCCCTCGACACATAAAAAACCTGTAGTGCCCTCACGCTCAGAGGGTGGGATGGGACAGAATCGGCCTCGTTTGCCCAACAAGTCTCGACAGGAGCCCCAGGCCGCCAAACCCAGAGACTACAGGGACAGCTCTGAGATCCCCAGCAAGCAGAGACATCCAGCAAGACCTAGTCCACCACAGCCTAACAAAGACAGTAAGAAGCACTCTCAGATTCACTGACTAATTCAATTAATATATTTATACAAATTAATTTCCTTTCTTTAGTGCATCCAGATGTTCCCAAGACTGGTCGTCCTGTGAACTGAGCTGCAGCATTGCCCAGCATTACCAGAACAGCTTCCTGCTCTGCATTTATGGAAATGTGTAATACACAAAGCCAAGACTTCATGCCTTTTAGGATAATCAACGTATATGAGTGGCAACTCAGAGAATACTTTCCTTTCTTTTTCTTTACAGTGAGGAGCTAGGCATGATACAGGACTAATGCATCTTTCACTGAGTTGGTTGTATTTTTTAAATTCACCACTATGATGTTCCAGAATAAAATATTACAAATCTATCCCACAGTTTACTTAAAATCTATACATGTCTAGGCCCAAGAAAGATAATAAAAAAACATGGTGATTTAATGCACATCTGGTAAATGACCTCAAATTTCTCTTAATTTCCAAACTAACTTTCCCGTTCTTTTATTCTATTAATAGAATTGTGAAATACACAAAGCCAATCCAATCCCATCCATTTTATAGGAGACGTGTAAGGCTTTTTTATGTGGATTGGTTGTATGAAATGAAATCTGAAGAAGAAAAATGGCAACTTGAGATACAACTCACTGATAGTGAAATGGCATATAATAAGTTCCCTAATGAGTCCAATCTGAAAGCAAAACTGTCCAAAAGAGCAGCAGCGGACTTACGACTTACTAGAAATGAAGAACAGAATGTAAAACCAGTAAATTAGAAACTGTATGAATTCAGAAGTAAACCCAGTTAATATCTAACTAATTTGGTCAACAAAGAAAGTGACTGAAAATATCCCTAGTGTTAAAAAAAACATCTCGTCAAAAAAAGTAAGATAGCAAAGATGTAAATAAAGTTTTTACAGACCTTTGTGTGAAGCTCTATGTTAGTGGGCATAGGGACTGATGGGAGCCCAGGATGCTATTTGCTTTTGCAACTGAGCCAGTTGCTGAAGTTATTAGGACCCACCCTGATATTTATGGTGTTGCAAGTAACCTAAGACAGCATAAGATTTCTTTGTATGCAGATGATGTTTTATTATTTATTTCCTCACCAGAATTTTCAGTTACATCAGCCATCAGTGTTAATGTTGTTCAGAGACCATGTCACTGGGTCAGTTGCATCACTTTCCATCCCCTGGCTTGTCCCCCTTCTGGTGGGTAATTAAAGAGTTTAAAGTGTTTATTTATTCAGGTAAATTTGTTATTCTGATCCATGATGATTTAGAGAGTTGAATCTTTCTGATAGTTAGGATCTCTTTGAAATTATTTTACAATTTCAAATGTTTCCAATCCTGCTAAACAATAAAACTATTAAATAACTAAAACTCGTCTAGGGAATTTATCTGGAATCATAGGAAGACACAACTCAGTTTACAAAGCTGAAGTTGTGATTAGAGCAGAGAGAGCTGACAGTCCCAAATAACAGACTATATCAACGAGCCTCTCATTCTGATACTTGGAAGACTGGATGTGGGGTGATCCTAATTCAGCTTGGTTAGATATTAAAGCATTCAAACTGGATAAGCCATTAAATTAGGTCATCTTTCCTTTATGTATAACTGGAAACATTCAGAGATTGCAGATGACAATCTAATAGTAAGATTCAGAATATCTGGCTTGTTTCAGAAGCCAGTTCCAGGTCATTGAAAGATGAGTGGATACTGAGAGGAGAGACTGTTGCTTGTTTTATAATTATTTTGTTGATCTTATTTCTAAACCAGTGATTATTGTTTTTCCCACTGTGAACCAAACTGCTGTGCTATTTTATTGGGAATTTGTGGAGTAGGGTGTGGGGTATATTTGCACTAATAAGATGTGGTAATTAAAATAATAAATGTTAATAAAAGACAAACAAAAAACCAAAAATGCATAAACATTAGAGACTCAGTTCACACACTTGACTTCTGCTAATCTTGCTTCACAGCGTTGGTCTAAAACTGATCTATTTCTCTAAATAATTTTCACATTTCTGGTAGTTTTACACTATACTGTGCCCAATGAATGTTTACCATGCAGTATTATCTTATTAACATAAACATGTTTGTCTTCAAGATGCACATTAAATGGCCAAATAAATTGAATGTGAAAGCTTGATTAGATTTCGTTATTTTATTAATTAATTTGTTTTCATCTACATAATTGCAAGCACTGGCAGCTTATTTTCTTCTTCATAACTGCATGTGCTGGCAGCTCATCCAGAGTGAACCTGCCACACCATGAAGTTTAAACTGAGCATTAGAATAAAGAGGAAAGAGGATTTAAGTAACTTTGAATGTGGCACCGTTGTTGGTTTGACTATTTCAGAAACTGCTGATCTACTGGGATTTTCACACACAACCATAACCAAGAATTAATGCAATTCTGAAGGCAAAAGGGGTCCAGCCTGGTCCTAGCACGGTGGACCTGATAAAGTGGCCAGTGAGTGTATGTGGAACCACAACCTTTAGTTAAAGGTAAGTATAATATTAATAAATAGATGACCTCCACATCTTTCTGTCTATCTATCGTTTTAGAGGCTTATTGAACAATGTACTGCTTAATTCGTCGTAAAGTTGTGATTTATTGCTTTGTCCAGCATCCTCTATGTGAATATTGAAACCCATCTGGCTCTCCCTTGTGGAAATAGTTAGTAATTGCATCCCGGTGTGTCGCAGCGATTCGCGCATTCTTATAACGTCATCAACCTCAGACGCACAAGAAAGGCAAAGCCGCAGCAATAATGGTGAGAAATATGGTCGAAGGAATTAAGTTGTCTTCTTTTTCATATCAGATATCTTAGAGTGAATTAGTTACTGTCTTAAAGATATGTGCTAAGCTATTTGTGGTTTGGTTTGCTTGCTATCCCTTATTTTGGTCGACATGCAACTCGCTGCTAACGCTAACGTTAGCATGTCGTTTTGTTTCTCAGCTTTTCTACTCGTTTTTCAAATCGCTGGTGGGGAAGGACGTGGTGGTGGAGCTAAAAAACGACCTGAGGTTTGTTTTCACAATTTAATGTTTACACAATTATGCGATCTGTTTTAAGTCTCCACTATTTATTTGCTGAAGTGCGCTAGCACCTCCAGGCAGTGTAAATGGTTGTTGTAGGACTTTAAACAGAAGCTTTGAATGAACATTATCCTAAAGATAAATGAAATGTAACTTTTGTTATTCGAGTAAACCTGTAGTTGAATTCAGTAGAGGCACGTTGGATTATTATTACTCCCAGAAATTAAGTGAATTAGCGCAGCTTTAAAATTGCGTAACTTAAAGCTTCATTTATCGCATTTTGTGTGTTGTAGAATTTGAATATCTATGAATCAGTGTGATATTTTTTTATTTCTACGTTTGTTTTGCAGCATCTGTGGAACGCTTCATTCTGTTGACCAGGTTGGATTTACAGATTTATTGAACATATTTAAAACAAAGCCTTTCAGCTGTTATCGTTTCTGACTTTGATGTCATCATCCTTTGTGTGTTTTAGTACCTGAACATCAAGTTGACAGACATCAGTGTCACAGACCCAGAGAAATATCCACACATGGTGAGTTTCACTGCCTGGAATCATCCAGCTTTCTGTTCACATATCAGGGCCCATAAAGACCCAGTCTCTCCACATTTCTTTAGCTTTTGGTAACTGTACACTCTTGTTTAAAGTCTTAAATACTCCAGCAGTAAAACAGAATCCAGATAAATGTGACCAAATAAATGCACATATTTGAACATGTGAGGATCCATGGAAACCCATATTGTGGTAATGAGAAGGTTACCATATATATTTCTTTATAGACTTAGTAGAAAAAACAAACTGATTTTATGTCTGCTGCCATTTTTATACAACCAACAGTTTCAGTGAAGTACCCATGAAGCATCTTGTAACCAATATGAGCAATGCCCACAAAACCACAGCAGTTCTGTCATCAGCTGTCCACTACAATCATTTGAACATGCAGTCTTACGTGTTTTTGGAAGCTTAATTGCATCATCTTGACATCAGACTGTGTCTTGTTTTAATGTGCTCCAGCTGTCTGTGAAAAATTGTTTCATCCGTGGATCGGTGGTGCGATACGTTCAGCTGCCGGCAGATGAAGTGGACACTCAGCTGCTGCAGGACGCAGCGCGAAAAGAAGCCATGCAGCAGAAGCAATGATCAGCCATGGGATGGGGGTCGGGGGTGGGGGCTTTGTAATTGTGGATGATGACTAGTTAAAGTTTTTGGGTTGATTTTTATTTTAAAGACGGGCTGCTCAGCTCAGGCTATGAGCAGTGTTGGTAATTAGGCTCTACTTTGTCACAGAAAACGTAAACACATTCCTGACAGTATGATCAATGGCAGTTAAGGGTCTTCAGTTGAGCCTGTTTGTTTGGTTTTTGGATGAAAAAAATCCAGTTAAATGTAAATTTGAGTTTAGAGAGAATGAGTAAACTCTGCTGTGGTGATTATGTTGACTATGACTTGTTAAAAAAAAAAAAAAGACTTTTTTTTTAATGCCATTTGGAAATAAAAGTTATTTATATTTTGATCATGTTCGGTGATTTTTCTCTTAATGATTATCTGATGATGATGGAGAAACTGATTTGACTGCATCATTTGCTGGGACCACATAGAAACCTTTCATTTTTGCATTATTAGAGAATTTAAGATGAAAATGTAAGCATTGTAGAGCACGATCTGAATAATCAAGAGTTCTGTTGACAGTAGTTACCATTTTAAAATACTGTAAAGCCAGCCGTGAGTGTGACTTTGTCACATTCGGAGGATGAAGTTATGCTTTCCTCATGTCAAAGCCTCACATGGTTTGATGTCATCAGCAGCTCAGGTGGCTGCAAATATACGTCTAATAATAGTAAGCAGTCCGTTTGTCGGCTGTGCGGCTCGGGTGCTTGTGCTGCAGTTTCACAAACATGCATGTGCACCAAAACTCCCCCGTGTCTGTTAACTTTGGCCTTTAATTATTAGGCAGAAGCCTTTTGGTGGATTATTTGATCTGCTGATAAAGTTTAGTAACAAGTTGTTCTCAACTCTTAAATTTGCATTACTTGAAATCAGCCTTAAAAATCATCGAAACTAGAAAGTTCAACGTTTGTATCCCGTGCTGCAGAGTAAAAACAGCAAATGTGAAACCTTTCTACATTAGCAGAGTCTTATATCCCTGTCTCAGTTTCATCTCGTATTAATTTTTTTTCTGTTTGACTTGCTGTCATGCAATCCCAAGAAACATCAAACGTTTGACGTGTTCACAGAAACATCGCTCACCGGAGATGAATTTGTTTGGTCCATGCTGAATAAAATAAGGGATGCAGGAATTTTTGTCCAACACCTGAAATGACAAAGTTCACAGTCGAGCTAAAAATGCGCTTCGTTTTCACTCCTTTTTGCTGTTTAGTATAAAATCCCGTCAGCTGTGAATGTGGTTTCCACTGTAGTCGTCTCATCTCAGAACGATGGGTCAGGACTGAAAACTTTTCACCCACATACTCAGGACCTCACAAACAACACACTCCAGTGGGTCTACATAGAAATCCAGAACTTTTATTTTACATTCATACATTTATAACGTACAATTACTTTAATGCGGTTTTAAAAAAAGCCCAATTCAAAAAAACATGTCTTGTAAATATACAATGATAAAGTTGCATGTTGTAAGGTTACTGACAAGCATTTAGAAATACATATACACACACACACTCATACATACACAGGAATCTAGGACGAGTGGCGTCCTTGAGTTGTACCTTAATAGAAGCTGGACTGAATGGAGAGGAATTCAGTCACCATAGAGAAAGGCACATTGAATACACAGTGTATCTACAAACAAAAAAAAAAAAACTTAACACTGACACAACTTTACTGTAGGGTCAAGAACAAAGAGCAAAAACTGTAAACTTTCACTTATGAAAAACAAATGAACAAAAACCAAAAAGTCACATCTATACAAACACATCCGAAGCAAAAGAAAAAGGTTGTCTTGGTTGTTACAAAGCCGTACCTTGAGATGCAGGTCAACACTTAAGATTGGCTCTGCCAGCAGAGAGCAATCCCACAGAGAATAACACAATATGTCACAATATTTATGTAGTCGCCCACTTCGGTTAGAGAACCTCATGCATATCTTCATCGGACAGCAACAGTCACCTGATATGTTTTTAGAGCAAATCCAATTACAATGTCCCGTTTTTCTGTTTGTTTTTGTCCTAATTTCATGTGAATGGCAACTTGACTGGAAGCAACATGTCTGTACATCATCATAAAAACGTATTGACAACTTTATACAACCACAAAGCCCGTTATCTTAAAATATATGTACCACTCGTCAATCAAAATTTGCAATACTTTCAGAAAAAGTAGTTCTCTTATATAAAATACTGTATTTAAAAAAAAAAACACATTGTTTACATTCCATCTTTCTGAGCAAAATAAAGCTTTATATACGTACCCTCAAATCCTAAAAACACTCCCACCGTACATATATATATATATTCCTGTCTATATATAAACAATAAAGTGACTAAGATGCCGTCAGAGGCTCTACGTTCACATGTAGTGGAAACCCGTTCAGAATGGCGTACACAGCCAATTTAAATTGTCTAATGAACACAGTGTGGCACTACAATTTTGGATGATTGTACAAGTTTTTTTTGTTTTGTTTTTGTTTTTTTGAAGGGGGCTTGGGGGTCTATAAATGCCATGGTCAAGATTGCCTCCATAAAACGTTTCCCTCATGTAGCTCAGCATGCTTTAGTCAAGTCAGTGGGCATGTCTGCCGTGGACATGCGGTATTGGACCTTTGTGTTGGTGATGGCGCCGTGCTTCTGTCGCAGGTGAAGCCGGAGCTGACTCTTGTGGCGGAAGTGCAAGTTGCATTTTTCACACTGGAAGGAAAGAAGAGCAACGTTATTCAAGGTTTTTTTTAACTTGTAAATTAAAATGAAGTGAACCTACATGGTAGGGCTTCTCTCCCGTGTGGATGCGCAGGTGGCTCTTTAGCGTCTGCAGGTGACGGAAGCGTGTCCCACAGATCTCACATGGGTATGGCTTCTCACCCGTGTGGATCAACACATGAGCACGAAGATGAGCCACCTACACCCAGAACAAAAGGCAAAGAAATTGGCTTTCAGAGCAGAAAACACGAACTGGACGATGACTTTAAAGACCTTTTACACACAGACACTTAAAGGAACTTCTGTCAAGCTGAAACTAACTACAGAGATCCATGAAAGGTGTTCTTACCTGTACAAAACGAGCTCCACATGTCTCACATTTGTATGGCTTCTCTCCTGAGTGGATGCGAGTGTGAGTCTTGAGGTTAGCTGGTCTGTTAAACTGAGCACCACAGATATTACAGCGATATGGTTTCTCTCCTGAAAATGAGAAATCAAGACATTTAGAGCTCTGCAACAAAGACGAACACACCTGAAAGGTAAAGAATGAGTCAGAGGTCTTCCTTTTTACCTGTGTGGACGGTTTTGTGGCTGGCGAGGTTGCCCTTGTACCTAAATGCAGCCTGACAGCGGTCACACTTGTATGGCTTGTCGCTGTGTACCTGAAGCATGTGCTGCTTCAGAGCTTCATCCTCGGCGAACTTGGAGTCACATTCGTTACAGAAGAATGTACCGTTTTCTGTCCAGGAGAAATCAAAGCTGGAAGTTAACCACTACTCTGATAAACCAAGGGATCTGATCTGATGAAAAATAAACACCAACGCACCACAGCTGGAGTCTGAATATTCTGAGTGAAGCTCTGCCATGTCTTCTGAGAGGCGGGACCTGGAGGTGTTGGGACAGACCTCGGAGTGCTGTGGTGACTGGGAGCTGCAAGTCGAGCAGCTGAGGCGGTTCAGGTAGAGTTGAGGATGGCCATCTCCGTTCCTCAAAGACGCCTCGAGTCCACTGTACACAAATGAACACAAGTTCAGAATCCAGAAAAGCAGATTTAGACTCTGTGCATTCACTCAGGGTCTCATTAAAGTTTGTATTTAAATAAAATCTCCAGACGTGCATGTTAGAGAAACCTCACCCGTTGATGATGTTGTTGAGTCGACTGGCCTGCGGCGCAGGTAGATCCTCGCTGTAGTCGCTGCTCTTGCTTGTGGTTTGAGGGTCGAGGCTCTCCGAGTCGCTGGGGTGAAGGTAGGGCTGCAGGCCGAGCCGCTGAGGAGAGCGAAGCCCCGGATCCTCTTCTTTCGCGCTCTGGTTCAGCACGATGAACTTGTACTTCTTCCAGTTGCGAGCCTTGGGGTCTGACGTGCCCTGCGGGGCTTGTGCTCCGCTGGCTTGGGAGAGGCTGGCATTCTTGCTGCTGCTGGACTCCGTCGGGGAGTTGGGCTGGCAGTCTGATTTTAGGGGGCTCTGCGGGCTGCTCACCAGACTCTTCCGCCCAGCGGAGGAGATTCCCAGAGGGTAGTGCTGATGGATGAGGTCCTCCTCCACCTGAGGAGTGTGCTCTTTGCTTGAGTCTTTCTGATGCTCCAGGGTCAACACGGGAAACACGCGCTTCCTAGAGCTGAAACCAATAGACTGGCCAACATCCTCGTGGCCCTCCTTCCTCATCTCATCTCTCACCACCTCCCTGGAGGCGTAGGTGGTTGAGTGAACAATGCTGGAGGAGCTAGTGCCAAGAGCCCTGGTGTATTCTGCCCTAATGGCGTTGCTGCTGTCATGTGGAGAACAGTGCTTGTGGTGGATACCACTCTTTGAGAGGTCAGGAAAAGCATTTTTGGTATCAGTCAGTTTGCAGAGGGGGAAAGGGAATCCTGGCATGGGAAACTGCCCGTAGAGATGGTAGTTGCTGGGGCTGCTGACCCCGCTGAACATGTTGGGGCCGTAGGGCCTTCCATCCCTGAACGGAGCCATGCGGCTGTGCAAACTCTCAACAACATCATGAGGACGGTAAGCGTGGACATCCTGAGGTAAAACCAAGGGACTGACCAAAAACTCGTCTCTAGGCAGCTTGGCTGTCGGATCACTGCAACGAGAGCGAGACTGTAAACATACAGACGCTGATAATCATGGATTTACACTGAATGTGTGATGGAGCTTTGCTCTACCCACCTGGATTTGATAAATCTGTGACAGGTGTCCACAACATGGTCCATCTGCAAATAAATAGCCGTATTCATGATAGCCATAATCAGACTTTCCTTTAGTGTAAGTCGGGATGTGTACATAAACTCCAGCAGGATGGCGAAGCCTTCTGGATCCACCTTTGGGTCCAGACTGATGGCATTAAGGTTGCACTTGTGGGAGTCGGTGAAGATAGAGTAAAACAACCCACTGCAGCCATGAAACAGAAAAAAAGAGAAACGATGAAAAACAAAAATGAGATTATTCATAAAAGAGCAGCAGAAGAACTGGCTTAAAACTCTAATTAAATATCACCCACCTGCAAGCCATGAGGACAGTCTTGTGTGCACGAAACTGCTGTCTGTTGACCAAGATGGTGACATCTGTGAGAATATCTCTGCTGCGCAGCCGATTCAGGTTGAGCAGGACATCACTTGCATGGCGTGTGAACTGTATGCAGCTGTCTGCTGCGCAAGCCATTTTCTCAAGTTCTGCAAAACGAAGAAAAATACATTAAAAATATATTTTTACATTTTTAAAATACATTTTAAAAAAGGAAGAAGAGCCTTCATGGCTTAATTTTAGCACAAAGTATTTTGTAATTTTGGATAATTTCATGAACTGGCTTCAACTAAAAATCAGAAACTACCAGCTTATAAAAATAAAGGAAAGATTCAGTGATCACCAGAAGGCGGCGCCATTTATTAAACAAACAACGTCTAGACATTTAAATTTCTACCTCTGGAATAATTTCACTCTCTCTGAAACTCTGGTTGGCAGGTTAATGTGACAAATCAACTACAGATTATACAGGCTAATAAAAGAAAAGATAAAAATAAATATATTTATTAAACATATAAAATATCACAATATTCTTTTCAAGAAATGATTCAGTTTAATTATAACACTGTTTAAATAATAAGCACTTTAACATTATTTACAACACAACTTGTGTCAAAATGAGCAGAAATTTTCTATTTTCTAAAGTTCAAGTTCAAATTTTTCCAACGCTTCAGAAATGTTATTTTGCAAGCAGCAGATTTATTTTTGGGGAAAAAATAAAATACATGTAAACATATACATATACATATATATACACACACATATATATATACATATATATATATATATTTCCTTTTCTAAGGAGTAAAAAGTTTATATTTTTTAGGAATTGTTCATTAAAAAAAATATTAATGAAACACTTAGGTGGGAAAAGTATCTTCCAAAATCAGGATGTTTTTAAGACACTTTTTTTTTCTTTTTTAACTAAACACACAAATGACATCCTAATTTTTCATTTTTAGCTAAGATGCCCTTGCCTTGACAAAGACTACCAAATAAACCGGAGCAGGTTTAACAGTTAAAAGACAATAACAGTTTTTCCATAGGGGGGAAACTGCGCTTCGTGCCAGTCTGCTGCACCGTATTCCTGTATTTCTGGATCAGATACTTTATGGAAGCGAAAACTAAGTGAATCAACCCCAGGAGGAGGAGAAAAAAGTTTTACAGCATGCAGGCGGATTTATGACAGTATCTTTAACTCAATGTCAAGAGTGAAGTCTGAAACTGGACACGTCCATAAATAGAACCAGGACACCTTAAACTGACGGGTGGTAAATAATGACCTTCTGCAGATTAAACATCAACCAGCAGCATAAACAAATCTAACTACACTTCTGGAAACCGTGAGGATTACTACCAAATAACTTAATTCTTTCGGCTTGAGAGTAAAAGCTATATTTACATATTTTAATCAGCTTAAAAATTCACACCATCTCTGCGGTTTTATTTGCATTAAGGACCCCAAATATTAACTACAATCAAACCGAAACTCTCTAGGGGGGAGAGAAAAACTGCGCTGGTGAAACCTCTAAACTTGGTTTAACTGTCGCGAGCTCGTCAGTGTCACAGTGGAAAAATAACAAGACAACTTGTAGCCTCTACCGCGGAAAACACACACACACCCCTCCGCAGTGAGATTTCCGCACCGACCTTACGGTAACAGGGGGTTTTGATCGGCGCAGCTTTTTTTGCGCTCCATTAGAGCAAATTACCATCGCTGCGGCCGCGAAGTAAAAATATCCTGAACCTGAGGCTGCCATGCTGCCAGCAAAGTTCGTGTGACAGCGCGCGCGTGCCACCGCTTCGCTGCGTGCTGACACTTCGAACGTGGCATCAAATCAGAGCGTGTCAACACAGCCACATCCACCCCAAGCGCCGTGTGCGACAGCCCGGGCTCCGGACAAGCGCACCCCATGCGCTCAAACAACCTCCCCATCCGTTTCCCGTCGGTGTAGTCATCTATCACCCGCTATTACAGCTTTACAACGCGAGTTAAATGTCAGCGACAAGCGGAGGAGAGGCTGCTGTCTGGCCCCGCTGCTTCCCCAGCGCAGCGCCGAGGCAGCCGACCTGTCAAACAGAGCGGCTGCTCCGGCTGTCACCGCAGCAGAGTTTCTGCTCGCGCTGACACGGTCCCACACAGACCCGGCTTCACAAACATTTCACCCGCAACAAATGGACAAATGTCTAAAGCATCAACAGTACATAGTATATAACAACTTCGCGCCAAATAATAGGAAAAATGAAATTTAAAAAAATCACCTGGTAGCGCTTTCCTAGAAACTTCTTGCATCACCACTTCTAAGAACCCCAGTTCTAAGAATCAGAGGAGCTCAATTCTCGGAATTTGAGCCCGAGACCGTACCATTCCTCCAGCGCAGGGGAGAGATGCCTTTTTCTCCAGCAACGAGAACAAATGCTTTTAAAACCTGCTTTTTTAACGCATATTACGCCCAGTAATTTTTATAGTAATAATGTTAAAAGATACGCGTTTAAATTACAGGAAAAATAGATTTTATGATCAAAACTAACGCGGCTATTTGCTGTGTCTAAGTCTAAATCCCCCTACGTTTGGTTGAGCCCGCAGTCACAGGACGTCGAGCTGGCTACGTCACCGCTTCTTTTAACCCAGCCCCCGAAATTCTCAGAACTAATTTATATTCCATGACTTAAGCAATCTATCTATCGTGTCGTTGCCTTCCGTCGCATTCAATACACAGACCCTACATGAACAGCACAAAGCCAGACCTGTAAATTAGGTCCGTGCCGACGGTCCATGTGACAGGCTTGATTTTTTTCTCTCTTATCACTTTGTAGCCAGATTTTCCTGCAGGTATACAAACTTCATAGACAGGAGAAATGCAGCGAATCACCTTCGGGGGGGTTTGTTGGAAAAGGAAAGCTTTAATCGACATATTATTCACACCGTTTTGCGATGGGACTGCTTTTTCTCCCCGCGCGAGGTTAAGATTTGTTAAGTTTTCACCTGCACGTGGCTTTCCAGCTGTTACTGCTTCGTAGAAAGTGATGCTTTTGTTTGTTTTGTGCTTAAAAAAAAGCCCGTGGCTATCTGGAGACGTGATTTTAGAGAATGATCATCATAACGATTGCTGTAAAAATACTTGATGTGAGCTTCTAGAAAGCATCCAGTCTGTTTAAAATGCTGTGAGACATTGTAAAATTTCATAGCAAGGACAGGTCTGTGGGTGTTTTTGGTGTTAAACGACAGTTCAGCTCTTGTTATGACTGACTTGGTATGTTTCCCTGAAAATACCCCTTTTTATTGCATTGCTGTAATAAGAAAAAATCAGGATGTCATGTTTAATACAGTGAAAATATGCAAGGAAAATTAACTGAATGCATTCGTGTACACTGAACCATTTAATTTAAAGCATGTGTACTCTATGTTGCATAACTTCTCAGAGCTGAGCAAAAATAAACTTTTTTTTTTTTTTTTTTTTACATCTCAGCCTTGTAGTTTTGTGTTGGTCTCTTTCATCACCATGAAATTAAAGACATTTAAGACAAGCTGAATTTAGTAATTTTGGTTCAACACGAAGGAGAGAGCTGCTGTGGATTTGCACATTTTTCTATCGGAGATGACAGCATCTGAGAAGTTGTATTCATCTCATGAGATGTGGGCACACAGTTACTGTCAGTGACTCACCTTGGAAACCTGGCTTGTGGTGATTCCAAACCACAGATTCCCCGTCTTTTCTCACCCCGTTCACTCCTTGGCACAGGAGGAGCATTTGCTGGGCTGGAGAACACAGACAAACAAATAAATCAAATTAAATGTAAAATACGTAGGTGTTGCTTCAACAGTGAAAATGCCCATTGAGTTTTTAAACTCTCCCTTCAGATAGAATCAAAACAGTGACCAACAATAGTTGCTGTTCTTAGATTTTGTTTTAAATGAGTGATGCTATAGTGCAGAGTTAGTAAGATATTTAAAAATTAAGCTGATCCACATAAAGCTGTAAACATAAGTACATAAAGTGAAAAACATACACTCTATAAGAGTCAATGTTATTACTGGTAATAACCTGTGCATTTAATGTTGATGCTTCCCATAAGAAGATCTCTAATACCTTTCCTTTCTTGGACGTTTTTATGAAGTCTTTAAAAGTCATTTCTGATAATTTTATTACTTCATGATGAATGATAAGTACCATTAAGATAACTCTGTACGTTTGCAAATCATATGGGTAGTAGTTGTGAATGTGATCCCCACATCTGTGGCGTTTGAACTGCTCGATACCTTCATCATTCTGTGGCTGTGTTTTTTTTTTTTTTTAAATCCAGTGTACGGCAGTACTCTGCCTCAACGCATGTGACATTTCCCTGTGGATTGCCCGAGCATCCGCCCATCTGGATCCGGCATCCCACTAAAAACACTTCAGGTGTTCACAAACCATTAGGGAGAGTAAAAAGAGGGGGGAAGAGCAGGGGGGGAGGAAAGTCTCCAAAATAATTAAGACGAACGCTTTTACAGCAATCTCCGATTCAGCACTGCCAAATAAAGACTGTGTTGAGCTCCAAACAAAGAGCAGCGTCAACTTTATTTCAATCCACTTGGGGGATGTTGAAGGCGCTCCAGCACAGTTATGCATAATGCACGGCCATAAACCATCCAGGAGTTAGGAGAGAGATGTGTAATTTACCAAGGCCTCATGCTGTGCCCAGCTATAGAGGGATGAGATAATTACTGCAAATCCTTGGCAAACTTTTCCTCAACCAATTTCTTGCAAAAAATAAATGACCCACTTACAGAGGGCAGAGGAAGAGCGCCGAGAAGCTGATCAATATGCCCCAGTCTGAACTGATTGGGGGTGCATTAACACACTACGAGCTGTGTATGGGCTAATCCCCGGATCTTCATTCAGGCTGGATAATTAAACAAGCGGTCATGACGTTTAGGGTCTCGGTGTCTTTGTCAGAAACAATCACAGCAGGAGCGGCTTGTGCCTGTGATCCCAGTCAGAAAAAAACCCACTCATGACACAGTGTGAAACACCTTTTTGCCTATACTGGGTGCATGATAGGTCATTGAATAGAAATGCCCACTGACAAAAGCCTGAGGCCCGGAGGTTGCCTCACTTTTTTTTTCTTTTCTTCACAAACTGCACACTTTTGTCTCGTTTCACAGCAAATTTCTGCCAACTTCAGTGTTCATTGTCAGCAAAGATGTGAGTGTGGAGTTTTGTTCTGAGAGGCATGATGCAACCGCGCTGTAACACCAAACAGATAATGCTGTTAGCTACAGAGGGCTTTTTAGTTCCTTTCTCTAAAAGAATTTCTTTTTATATTGTTAAGTTTTACTTTTTTAACTCCATGCATCCCGGAAGCTTTCTTTTTTCCTTTTGTCTACACATCAGTTTCTCTTTGTTAAGCCTCCTAACGACTGCAGGTGTGAATTTTGGAGCAACTGCAAAGTGTCAATAAAAAGATTTCTTCCCCAGGTCTTACTGTATGTATTTATACATATTTTTTGTCCTTGATCATCTATTTGAGGAGATCTCTGAAAACATACAGTAAGACATGCATCATTTATAACGACTGTTAAAGAACATGAGGTGTAATAATTGGAATCGGTGGACAAGTTCACTTCAAAAGCTTCTCAGTGCAGGAGGGGAAGCTTGCCTCCTGCTTTTTTAATTAACAGACAGAGTAGTCATATTCTGACATGAAACCCTGTCTGTTGCGTGTGTGCACTCCCGGTTGAAAGTTGTCTTTTATCCCACTTGACAAGGTTAAACACACGCGGGAAGATTAGCAGCAACTCTGAATGATAGCGGTAAAGAGCTCTCTGAGGTTAACATTTTATCTAAAAGGGGCTTCATGATTACAAATGATCATTGTGGCATTGCACTTAATTAAAGGGGCTTTTCAGGGTCTTCTCAAACTTGTATTCATGAGTTGTACATGTATTTTTGTAGTTTTTGATGGTCAATACCAAAATAGTCTCCAGAGATTTGAAAGCTTTGTTGTAGATGATTTTATTCTGCTCTTATGAGCTCTTTCAAAAACAAATAAACACATCTGGACTCTCAAAGTTGTCTTTGGAGCAAGTTTTCTGCAGCGTGCCTCTGTGGATAACCTTGAGTTGACCAGTTTGCTTGTGCAAGCTACATGCTAAGGTTGGAGTCAGAGCAGAGGCGTGTAAGTGGGCTGGAATTCCAATTTAGTCAAATCAAAGCATGTGGATTCAGGACTTTCTCAAGGCCAGCTGAGAGGAGCCCAGGAATGCAGCCTGCATAGTCAAACTTGATGGAATTTTCCACGCATACCACAACGAACCTCTCGCCAGTGTGCCATCTGCTGGATGATGGGTCAGTAACTTCCAATGAGGAAGACAAAGGAGAAAAGCGTGTAGCAGATTTGTGCCATCCTCACAAAACTCCACAATATTTGCCATTTGCTCTGTCTTCCTCTTTTCTTCCACGCGATCCAGTTCTGCAGAAACACAGCCGTTCCGAGCGTGCACGAGGAGGAGCGGTTATGTTTGAGAGAACTTCTGCACAGATTAGTATCAAAGCTCTGTTTATGTGCCTCCACGTGGGCTGAGTTAGGTATTTTAACAGAGGTATCCTCTTTGACAGGAAGCTTAAGTGCAGGGATTCAAATGGTAAACAAGTGGGTCTTATTTCTTTGCACCACCCTCGATAATGATCCAATAAGAACCATCTGTCTGACTCAACCCCCCTTTTCTGCTCTACTGTCAAAACATCTAGTTAGTGTCAAGCTGCAGGTCTAGACTGGCTGGATGTGTGGAAATGTTTCTTGTATCGCAGCATTTTTGTTTCTTTTTGTCTTTGACATTAGGCTCACTCGTACTCCTATTTACAGATGCACCCCCACTGCACAGGGGAAATTCCCACCAGGGTTTTTGTCTCGGATAGAAATAATTAGAGTGGTGGCTATGTGATTGAAACAGAAAGATAAAAAAGTAAAGCATGAATCGAAGTATGAATGCAAGCTGACCTAAACACATGAATTACAAAAGCAAATCATAAAAAAAAGTACTTATTCCAATTTTAATCCAAATTACTTTGGTATTTATCACAAGACAAAAAACCACACAAACATGTATTAAATGTTTTAATATAAAAAATGTGTTAATAATAATAATAATGTCACAACCAGAGATGCAGATTAGGATTGTAAAATACAATAAAAATAAAAAATGAATCTGCATGCACAGATCTCCAGTTCACTATTTGCAAGTGTTTAGTCAACAGAGGTAACATCTGGCGTGTTTTTCCATCGAAGATGTGGAAACTTCCAGCACCAATGAGCTTGTGGTGATCTAAACAGTCAAGACTCAAAAGCTGCCAAACCAGTTAGGATTAGTTGTCATGTATGCAGCGGACGCTCGGTCCTGCTGCACCATCGCTGGTGCACAGCAAGTAAAACAGGGGAATGCTGGGACTGCAGCAAATATGCTCACATTATTCCATTATTCAAGTTTGTAGTGATTCACTGCACACAGATGCAGTCTCTCCGCAGTGTTTTGTTGCTGGCCTCTCACGTCATTCCTCTGGTTAACTTGGAGCTCTTCCCTTGCTAGCTTTTTTTAAATTTTTTCCCCCCTTTGGCCCAGTTTTGATTTCAACCATATCAAATTCTCCCAATGGTCCACCGCCTCTAAGTAGTTACCTCAATATAGTGCCAACTGCTGATACTGGTCTACAGGGCTGGTTAAACAGGAACTGCACACACCTTGCTCCAGGCCACAGTTCAACAAGAGCCACACACAAAGCAACAACAGAGAAATCAGCACATCCACCACTTCAGCACTCCGTCTGTCTGTGTTGCTTCCATGCCAGAAAAAAATCCTAAAATATGAATGTAATCCTGGGTAGAGCGCGGCTGAAGTTCTTACTGAACATATCTACATATTTTATTACCTCACGTTCAGACACGAGAGGTCAGATCCATCTCTTCTCTTCAAACATGCAGAAGCAGGAGCTGCAGACGAGCTTTCCATGAGAGAAATCTGGATTCAGCCCCTCATATTCCCACCAAAGATTCCTGTGCATCTAACATTTCCAACCTGCAGTGGCATAGTGGTGTATTTTCATGTCAGCTCTTTGGTGGTTTCCTCCAGCTAAAGAAGTAAATGGATTTAAATCCAACATGGAAACATGGGATTGGTGTGGATGAGAGCAATCCCACTGAGGCCACGAAGTAAAAAAAAAAAAAAATCGTCCAACTCTGTGTGCTGACACGGATTGGAGTAGAGATAATTACAGCATTTAGTTTAAATAAAATATCAAATATATATATTAATAATGTATTCAATGCACAGACATTAACAAATAATTCAATATTTTTTCCAGGTTTTTCCCAAAATCACATTTACTTTTGTGGAATTTTCTCAAGAAACTGAGTCTGTTTCATCAAAGCCTAAACCTTGATTTTATTAAATACATAAAGCAATAAAAAAAATTCTCCCACGGTGTTTTTGTGCAAGAAACAAATCAACTCCAACAACAATCAGCTGTAATTAAGACTGATTTTTGCTGTGAAATGTATTTTTGATTGTACTCCTGCCTCACTAACCTTCACTGCATCCCTCTGTGCACTCATTAAAAAGCATCTCTGCAGCCCAGGAAATGGCAGCTGGAAGTTCAGACTGTGCCAGCTCTTGTGCACATTCACATTATAGTTATCTGCACTTGATCATGCAAGAGAGCCACTTTTGATATTTGCAGCACTTTGAAAACTGTTGTTTTCTGCAGGCAGGAGACCACAAGCAAGAACAGCACGTGTGAGCTGAACAGAAAAAAAATTAACCGACCAAATTTTCCAACCAGCGTGGAAGCACATTAACGACCTGTTGACTCTAAACTCAAACGTACAAAATGAAAAAAGTTTGGCTTTTACTGAAGGTCTCAGATGGGAAGAAGGGTTTAATCTAAAGCACTCACCTTTGTTTTCTGCGTCCTTTGAGCGCATGAGGAGATTCTTGTTGTGTGAAGCTGGCATGAAAATCAAAACTGAATCAAAAAGTTCTCTCAAATTGCTCATATCGCATCCTGGCTAATGTCAAAAGTCCTTTTTACATAATTTTACATACAACAGATAAAACCTGTGAGGACATTATTTAGTGGATTCAGTTCTCCCATTTGCTTATCAGATGTCCGTTGTTTTATCACACTGCCTGTCCTTTACTGGTAGTTTGCATGCATGTTAAGTCTGAACAAGTGATTCAGCAGCACACTGATTAAATCTCAGAGATTAACTGGCCAACATAAAAGGTGTATGGAAATCTGTAGCTTTATCAAAGGGATCAGTTAGCAAGCCAGTGTTTGTGGCCTGTGCGTGAAGTGTTTGGCTGTCATCCATCCTGCTGAGGTGTGAAGTTCCTACTAAATATTGACAACTGTTAGAAAAAGGGACACTCAGATATTTAGATTTATTTGTCCCATTTCATAAATTAAACTGAATGCACATGCATGTAACTTCAAAATTCCTGAGGACGCAAGGAAGCCATTCGTAATAGCATAAAATAAATGGCATGACTAGGAAAAAACTGAATGAAATTTGTACATTTTATAAGCTTTTAAAATGTTGTGAGACATTAAGTCACATGGATTTTTCAGGAATCTAAATTATACTTCAGCTCATTAAAGGCTAAAGTTGAGTTTGTTCTCTTTTCACTGCACTCTGCATTCATTTAGCCGCTTTCATTTTTAACTAATGTTGACAAACAGAAGATAGAAGTCTGACCTTTTTTCATCTGGAAGGAGTGAGGCATGATGGGATCTGTCGGGACCCAGGTGGCAGCGTTGAATCTTCAGCTCAAAGTCCTGTTCAGGAAGTGATGGGACCTCTCCCCTGGGGTTCCAGAGTGTTTTCCACCAGTGTATTTTTTCGGTTTGTCTGGCGAGTAGCTATTTGATCCGAGATGCAGAGCCTGACTGGTGCCCGATGCCTCTCCCCTGAGTGGCAGCTAAAGCTTGGAGGGGATGAAGCTGTTCTTCAGTGGAAGAGCGGCACCGGATCTGTGTCTGGCGGTGGCGGAGAAGCTCTGGTGAAGCCTCGTGTCTGTCCCTGTCGAGCAGGATGGAAACGCTTGTGGAAAGGCGGGCACAGCAGCCGGGCTGAAGTGAGTCAAATTGACTGAGCACGCTTCATGTTAGAGAAACGGTCCACAGGGCATCTCTCTGGCTCTCTGAGCTGATAGGCCGCCTGCACTCTAGCGTTCATTGATTGTAGCACTCAGTCGCTCCACTTTTCCACGAATGCTAAAACCATGGGACAGGCTGAGTTTGGAAAAAAAAAAGAGAGAGAGAGAGAGAGAGGGAGGGAGAGATTAAACAGCCTCTAAAATAATCCCAGTTTTTCTATATAGAATTCATTTGAATGTAGACTCTAAAATCCCATTAAGCCACAGGGGCACAAAGCGTAGAATAGTGCCTTTAACATGGAGGAACTCTTAGAGCTCAGGCCATCTGCCAGATCAGTTTTTCATATACAGCAATGACACATTGTTTTATAAACAGAGCTTTTATACAACAAACATTTCAGTGTCCCAGAGCATTAATCTACCTAAGCTTATCTCAATCCATGGAACTAGATATTGCTCTTTATAACTTGTGTAGTGGAGGGGGTGTTGTTGCATCACACCAGCTGTCACTTCAACATGCCACAGCCAATAGGAAGGTCAGTAATGTTGCTTCTAGAGGAAAATTAGGGAGGAAATCCTGACAACAGAAAAGGAATATTTAAGAGTGGTGGGAGGGGATAATATTAATAGTGATTTGCTTTTATTTTATTTTTTTTTACTTGCAGGGCATCAACATCTTATTTTTTTAACTCTGGTTAACAATGCACGTGCATCACTGCGTAACTGCTTGACACCTGATGTTGAACTCAGATTGGATGAATGCAAGTACCGTCTGTGCAGATAAGCTCATCTCACCGGTAAGAACTAAAAAGGCTCTCACCATTACCAGCACTTTCTAAATATTACAGGAAAATGAGACATGCATGATGTCTGACAGATCTTACCATGTACAGTGTGTTCGCCACAGCTATGAGATAATCCACTGGATGAGTGGACTAATATTCAGCCAATCCTACTAAAGCCAAATTAGTCCAACACATTTCCATCATATTCAGAGTAAAGCGGCCCCTAACAATCTGAGCTCTTGGGATACTGACAGCAAATGACCGGTGAGCCTCGTAGATCCCTGTGATCCAGGGATAAACTCATGAAGAAGCTTAAACCTCTTAATGACACACAAATCAAAGTCAACAACAGGTCATGCTGCCTCAGAGGAAAAGTTTGGATACTGCGCAGTTGTTTCCTTTCTCCAGCAGCCACAGTGAAGCAGAGAGAACCTGGGCGGCATTGGAGAGGCCTCACAATAAAGACATCAAGGCTAAGTGGAGTCCAAACGGTCAACCCCCCCCACCTCGCTCTCCGAGGCTTATGTGAGGTCAGCTTCTGCAGAGCAGAGTATGGGTGACCTTAATCATCAGAGGGATATTTGGGTTTTACTTGGCAGCGATGCGACACATGTGGTCATCACTGCATTCGACTGGCAGGCATATAAAATGAGAAGAGGCCAAGGTCGGTTTGCAAAGTGTAATCCATATCATCCCGTTACAGAAACTGTGCTGCCATCAGCCCCGGGCCAAACAGCGCCAGACACGTTTTAATGTTGATAACCGTGTGGGATTATGCTGTCATCTGATATAATTTTGGCCTGATTCAAGTTAACAAAATAGCGATCATCCAAAATCTTTAAAAGGGGAAACTTTCTAGATGCAAACCTTATTTGATTTCATGAAGTGTCTTTTTATTTACATTTCTCTGCTTTGTTTAATTCAGACAAATTTGTACATATTTTAAGCCCAACTTCCACAGCTCTCTACAACATGCCTGTCAGTAATTTCTGAAACAAAAAAAGTTGGGATCAGTGATGCCTCTCTGTCTGCAGATGGATTTATCACCCGCTCTTTTCCAAGAAAGACATTTAACTGAAGAGTAGCCCTATGGGAACATGTAAAAACAAGTTTATAGATAAGCCGTCTATAGGCTGTTTTCAGCACTTGTGGACAGGAAATGGCAGATCATCTATAAACAACCTGCTGTGTTGCTTCGGTGTGTTTTTCACAGCGTTCGCCGCTCATCTGTTTGGAAGATAACCTTTCCCAGGCAGTCGGCTGCAGGTAATTATCACATCAGTGAGGGATAAAACTCACACGTCATTTTCACTTACCTGCCATCACACAGATTTGTAATCTAACCACTACTAGCTTTTGTTGTTCCACCGTGGAGCTCCCCTGGTATCCATGGCTGCCGCTATCAGCTCTAATAAAGGTCACAAGAGCCAAACGTGGAGCTTTGCATTAGCTGGCATTTATAGTGAAGAGGAAACATATTTTGGGCGACTAACACAGAGTCATCTGTAACATTCTCACACTGATTTTCTTATGAGAGAGCATACTCTATGAACAGATGTGAACACAACGCAATGTTCAGCACCAGGAGTAAAATCTGGCGGGCAGCTGCAGCAGGAGCAGCTTTTTTTTGTGTGCGAATGCATCAACAGATTCATCAACCTCCAACTTTCAAAGTTTCTAGATGTTTTCCAAAGTCTGTTCTAACGCCAAGATGCAGAGTGTTGCAGAGAGCTTGGCTGCGAGGAGGTCATTTGAAATCAACGACACTCACCAGCCGCGTCTTTAGGTCCACCTGTTCAACAGCTTGTTGACACAAATATCTAATCAGCCAATCACAGGGCAGCAACTCAACACACCTGACATGGTGAAGATGACTGAGCATCAGAATGAGGAAAAAAGAGGATTTAAGTTAAGTTGGTTTGAGTATTTCAGAAACTGCTGATCTACTGGGGGAAAGAAAAACATGACAAGCTGGTTGCTAACATTAGCCACGCATTTGCCATTGTATCCATGACAACGAAGCTTAAAGGATCAACCACTTATAGTGTGACTTATAATGCGTTATCAGTACTTCTTTTATTTTTTACATCCAAGCTGTAAAACCATTTACCTTAATATGGCTCAATGAGGTATCGTCCACAGAAGACAACTTTTCTTCAGCCATGTTCACACTGCAGGCAAAAATGGCCCACATGTGACCCATATCTGACTTTTTTTTTTTTTTAAATCACAGTCTTAACACCGTCATAGAAAAAACCTCAAAAGAGGCAACACAGTAGTCGGTGGTGACCTGTGCAGCCATTAAATACATCTTTGCTTCTTTTACTGGTCATACTTAAGCTATACTGCCCCCAGTTTACTATGTTTGCTCCATCTAGCTATGCATCCACGAGTTATACGAGTTCTCTGAAAACAGAGCACGTCATTTTACTTACTTCATTTGAAATTATATTTAAATGGTGGCTTCTTATTGAAAACAGTTGAATCAACTTCAAATTGCTCTCTTTTAAGGTAAAGTTTCTTTTGTTATTATTTTAATCGATGCATGTTTTTGTTTCCTAAAATCTGTTTTTGCAGGTGGAGTACAGTCGCAAAACATGCCCGCAGATTTTCGGAATGCTTTTGTAACTTTCCTCCATGTTTGCACAGCAGTTGCCCTACCATTACAGGGCAAACTCAAAAATGTTGAATGCTGCGCAAAACTTTATTTTAGTTATTCAACTTTTAAAAAAGTAAACTATTATATAGATTCATTACATGCAAAGTCATATATTTCAAATATTTGTTATAATTATGATGAATATGGCTTACAGCTTATGAAAACCCAAAAAACTAATGAAGAAGGAGGAGACGAAGACAACGACGACTGTAGAGAAGGAAGGAGCTTGTGAAGAAAGGCTGTGTCGGGCATGTTTGGCATGTCGGGCGGTTACAAACAACTTTGCAGCGGTAAATTAAGCCACCAACCAGCGTCTGAAACTGAATTCGGAACGTGGAAGTGAACTATGAACTCAGCACTGGCACTAGTGGATGAACTGACTTTATAACCATGGCAATGTAAAAGAAAGGAAGGAAGTATAACGGGCGGCAACGTCTGACAACCCTTGAAACGGACATCCCTATTACGCACGTAAGGAAGAATAATGGAGCCTTAAGGTACACACATTGGTTTTTTTTAATCTGATGAGATTTTTTATCTGGTCGAGACCTCACACATGAAGATAAAAAAATCAGGCATTTAATAGTGTTGATTGTAGTGTGTGTGGTGGCTCCAATAATCTCAGCACAGAACAACACACACATAACGATGCTGTTCCACAACTGATCTACAATCTAGTTCTCCGAACCAGAAATCTCACATGACCAAACGGGATCTAACGTAGAAGAAGAGCAACAACCGGAAAATAACACCCAGCATGGAAGAGGATACAGGTGCTTGTCATAAAATTAGAATATCATGAATAAGTTGATTTGTTTCAGTAATTCCATTCAAAAGGTGAAACTTGTATAATGTAGACATTCATTCCTCACAGACTGACATATTTTAAATGTTTATTTCTTTTAATTTTGATGAAAACCCCAAATTCAATATCCCAAAAAATTTGAATATTACTTAAGACCGATACAAAATAAGGAGTTGGATGAATGGATTTGCAGATTTATTTGGCAAGGTCGGAAAACGAGGATCAAATATTTCACCCTTCAACTCCCCAAGGAAAATGGAGGGCTAGGCCTCCCATGCCTCAGAAATTATAGCCCCCTCTTAAATTGGTGCAATGAAAAATATATAGCTAGGTGGAAGGAGCTGGAGCTCAGTTCATCAAGTCAGTTCCCCATTCAGACTGCTATAGCGGATAAGGGCCTGATGGGCCGATTGGAAAAACTAGGGAACCCTTGCTGTCTCACACACTACAAGTCTGGCAGAAGGTTACCAACTCTTGCAAACTACATATCCATAAGTATTAAGAATTTTTAGATTGTTTGCATATCACTCAGACTTTATTCCTAATAAATATGACTAATTTCAAATCATGGTCAATGCGTGGTCTTTCAACCTTTCTTTCACTTCCTAAAAGTAATTTTGTCCACAGCTTTGAGGCCCTTAAGGTCAACTATGGCCAGGGGCAAAGTGAATTCTACAGGTACCTGCAGCTGCGATCATATATTAACCGTGAATGTAAATTGACTGACCTTTCGGATGTTGAGTCAATTTATTACCACATCCTGAAAAATGCTAGGGATGTGATCCCCTCCAAATCCACTTCAAAGCTATACAAAGCTATTTCCTGTGCCAGAGCTGATAACACCCAGTATATAAAGGCTTAATGGGAAAGGGAATCTAGGATAGGTATTACTACAGATGTGTTGAGTAATATTTGTTCATTTAAATGGTTGACATCCAGTTCCATGTCCAGGAGAGAATATAATTAGAAGAATATTATACGATACTTCAAGACTCCACGCCAGGACAATTATAATTATGGCATGCTGGACACAGTAACTGCGTTTCCATTGCAGTATTTTGCAAAATAAAAGCGATATTTCTAACATTTCGATAAAGTGCAATTGCGATTTGCAGTTGTTTCCATTGAATGGTGTTTAGCGCATTAGCCATTCTCTTCCCGCAAGACTCCACTTTGAGGAGGATATAGATTTCTAAATCTTTGTAAAACTCTTGCATTTCGCCGTTGTTTGCTATCAAGGATGGCGATTATATACTTTTTCTTTAAATATTTCTAAAAAGATTTCCGTCTCCTCCTGCGACTACTCAGACTGCGCCTCTCGATTTGAAATGAACTGGTCACGTGACCCGCTACGTCACGTCCGGTAAAGCGTAAATGCAAGAAAAGTGTTTCCATTACACTTTTGCAATATGCGTCTATATTGACACATCTGAAAAACCACCTCATGAGAGCATAAAAACTTTTTAGTGATATCTGAGAGTTTTTTTTTCAAAATGTAGGTGTTTCCATTACCGGTTTTTTATTGCGATATTTAGCTTTTGTGCAATTCTAGGGGTAATGGAAACGTACCCAGTGTGGCTCGACTAGTGCTAACCACTACCATATCTTTTGGGAATGTCCCAATTTAAAGACCTTCTGGCAGGGTATACAGGCTTCCCTAAGCACTGTTTTTGGGATTCAAATACCCTTGAGGTTTATAGTTCTCTACTTAGGCCACATTACGTTTTTGAAACATAGAAATGAGGTTAAGTTGTTTCAACTACTTTTAGTGGCAAGTAAAAAAGCAGATATGAGGAGGTGGTTGAGCCCGGTCAAGCCAACTCTGGACGAGTGTACTGGAATTAATTTAGAGATTTTCAGGATGGAAAAATTGGCCTACCAAATAAGAATTCTGAAGGGCCAATTCTACCAAATTTGGGGCAAATGGATCTCATCCATCGCCCCCACAAGAGCGGACTTTAAACTGCACAGACATTTTGATTATTGCAACTTGCTATTCATATTCTTTGACGGATTACCGTCCTATGGTTTTTATTTACTTTTTTCTTTTTTTCCAGTAGCATGGACATCCCCCATGTCCAAATTTACTGTTTTATTTTGCTTGTTTTTTTTTACTGGGGTTTTTCATTGGTGATCAAGTGGGACATGTAGGGCTTTTTTCATATAAAATACATTTGCAGAACTGTTCACAAGAGGAGTGAATGTTCTCGCTGATTACTGTTGCAGCTACATGGCTCCATACTTTAAAACAAAAATTGGAATGACTGTGTTTTTCTTTTGTAATTTTATATTACTGTAGATGTTTTTCTTGTCTTTCCAAAATAAAGATATAATAATAATAATAATAATAATAATAATAATAATAATAATAATAATAATAATAATAAAGATACAAAAAGGGATTTCTAGAAATGCTGGCCAACTGAAAAGTATGAACATGAAAAGTATGAGCATGTACAGCACTCAGTACTTAGTTGGGGCTCATTTTGCCTGAATTACTGCAGCAATGTGACGTGGCATGGAGTCCATCAGTCTGTGACATTGCTCAGGTGTTATGGGAGCCCAGGTTGCTCTGATAGTGGCCTTCAGCTCTTCTGCATTGTTGGGTCTGGCGTATCTTTCTCTTCACAATACCCCATAGATTTTCTATGGGGTTAAGGTCGGGCCAGTTTGCTGGTCAATTAAGAACAGGGATAACAATGGTCCTTAAACCAGGTACTGGTTGCTTTGGCACTGTGTGCACTGTGTGAACACTCAGCAGCAGTCCAGTCCTTCTTGTCTTTAGCCCAGGCGAGACGCTTCTGATGCTGTCTCTTGTTCAAAAGTGGCTTGACACAAGGAATGCGACAACTGAAACCCATGTCTTGCGTACGTCTGTACAGTGTCCGAAATTATCTTTTTGACTCACCGACCAAGTTGGCCTGTAGATGAAAAAATTCACCGGTCAAACATATTTTTTACTGGTCAAATTATTAAATTATTTTACACACACATACCTCTACACACTGGAAGTCACAGCAACATTAAACAAAGGCAACAAGAAAAATGGTTTTATTTGATAAAGTGTCAATGTCTGAATTCATTAACTAATCAGTTAACTAATCTTCCCTCTCTACTCTGTGCTTTTACACAGTCCATGAAGTCTGGTCTCCTGCTCCTAACAGTCCTTGTGCCACAGCATTACAGCCTTGGTGGGATCATACTCCCTGATTTCTGCATTATATTTTATTGTTTAAAAAATAAACCTAACAAAAATTGATAATAAATAAATTTAAAGCTTATTGATCTGATTCATGACAAATCAGTAATACTAAATATAAATAGCTTCTCAATAATCATAATAGCCTATTTATAATAATGAACTTAATAACTATTCAATACAATAACAACATGTATCATGATTATAATGTTGATAAGTTAATCGGTTGACAGCTGTTCGTAGTCTCGCAGAGTCACGTCACGCCAGTTATGCAGCTGTCGTCACCCTTGAAAACAGCTAAGCTAACAGGCTAATATCACGTCCAACAGATTGCTGCTGTGCTGACAGCGAGGCACGCGCAGGTGTGTTACCGCCTACACACGGCGCGTGAGAAGCAAGCGGAACCGTGAAGCAGACAGAAGGCGCCGCTATATCCAAACCATCACTTTTCACTGAACTTTCTGGTTGGGGCTGTAAGCTCTGCTGATTTATCCTCCAGTCCACCGTGCTTTCTTTTGGAAAGCTGGCCGACTCCTGCTAAAAATCTCCACATATTTACCCTACTTAATTAGCCTGAGCAAAACTGTAAACAGACCTGAAACAGTGCAGCACATTCTCGTGTCACATGCGAGTATTTGCGTCAGTGCATGTTTGTGTATGTGCGCGTCGTTCATACATGCAGAGAAATCCACCAAAGAAAGAAATCCAACAAAAGGAAGACTAAAAAAACATGACTGATTTGGTACAAACATTTACTCACCATTTGGTGGATAGCCCTCTGAGATTTACTCGCCAAACGAAATATTTACTCGCATTTGGCGCCTGGTGAGTGTTAATTTCGGCCCCTGCGTCTGTGCTGGTGGTTCCTGAAGCACTGACTCCAGCTGCAGTCCACTCTTTGTGAATCTCCCCCACATTTTTAAATGTGTTTAGTTTCACAATCCTCTCCAGGGTGTGGTTATCCCTATTGCTTGTACACTTTTTTCTACCACATCTTTTTCTTCCCTTCGCCTCTATTAATGTGCTTTGACACAGAGCTCTGTGAACAGCCAGCTTCTTTAGCAACGACCTTTTGTGTCTTGCCCTTCTTGTGCAACATGTCAGTGGTCGTCTTTTGGACAACTGTCAGGTCAGCAGTCTTCCCCATGATTGTGTAGCCAACAGAACTAGACTGAGAGACCATTTAAAGGTCTTTGCAGGTGTTTTGAGTTAATTAGCTGATTAGAGTGTGGCACCACTTTCCACAATATTCTAATTTTCTGAGATACTAAATTTGGGGTTTTCATTAGTTGTCAGTTATAATCATCAAAATTAAAAGAGATTAACATTTGAAATACGTCAGTCTGTGAGGAATGAATGTCTACATTATACAAGTTTCACTTTTTGAATGGAATTACTGAGATCAACTTTTTCATGATATTCTAATTTTATGACGAGCACCTGTATACAGGACAAAGGAATGGTGGTGGTCTTGGGACTACTGTTAACAGAAAAAGCCAGAAATGAAGAAAATAACAGACTGGAGATGGTGTGAACACAGACTTTATATCCTTCCTTCTTCCCAGTCAGCTCGCTCTCTGATTGGCTACATTCTGTTCCACATCACCATCCACGCAGTCACAACTCAGGAGTCGTCGGCTTTTCTCACACACGTGAAGATATTTTGTCATAAATATTGAACATGTTCAATACTTCCGACTGTCGGCCACAACCCGTTTCAGAGCCGATTATCAGAACAAATTCGCTCTTAACACACCTCAGACCAAATGATAATTTTATAGGAAAATCTTATGATAATCGGGCGTCCTTGGTCGGGAGGGGGCAAATCGGGACAAAAACAGCCTGATAATCTTTATGTGTGTAGCAGGCCTTAGTCTAGCTGTCATACGATGTTTAAATTTTGGGTAGGTACATGTTACAGCTACAGAGTTGATGAGTATTTGAATCCAAGCTGATTTTGGCATCCTGTTTATCAACCCTGTATCAGTTACACATTAGAAACTAAAGTCAAAAGACTCCTTTTTGCCTGTGTGCTTTGTTCCATCCACCTATCCATGATGGCCTGATGGAGTGTTGTCACTCCACCTCGTTGCAGTTTGACAGAACACAAACATCAGTGTGGTTTCTGATCTAACGAAGTTGGTTTGTTCACTGTCTTTATGTATCAGACAACAAAGTGTCTTTAAGACTTCTGCATTCATTTAAAAAAAAAAAAACACAAACCCTCTGAACCGTCTTAGAGCTGGAGGACATTATAAGAGCTGCTGCTTTGAACACTTGTTTGTTTGACTTTTCCAGACTTTTAGATTCTCTTCTATCGTCTTGTTTAATTGTTTCTTTCTCTGTATTTTGGTTTAAAAACAAACACATGATATTTGTGCATTTGACAGTCTTGATTCAAAAGACACTTTTTGCTTGTCGTTAGTTCACGATCAGCAAATGTTACAATTTATTCATTTTATGGACAGCATCAGTTTTAAAAAGCTATAAAACTGTTGAATAACATATATAACGGTAATGAAATTAACAATTTTCACCTAAAATGGATTTTTATAGATGAAAGACTTGTTGTGGACCAACTATTTAACTGGACTACTTTTACTGGACCGTTGCTGATATAGAAGGACTGTTTTTGTTGCAGTATCATCTGCTACTGGAGTATAGTATATCACATATACTTTTGCATTTGCGACTGGTCTGAAATAAAAGTTTACTGACTGTACCGTTATGATTGTAGCCTGGAATGGTATTTGTCATTCACATCTCAGGAATCTTAGCTTTCCAATGGTGTTTAATATGTAGTACTTGGAAAGGAGACTAAATAAAATACATATTTATTTGTGAATTGATGTCATGTCCCGCACATCGAATTATATTATATATATATATATATTATATATTTTTTAATTCCTTTGGAATTAAAAACAAATAAATAAATCACTCTTAAAAAGATGATCTGCTGATGTAAACCTCTGACAAAAAAGTTCTTCTCTCAAAAATCAAGCTTTTTAGATTTGGCTCAACTCAAAATGCAGCTCTCCTTTATTGGCTTTGGTTCAAAATTGAGTCACATTTTAAAGTTTTATGTATTTTTAATGATACTGTGATGTGCAAAACCAGTCCTGATAGCGATGTGTGTTGTCCAGGTTTTTGCTCGATAATATCAGCCAGACAAAGAGCTTCACTACTCTGTTGTTGGTGAGGAAGCGAGCCAGCTGAAAACATTTCCCTCAGAGGTAAGACAGTTGATAATGCTTAGAAAAAAAAAGAAGCCACGTTAAATGGCAAATCCACAAAAAAAAAAACAGATTTCAGGATATAACAGCAAAATCCTGCTGCTTCAAAAAGGCTTCAAAAGGTGCTGCAAGAAGCTCACAAGTGCGAATCATTTATGCTAAAAACTTTGCTGTAGGCAGGGATTGTCTCCGTCTACCACTTTAATACATATTTACATGCTAAAACATAAGAATTAGAATTCATTAGTGTAATCTGAGGTCTAGATCTAGATCAGGAGTTGTTTGATTAGTAGCTTTGGGACATTGTTTTTGTAGGGAGTCTGCCTGGCTCCTACTTTTGTTTTTCCTCATTTAGCATGACTGTAATGTGGTTGCGCTTGAAGACTAAACTCTGCTATCTCAGCTCTAATTAACAGAACATACAGAGTTCTGAGACACAGATTTGCTGATTTTTTTTCTTTCTCTCTGCAAATATCTTGGTGTTGTTTTTGTGCAAAGCACCTTGGCTTGCCTGCCTACTCATACTGATAATAGTCAGAAACTAAATTACATTATCTACAAACGTACACAAACATCACTCCGCTTGTCTCGGTTTCACTTGTTCGGATGTAACCTGCATGATATCATCACAAGCCTTTGATTCCTGAAAACTGGGCCTTATTGAAACCAAAAGAGCAGCTTCTGGAAGACAACCGGTTTCTTGTTTTCTTTTTTAGCACATAGGTGCAAAAGAGATCCTTTCACTCGCGCTTTTTTGAGGAAGTGCACGCCGACCGTGCAGCTGCTGCGCTCTCTGCTGCGTTTGAGGTTCACCTATTTCAGAGGAAGTGGTGTGGGCGAGAAGACATTCTTACAACCAGCAAATAAAACAGGATATCCGATGCTGGAACAATTTAAATACTAAAATTTGACAAGTACATTTGAGTTCACTGAGTCTTCACTAAATTGTCTTGTTGAAATCAAACAAAAAATAAAAAAAAGAAAGAAAGAAAAAGAGAGAAAAAAATGGGAATAACTCTGTTATGTTGGAGCATCTTTCTTTTTACATGTTGTGGATAAAATTGAAGCCCATCATGTCAATGACATGCTTAGCTCGCCTCCCTAAACACCAAACATCAAAGAGCCTCTCGATTTCTTCTAGCCGACCATGTTAATTGGTGCTTGATTGATAACTTGAGTTCACAGGCGATGGCAGTGTGTCATCTAAACTGTTCCAGGGTGTCTTTGTGAAATCAGCTTTAAGAGCGGAAGAAGCATCACTGGCAGGCCCATTAAAAAATTGCCAGTGTACATACTTGCAAATAAGCTGTCACACATTACAAATGAGATTACCTTTTTCAGTTTGCCCTGGAACTTTGAGATGAGAGGATGCACGGGTAAGACTCCAAAATAGCTCAAATCTTCTGGTTTTTATCAGTGTGCTTGATCTGCAAAGTGCTGTTTATGCTTTCTTCATGCACTGTGAAAAAAAAAAAGTACATTCACAGCTTGAAGCACAATGTAATCAGTTGCAGCAAAGTACGAATTAATCCGAGGAAAGATAGTAGTCAGAATGAATGACTCCGTTTCACTCTATAGGGTCTTTTTGCAAAGGAATTGCTTTTAAATATTTTCATTGCTTCATCTTATAAAGATGAATTATTTATTATATCATTCATGCATCAGATTCAGTTTTAGAAGAGATAAGCCCAACAATGTCTGTATTATAGTGACAACACAGTGATACAGCTATGAAAGCAGAATCAGAGGTGAAAAAGCTGTTATTGCATTTGCATGCAATCACGAACATGCAAACTAATTGTCTAGTTTGCATGGCAGAGATCACTGAGGTCAGGCGAAGCCCACATGAAACAAGAGCTTTGTTAGTACATCTGACAGTGGCTCGCTTGTATCAGCCAACGGGAACGTTTTGAGCTTTGACAAACAACGAGCAGCAGAATGTCTTCATATTAGTGCACAGTGAGGATAATGAATGCTTGGTCATTATTAAGCTGAATATGGCGGAGCATTATTTAAATAAATGGTTTTTAGTGGAGCATCTCTAGAAAAAAAAAATGTGGAATGTCTTTAATGATAAAATATGGAGTGAAGGCATTTTTTCACAGGCCAGAACAAGCCAAGATAGGAATGTACATGGAAAACAAGAATGAAACTGGGCAATCCGTAACACAGCAATTTACATATAGTTCCCAAATCCATACTATATATTAGTTCTGTGCAACTGAATGCAATATAAATCTATAAATCTGAGAGGTAGTCTGTTTTATATTTTTAATTTTTTTAAGAATTTGACTCTTTTGGGTTGGCTCTCTCAGAGGAGGCGGCTCTTTCGGCTCATAAACGGTTCCTCATTGAGTATCACTTAGAGCAGGGGTGTCCAGCTTAGGCCTGGTACACACATAAAGATTTTTTTAAATCTTATGAGATTTTTTATCTGGTCGAGACCTCACACGTGAAGATAAAAAAAAAAAATCTGTTTTGATCGTATTGTGTGTGGTGTGCTCCAAAAATCTAATCACAGAACAACACACACATAATGCTGTCCCACAACTGATCTAGAATCCAGTCCTCCGAGCCGGACAAACGTTGAAACGTAGAAGAACCATAACAACCGGCAAAAAACGAAGAAGAAGAAACATAGTAACAATCGGAAAACACAACACCCAGCATGGAGGAGGATATATAGGACGAGGGAATGATGGTGGTCTTGGGACTATTGTTAGAAAAAGCCAGAACTGAAACAAGTAACAGACTGGAGACGGCGTGAACACGGACTTTATTTACTTCCTTGTTCTCCAGCCAGCTCGCTCTCTGATTGGCTACATTCCGTACCACATCACCATCCACACAGTCATAATGAACGAGTCGTTGGCGTTCCTCAGAAATTGGCTCTAAAATATTGAACATGTTCCCAATTGTCGGATACGACCCATTTTGGAGCCGATTATCGTGGCAAATCGGCTCATAACACACCGCTGACCAAACGATGATTGGACAGGGAATTCTGACAAGGATCGGCCGTTTGCCGTCCGAGGTCGGGAAGAGGCAAAATCTGGAGAAAAACAGCCCCAAAATCGTTGTGTGTACCAGGCCTTAGGTCGTCGAGGGCCACAATCTTGCAGGTTTTTGTGTGTCTCCCTGCTCCAACACACATGGTTCTAATTAAATGGCTTTATTCAAACAGCTTGTTATCAAGTTCTGTGCAAACATGCCGATTCATTAATTCAATTTAGGTGTTTTAGCAGGAAACATCTAAAACCTGTGGGACAGCGGCCCATGAGGACCAACTTTGGACACTCCTGACTTAGAGCCTCCATTTGAGCTTCATTTAGCAATTTCACATGGTTTGTATGTCGGTATATATACAAACTTTTGCTTTGACAAGAGGCTCAATTTTATGCATTTTTGTTAAAAAAAAAAAAAAAAATTAAAGATTTAATTAAATAACAGTTACTTTTTAATATTTTCATAAAACCTTTAAATGAACAATTGAACACAGAACATACAAATCATATAAATGTGTGTGTTGTATACATTTTATATATATGAATATATGTTTTTATATAAATTTAAGTTGTAACATTAAGAGTTTAGTTCAGGTGTCAAACTCCTTTGAGTTCAGGGGCCACATTTAGCACAATTTGATCAAGTGGGCCGGACCAGTAAAATAACAGCTAAATAACTTTTAAATAAAATAAAGCTCAAAGTTTTGCCACATTATTTTAGTGTCCTCATTTTATCATTTACACGTGTATTACAACTTATAGATCACAAAAGATCCACAAAATTACTCCACATTTAATCCCAGGTATCTGGGAGTCAAAAATCCAGTTTTCATATTATGATTAAAGTAACTTGTGAAGATCTAGAAGGTTTTGGCCCCGGGCCGCATGTCTGACAGACCTGGTTTAGATTCACTAATTTCTCCACCTTTTCCTGACGACTCCCCATCTCTCCGTTACTCTGTTACGACTACACTCGTCATCTTCTGAGACTTCTTTTCTAAAGATTTAGCTCTTCCCACTGGGAGTCGGCTGAAATAATCAACTCTTTTGTCAACAATACGCTAATTATATTTTACTACATTTATTACATTCTCCTCATACAAAGCGCTCACTGACCAGGCTCCATCACACAAAGCTGTGGTATCATATTTTCCCATTGATCCATCTATTCCATAGATGGCAACAGAGCATTGTGCTCTCAGACTGCAGGTTTACTCGCGGTTCCTAGAGGTTTATAAAGTAGAATGGGAGGCAGAACCTTCAGTTTTCAGATCCCTCTCTGTGGAACCAGCTCCCAGTTTGGGTTCAGGAAGGACACACCTCTCCACCTCTAAGATGAAGCTTTCCGCTTTTACAAAGCTTGTAGATGGCTTAGTGACTTCATCATCCTCTTAGCTACTCTGCTACAGGCCGAGGCTGCAGGACGTCACACGATGCACTGATCACCTGCATTTTCTCTCGTTACTCTCCATGTAGACATATCTGACTCTGTTGTTGTCATAATTTATGTTTCTCTTTTAGGGTGTCGGTTGATCCCTCTTTCCTGTCCTCTCCACCCCTAACTGGTTGAGGTAGGTAGCCACCCTTCCTAGTTCTGGCTCTGTTGGAGGTTTTCCTTCTTGTTAAGAGGGACTTTTTCCTCTCCACTGTCTCCTCATGCAGCTCAGGACTGAATTGAACAGAAGATTTGATGCAATTCATTGGTTTCCTTAGTTAGGTAATTATTTTATGAACATTGTTGTTATAAATTGGACTGTTGTGGATCTTATAATGGATTTGTTTAAATTGGATTATAACTGGACTATAGTGAGCAGTACTAAATTAGACTGTCTTTAAAAGTCTATTAAGGTGACTACGTTGTGAATCGGTGCTGTACAGATAAAACTGAACTGAAAACAAATTTTCTGTCTAGTTAAAGAAGAAACTTAGTTATGTATTTGACTGATGACTGACTTAATATAATTATCCTTGCTAGTAATATTAAGTGACCTCATATTGAACTAAAATGCTAAATCAAAACCGAATGTGATCAATTGCAAATCTCAGGCTGATTTTGTTTCTGGATAGAACATAGCAAATACATCAAATGTTTAAAGTGAGACATTTCAGTTTTATGAAAAACATGGCCTCTGGCAGCAACCTCAAAAAACTGTGGAGCTTTCCCTTAGCATTGTCTTGCTGAAATATGCAAGGTCCTCCACAAAAAAAATGATGTTTTCTGTGTAAGAGCACGTGTTGCTATAAAACGTCCCAGATGTGAGTTCCATAAGGACTAAAGCATCCTTACACCGTGACAGACGCAGGCTTTTGAGTTGAGTACTTACAACAAGCTAGAGGAGCTTCTTGATTTGTCTGACCACAGAATGACTTCCCATTTAGCCTCCGAACCTTTTAAAGGTATGTCATGGTGTGAAGATGGTAGCGTTTCTGGATTGTGCTCACATATTATGGCTTCTTCGTTGCATAATAGGGCTTTAACCTGTTTTTGTGGATTTCAGGGTGAACTGTGTTCACAAATGTTTTTTTCCTGAGTCCATGCAGTGATTTCCAGTAGAGAATCATGCTGGTTTTAATGCAGTGCTGCCTGAGGGCCCCAAGATCTCCAACATCCAGTTTGACCATCAGGCCTGTCCCATTCACACAGAGATTCCTCCTGATTTTCTGAATCTTTTGATAATATTATATACTGTAGATGGTGGGATTTTTAAAGTCTTCATAATTTTACATCGAGGAACATTATTCTGAAATTGTTCCACAATTTTTAGACCCAGTTTTTCTCAGATTGGTGAACCTCCATTGTACATCTGAGAGAATCTGCCTCTTTGAAATGCTCCTTTGATACCCAGTCAAGTTACTGACCTGTTACCAATTAACCTGATGTGTCAAATGTTTCTGCCAGTTGTTTTTGATTACGGTCAGTAATTTTTTTTTTCTTTTGTCCCTGTTCCAACTTTTTATAGGAGTGTTGCTGCCATCAGATTTAAAATGAGCTCATATTTTCCTTGAAATGGTAAAATACGGGTTTATGAGATTCACATATCATTTTATTCTATTTTAATTTGCATTTTACACAACATGCCAACTGTTTGGGAATTCCGATTGTAATTGAAAGAAATAGAATATATGTGTAGTACAAAATACATTATTTCTGGAGGTTTCTAGACGTTTCCTTTCGTTTCATCGTACTACGGAGTCGGCTTTACACCAAGTAGCAGAATAATGCTGTTAAAATACATAAATAAATAAATAAGGAAATAAGGAAATAGCTCAAAGAAAATATTGAACATGGGCAAGATGGCTGCGTGTGTTTTTCATTTGCATCCTTCATTCAAGTTTCAGGTCTTTCAAGCCACCAACACATCAGCTAAAGTGGTCTGTTACACTTTTTGCGTTTACAATCGGCAACTTATCCCTACGATGCTGTCTGGCAAAAGTTTTCTAAAGAACGGAAATGGCACGGCACCGTCAAACACATCCTGGAAAAGCCAGCTCATCCTCTACATCCAGCTCACATTACTACAACTGGCTGGTAGCTAGAACTGAATCCTGGGCCACAGCTTTCAGAAGCCAAGCCCAGTGCAAACATCCACTGATCCACCCACCTGCCAATCCCTGCGCAACGCTCCACTGATTCACCTACCTGTAGGATCCATCATGTGCGCCCCGGTGGCTGGCCTACCAGCCCGTCTCTGCCTTGTCTACCAGCGGGTCTTATTGGACTTCCATCGTCCAGGTGCTGGCCAGCTCCTCCTGACTGTACAGACGAGGCTTTCTTCAGGTGAGCAGGGTGTGGTCGTGTCAGGCAACTGTGCTCTGCCTGCAGGGACATGAACGCGAATCGATGCGGTTTTTCCTGGTAATCCATTACCTGTTATGGGTTGGGCTCAAGCGGCGGAGCCATTGGGAATGTGCCCGGTGTTTGTGCGCGCGCCAGCTGATCGAGGGGTATCCGCCTCAGCTGACAGCAACACACTGTGCGCCGCGGTCACCTGAAATCCCAGCTCACCTGGGTGTGCCAGAGTCGGGAGACGTGGAAACCCTCCATCATCGTCTACTCCACAACTACCTGTAGAGTTCAGGCAACTGCGTCATCCCGCGGTGCATTATGGGACGCGGCCACCATATATGAGGACACAGCAGAGTGAAACAGCAAGCTCGAATAAAAGAAAAAAATTCATAAATAAATGAATGGAGGAAAAACGTAAGAGCCACATACATACAGAGACAATCTGGACAATCAGACCAGGGATTGTCAGTCTCAATCAGTCTGAAAGAGGTGAAATTCTGATAAAAATGTTAAGGAAAGAATCCCTGTATTTGTTCAATAACTACTATAACATATTTCTGGTGTTGTTTTTTTTTCTGTTTACTTCAAACAAGCTGATAGGTGTCTGTTACTAGTGCCTATTTGTACTATTGCCTTTTTGTAAATATTGAGTTTGCATTGAACTGATGTAAAGTTTAAATAGCTATTGTAGTTCTAATACTGTTTATTTTTGTTGGTAGAAAACAAATTTTAAATTGAATACATTTCCATAAATACCTTAATAATTTATTTGTTTACTTCCCCACAACAATCAGTTTTATGTTGCACACAATATTGATATGTAAAATTTGAAAGCATCACCTCAAAGTACATTTGTTTCACAATAAATAAATTCAGTGGTAACTGGTTTAGTATATTCTTATAACTGTTGGGTAACAATAACACTGGGACACACCGTGGTTCAGGATGATCAGTACACAACATAAAACTGTTTTTATTAAGTAACATTATTGGAAAAATCTGGATTAATTATGGACTGACAAATGCTTGATGAATAAAGTTACACAGAGCCTGTGTAACTTTATTTAACCAACACAATTTAAAACAGATCAGGCTGTTTATAATACTTTGTGCTGCTAGAACCTGCACTCCCTATGATCCTCTCACATATAAAGTACTGCTATGTGTGTGTGGTAAATGTCTCTAACAGGTGTAAATAAGTCCAGAATAATGAAATCACTGTACAAAAAATCTTGATAAAAACATCATCATTCACCACTGTAACATCTGAGCTTTGAGAATTTTAAGAATTTTAAATATGCATGTGTGATTTATAGGGTGTTACATGGACTCATTCCACCTTTTCATGTCTCAGGGCCAGGGCTTTGTCTGGGGGGGGGGCTGTCATGTTCTCCACAGAGGAACTGCCGTTTGACAGAATTTCCTTGGCTTTTAAAATACAACTCGAACGCTGGCTAAAAACTGAGCAGTTTTGTTATAATTTTTATTGTGTAAGCATTTTTAAAAACTTAATGTAATTTTTGTATGCATTATTTTTTTATTGTACAAATATTTCATTGTTTCATTGTGTTGTGTATTATGTCTTTACCTGCCTAGGGACTGTGGATGCTAATTAGCTTTCTAGCTATAATCTGATATGTTTACATCTGTTGCTCATAGATGTTCATTAATTTTCACTGTCCCTATCAAATAAACTTATGAATAAATAAATTAAAATTTCAGTAAGATAATGTAAATCCAAACTGATAATAAACTGTATATTTTCAGATCTTCTGTCATTTGCTCTTACTCTTATCGCTAAATCCTGCAACATCAGCATCAGGTGACCCTCACCTCTTGCATTTTTACCTGTGGGTACAGAGGTGGAAGGTACCTTTCTTGTGCTCATGGAGATTATTTCAGTCAAGTTACAAAATGATCCATTTTTGCTCATAACAATGTCCATACAATTAGCAACAGTTAGCCAGTCACCTAGCATAGCCAACAGCCTTTTGATTTTCAGTTTAGCTTTATTTATATAGTGCCACTTCACAACAATGTCATCTCAGGGCACTTTACAGAAAAATCAATTTAAACCCATTCATAATAAATAACAGCCTAGTTAAGGAAAGGAAAACCAACAGATTGCATCAAATCTTGACTTCGATTCAATCCCCCATCCTGAGCATGCAAGAGGCGACAGTGGAAAGGAAAAACTCCCTCATAACAGGAAAACCTCCTGGCAGAACCCGGCTCAGGGAGGCCAGCCATCTGCCTCGACCGGTTGGGGTGGAGAGGATAGGAAAAAAAGAGTAACAGACACTGTAACTTTTTGGCCAGGAGAGGAGGCATACGTTTATGATGCCAATACCGTCATATGCAACATCATTAGTGACAAAAGGGCCTCCTTTTTGTATGCAGGAGGCTTGAAGGAACACATCTAGGCTAACAAGTTTCCATGTAGACCCTTCCAAAGATCGCAGAAAACAAAAAACATGCAAAACCTCACCCAAATTAAAGAGTAAATGACACCAGCAATGCCAGTCCTGAGACTGTGCTGATGTATGCACCACACGGAGGCGTGCACAGTAGAGCCTTGGTCCACATAACAAGAACATGGAAAAGCCAACACAACAACAAATCTGTCAAACCAAACAAATCAATGAATGAATAAACCACATCCCTAACAAGTTTAATTCTTTAGGTAGAGGTGTGACAGTGCATCAGGAAGCTTAATGTCTTCATTACTTCTGCCAGCTCTTAAAGATCATGCTTAGACATACGGTAAGTGGTATTTGAATTGCTCTCTGGTATATTTACCAGAAAATGACGGTTAAATTTAGATTATGGTTAAGAAAGGAGTCACGGACACTAATGAACGCTCTCTCTCACGGTTCCAGAAGATAAACAGTGCATGACAGGATATAAGAGCACTGCAGCATGCAATGCAGAGCATTTAAATTTGAAGCTGTCCAGATTAAAACACGAACCAGTTCACACTTCACCGGATGAGTGCTCTGTGGTTGTACTGAGACAGTTTCTGGGCTGTTTCCTTTTTAAGCCAAAAACATAAATATCTAAAATGCACCTGATAAAATGATTTTATTGACTGCATCAAGCAAGTAAAAACAAAACAAATGCATATGACTAAAAACATTATCAGACCTGCTGGTAAACACTTTTTTGTTGCGTGGCTAATTTTGTAAGAGAGGAGTTGGTGTGTGTGGAGGTGTATGAACCATGAGTGCCAATCTGAAATCTGATTGGTTGGACACTCCAAGTTCCACTAAAGGTGATTGACAGGCCACTGGAGGTGGTGGACAGAAGCATCATTCCAGAGTCACGTGGAAAAGTCACATGTGAAAAGAGGTGGACTCTACAAACGTGGGTCTCGGACCACATGCACACGTACGAAAGGCGGGAAAAAGTTTTACGGTCAGATGTGGAAGAATTAAGTAAAAAGGTAAAAGTTCTGATAGAAATATGGTCAACTCAACACAGTTAGGATCTGATGCAGCTCCATGTTTTGCTCTTATGTGGCGGAAACAGAAATTGTCCTGCATTAACCAAAAGATGAACGGGTTTTCTTCTTTGTTGTTTTTGTCGTCTTCTCCTTCACTAATTACTGATCTCTGGTGAAGATGGGATACATTATCTAAAAGGTATGGTTCGGTTGATTACGTGCTGCACTCTTAACCCAGATTTTGTTTAAATATAAACTGTTTATTCGTAGATAAATAATCATTTTATGTTTTGTATAAACAGTGCCTCTTTACTAAAACAAAAGAGTTGTTTCTAAGAGTTTTCAGCATTGTGCAGTGTAGTAATAACAATTAGCAATGATAGCTGAACAGGTTATGTTCCTGTCAGAGGGGGCGGGGCTACATATCTGGACCACAAAGGCTCATGGGAGATGCATATTCAACAGAAATTTAACCTTTTGTGATTACTGTGCTATAAATTTGAGTTATGTGATTTAGATATCTTAACAATTAGACAATGTTGGAAAGTTAAATATGTTGAAAATTTAAGTTGCTACCATCAGTGAGACAGACAGTACAGGCAAAGAAATCCACCACCACAACCTTCATAGTAAACCACATCAGAATTAATGATCTATTCTCACACTCTCACTTTGAAAGATTGAATATTACAAAAATGTTGGTATTTTTAAATGGGTATGTTATACATTGTTGTTTGTACATTGTAGGCCCAAGGGTGCATTCACACCAGGATAGTCTGGGGGACTTGATTTAACTGGGCAGGGAACTCAGAAAATTTTCACACCTTCCTTCGGTTTAGTTTGCTTTCAAACTGCCCTTCACTCGGATTAAACGCGGATTAAACTACCTGGACAACGTCATGCAGTAACAACAACTGCACGCCAGGTGCAGACCAAAAAATGAAAATACCTGTCAATCAAAAGGACACGCCCCTAATTATGCCGATGAGTTAGAAAAAAAATTCACCCCCTAACAGTTGTCATGAAGGTAAACTTGACCTTTTAATCCTATTTTTTTTTTTTTTAACCAGGCTTCAAACATGTTTATTTCTGCTGTGAAGTTGGCCTTTTTAACATGGGAGTCTGTGGGGGTACCAGCCCCTAGCAGATGAGGGGTGAACTGCATTTTTTTTGCAACTAACACTTAGGCTTTACATTTTACAGGCAGAGGTTGCCACTTGGTCTCTGGAAGTATTATGGCCAACACTGCAGGTTGAGAGTGTGATAAAGAATGTTTGGTGCCTTACAGCCTTGAACCACTTTTTATTATTATTATTATTATTATTATTATTATTATTTGACAGAGACATTACATTTGTACATAGTCACACAAGTGATGCCATGCAAACAGAGTTTTTAGCCAGAGCTAATTCTCAACTCTTTCTACACTACATTAAAATACAATGATCCATTACAAAACCTATATAAAACTTACCCATACCCACAATACAACATCAATAGTTCATTCACACACAAAACAAAAGAGGTGCTATTTATAAATGGGTACATTTTTGGTTTGTTTTCAGCCAAGACTTAAGCCTAGAAGTGAAGGTTTTAAACTCAGATATGGACTTGAGTTCAGTTGGTAATGAATTCCACAGCTTTGCTTCCACAGTTCTGCAGCGTGGAAGCTCACAGTTCTGGTTGATGGTGACTCTATTGCTGTTCTGTCTCTGAACAAATGAACTAAGTGGCTCTGGTGCTAAATTATTGATACATTTGATATTAATTCGAGAAAGCACAAGTCACTAAAACTTGCAAAGCTTATACTTCTCAAGAATTATTGCTTGATTGTACCATGATCCAATAGACTTTGTGGCTGTGGGCTTAGCCTGGCCCCATGCTGTCATAAATGTGAGAATATCATAGCATGCATATATAGGAGGGTGGACTGGTCTGGGATATAGTGCCTGATTAGTTAAAAACAATTTGGACTGCTATGTGTTGTGTTTGAGATTTTCTTAATGTGTTTATCAAAGTTCAGCAGGGGGTCAAGGACCAACCCAGGATATGTAAATTCTGTTACAGATTGTATGTTTTACTACTAGCTTTTACTAGTAGCAAAAATGTTTTACTAGCCCTTTATTTACTTGGTATCAGATCAATACCAAATCTTGAAGTATCACACACCGTTATTTCTTACTATATACCCCCACTGATAAAGTCTCACACATCCTCTGGTCACCCTGGAATAAAAGTTTAGCTCCGCCACTGAAAATATGTAGACTCATGTGTAATTTATTTTTGATAATTACTCATCACCTTTTTCATGACGGTTTAAGTTTCCAGAGGCAGGGGGAAGCGAGGAGCCTGTTTTCTAGTCCATTATCTCCTCCGGCCTTTCCTTCCCCTTCCATCCCTGTGGGTGTGCGCGCGCGTCGGTCGCGGAGGGCCGTGGTGTTTTGGCCTGCTGCCTTACATGGGCAAACCTCTGAACTGACTGGAATTTCACCACGTGACGTCACTGCCTACAACTCTCCCAGAATTTGGATCAAGAAGTTTCACTTTTTTTTGGTGGGATTTCAGCCTCTCTCATATTTCCTAGAAAGCGAGGTAAGCGAACTAACCATCGCACTTTATCAACAGTTTAAACACACCGGCGCTTTTCGGCTGCGTTTAAAAAACCGTGTTTGTTAGACATTTGTAGCGGATGAAGTCGGAGAAGCTCGTCCTCAGTTTGTCCGGCCTTGTTACAGGCGACTGTATGAATTTGACTGTAGCTCGGACGGAGTTAACAATGAGGGCGTGGACTGGACACGACAGCTTCGGCCGGGTAGGAATGTTACATGAGGGTCCTAACAAAGCTAACTTGTCGCTAGCTTGTGCTGGAGCAAGGCTCAGTCATGCATTGAAAATCTCAAACATTGTGAACCGACAAGTTATGCTAAACGGGGACTCTCAGGGGGTTTTCTGTTTTTAGTCGAGTGGTCTGCTGCCCAGCAATGCGGAAGACAGACTGTCACCGGAGAGACAGGAGGAGAGCCCCTTTCTGCAGACAAACGTTTCGCTGGGTTTTACTTCACTGGTTTTAGTTAAAGTTAGAGAAATGCCTGACAAGGCTCGTTACTTTGAGGGGACCGTCCTGTTGACGACACCAGCGACATGCCACGTTTAGTGTTGTAAATTATAAGGTGTGTCACGAAGTTGCAGGAAGAGCGATTGTTTGCTGTAACTAAAGATTTCACTGCTCATATGGAGGCACAAATGATGCATAGAAACGTGACATTTGGCCTGTTTCACACACAGAGCAGGTTGGGCCTACAGATTAGTTTGCTGTAATTTGGTAGAGCAGAAAGATCAGATCAGCCTTAATAAGTAACACACACAGCAGATCAACCTCCACTTGTTTAGTCTTTACAGGCAAACGTTAAAGGTGTAGATGTTTCTTTTTTTGTTAACTGTGTTCACACTAAAAGAGGGATCAACCGCTCTGACCCTCTTGAGCCAGTGTCCTGCAGGTTTTCACTGTGTCTCTGCTGCAACACACTTGGTGCAAATGAAATAGTTCTTCTTCAGCTTGCTGACAAGGTCTGCAGCCTTCTAACGATTCATTATTTGAGTCAAGTGTGCTGCAGCATGGATGTTGAAAACTTGGAGGACACTGGTTTAAGAAGTCAGGAGTTTGTGATCTCTGTACTACAGTATTAATAAACATAGACTGAATTTCAGGGGTGTGTAGCTCCAGTCCTCGAGGGCCACAATCCTGCAGGTTTTCAATGTGTCCCCGCCCCAACGCACCTGACTCATATTAATAAGTTATTGTTCATAGGCTGTTGGATCCATTTAATTTGAGTCAGGTGCGTTAAAGCAGGAATACATTGAAAACTTGCAGGACAGCGGCCCTTAAGGACCGACTTTGAAAACTCCTGCTGTATTTGCTTTGAACATCCCAGATTAGTAAAGTGATTTAAGACCACTGTTTTCTGTAATGATGATGCAGATTACACAAATAAAACCTTGCACTTTACCAGGTCCACCAATTCATCTGCTTGTTAACATACATATCTAATCAGCTGAAAACATGGCAACAAATCAACACGTTTAGTCATGTAGACGTGATGAAGACGACTTGCTGAAGTTCAAACTGAGCATCAGAATGAGGAAGAAAGGAGATTTAAGTAACTTTGAATATAGTATGGTTGTTGGTTTGAGTATTTACTGGAATTTTCACACACAACCATCTCTAGGGTTTACAGAGAACGGTCTGAAGAAGTGAAAATATCCAGTGAGCAGCAGTTGTCTGGACCAGATTGTCTGATTGGTGTCAGAGGTCAGAGGAGAATGGACAGACTGGTTGGAGATGATAGAAAGACAACAGGAAGTTGTGGTGTGGGGGGATGTTTTCTTGTCCCACTTTGGGTCCCTTTGTACCAACGTGGCTTGGTTTAGTATTGTTGCTGACCATGTCCATCCCTTTATGACCACAGTGGAGCATCTTCTGATGCTACTTCCAGCAGGATAATGCACCATGTCACAAAGCTCAGATCATCTCCACCTGCTTTCTAGAACATGACAATGAGTTCACTGGACTCCACCACCTTGTTGAATCTTATTTCAGCAAGAATTGAGGCCGTTTTGAAGGAAAAAGGGAGTCTAAACCCAGTCATAGCAAGGTGGGCCTGATAAAGTGGCTGGAGAGTTTATATACTGTATTTGGTCACTCAGTGTCAGATATAAAACTGTAGTAGAAACACCTTGAATAACTTACCAGAGACAGTGGAAAATAATTGTATATTCTTGGCTTGCTGATTATTATGCCATGAAGTACATATAGTGTGAAGTACAGAGACTGTGAAGGTACACAGTGCTGTGTTGCATGCTGGGACTGGAGTGCATTCTTGTAAGGAACATTACGTCTGTTTTGTCATTTCTGCCTGGTCAGATGTTGTTTTTGGCTAAAAATGGTCAAACGCAGTGCAGAAGGGAAATAAGGGAGAGAGAGAGAAAAAAAGGAAAGGAAGATAGACCTTTATTGGGCATAATTTAATTTAACTTGATATAAGATCTGCAGATTAACAGATTATTTAGCCAAACATTTTATCATTTACAGAATCTGATCCCTGCAATTTCAACTAATTAATTTAATAATAATAATAATAATAATAATAATAATAATAATAATAATAATAATAATAATATAAACAGTGTGCTTATGTTATGGAGTCATAAGAGTTTTGTCATTGCTTATATCGATGATGAAGTGTTTTAACATTGAAACTTGTTAAAATTGTGCTCTAAGGACCTTTTGAGTTGCTAGTTTTCTTTATTTCATAAGTTGCTTGACAGGAAAGTTGAGTGATAGAAAGGGAAATATGTATATATATATATATATAGTGAGTCATAGTTTGTTGTGAATCTAATATGGCTGCCAATCTTTGATGCCACAATATGAAATTAGATAGTAATTTCACTGCCATCATAAACTGTTCCCAGCTCGTAGCTAATAGCAGACGAAGGCTGTGGATCCAGGCCAGTAAAAGGGCCGACTGGGATTCTGTGAGTCCCTAAAGCAGTCAGTCATGACAGTGCCCTTTTTTGTCTGAACATCCCAAACTCTGCTCCTGTGTCATAAAACTATCTGTTGCAGCTGCATTGAGAATGTATTTCTATACATCTCTGGATTGGCATGAACTGTTATTTTAGCTTCTTAATGACATTTATTTGATGCAGTGACTCACTTGGAAATGTCTAACCATTTGTTGTCATGAATGTCAGGATTTGGCAGCTCGTCAGCATATTTGGAGACAGATTTTATTGATATAATGATGAGGTCCAAACCATCAATGTAATCATTTCCAGACACTTTCCCAGCATGTTGTTTTTTGAGCAGTATAGGTGTAGTATCTGTTAAATGCGACGGGTTGTAAAATAACTCGGTGAGACCAATGAGTGTGTTCACACAAGAGTGTGACGTTTTTGACAAAAGTTAGTAAATTAACACTGCTGATGTTTTAAAGGTGTTTAAAAGTATTTTGTTTCTGATTCTTAGTTTTTCTCATACTTATGTAATTACATGTGTTTCCAGTCAGTGAAGCTGTGTGTTCTAGTTGTGTATAATGATAAGATTTGACCAAAGACTCTTCAAAAGTAGAGTATGAAGAGACAGATCTCAGATTTTACTGGAACAGGATGGTCTCATTCTTTGCTATAGACTTTAAAAGATCATTGAAGAAAATGTTTTAGATAAAGATCTTTCCGGGCATCTGTTTGTGTTCTGTACAGGTTATGTGTTGTTGTTGCTGGTTCCTAGTTGACCTTTTTTAACCTCATACCATCAAATAAAGAACCTTAGACGCGTCTTTATGTTGTAGTGGTATCATTACTGCGTGTTGCATTGCAGCTGGCCAGTTCACAATGAAAACTTTTTTTTTTTTTTTGCTGTTATTTGAATTTGTCTTCAACGTTGGGAATGGGGTGCAGCAGGAAACTGAAGGGGGATTTTTTTTTCACTGCTGCACCACAAAACATGCAGCAGATCAGCTGGGTTATTGGAGATGTGACTGGATGGTGAAAAATCAGCTTTGTTAAGTATTATCTGGAGATATTTTGCTTTTTAAAGGTCGAACGTGGAGAAATGAGCAAAATGCTGTTGAGCTAAAGTTGCTTCCACTGCACAGACAGACGGACAGATCTGTCAGTTTCCTGTGTTGTTTACGCACCGATTTTGGTCTGTATTTTGAGGCTTTGCAGATCTGCCACTTGACACAGCAAATGGAAAAAAACCATCAGAAACTACGGGGACAGCGTTGAGCTGTATAGGTGACATGCAACCAGAAAGAAACAAACCAGAGAAGAAGAAGTGGAACAGGAAGAAGAAGTAGGAGACAACTATTAGGACAAGAACTGTAAAGATGGCGGGAGTGTGACCAGCGTGTTGGGCGGTTCCAAACAACGTTATAGCAGAGCTTTACCACCACCAACCGTGTGTGAAACTAATGTCAGAATGCTGGAATCAACTCTGAACTCGGTACTGCCCACTAGTGGATGTATTGACTGAACAACTAAGGCAACTTAAAAAACTCGTGAAAGTATGAGGGTTGTAACGTATGATAATGCTTGAAATGGACGTAGCTATTCATGTACGTAAGGGAGCATAAATGGCCGTTTATCTGGTAGAAGTAGTATAACCCGGACAGCAAAAAAAGCGAAACATAAGGAGAGAATGACATCCAGCAGTTAATCTTCTTTCTTCTTGGCATGCGGCTTTAAAAAACAAAAACCCACGGTATGTTTAAACATGTTGCTGTTCCTGCTTTGTTCTTATTGCTGAGTCATACCGGAAGTGACGATTCTTTCGACCAATCAACAGATTGCAAAGTGTGAAGCTCCATCCTTTAGGACCAGATTGGTAAGATTACAACCCTGGACGGGTTGGATCGGATATTTTGGCACCCTTCCCAGTCTCATGCATGGAGAAAAAAAGCCAGTCAAGTACAGTGAAACTTGTATAATTCTGAAAGATACCCTGATACATAATTTTGGTCATACCACCAGCGAGTAGAAATCATCAAACAGATAAGAAGCATCAACTCTCACCTGATGCACATTAACTCCTTTATACATTGGCACTAAATGCTCTAGGACAACCTTTCCCAAACTGTGGGTCTTGACCCCCACAGTGGTTTCAAGATAATTTCAGGGGGTTGCCAGATCATTTTAAGAAAAAATAGCCTGCAAATAAAATTGGGTTTATTATTAAAGCTGATGTGTTAATGCAAAGAGCACCCTCGTATGTTATCTTGGGGGTTGTGGCTCATAATATTTGGGAACCATTGCTTTAGAAGGTTTCCTTCAGTGCGCTCACATTACCTCACCCAACAGAGGACTGGCTGAAAAATCACCAAAGAAAGTCTTGAGTTAAATTCTGCATATATTTGCGTTTCACATGGTACTACGGTGGAATACATTTCAGAACTCCAGTGCATGCATGAAAATGGCTTCTATAGATCCTGAAGACTTCTTTTTGGGTGAGAACTGATTTATGTCTCCACAGTGAGGTTTGACCACGTCAACGCCCTGTTTCTAAGAGAAGAAAATAGTATGTGATGCTTATGCAAAATATGATTTTACTGAACTTCTAGTGTCACGGCTGCAAATACTGACAATCTGTTCCCAGTTTAAGTGGCCTGGTAATTTCCCAAGCAGGCTTCCTAAATTTCCCTTGATGTTTTCCTCCCACTACTGACATAACTGCAAACCTTTGTAAAACAACAGTGTGTTGCCTCCCTCATTGTGAGTGGAACAGAATCTCAGTCTAGACTGTTGTTATTGTTCCTCCATGAAATAGAAATGTAAAATCCCACTTTCTTCTCCAAAAGACTGAATGCAAACTTAGACTTGGATCTGAATTTCAAATCAATAACACCAAGGTCCCCACGGGACAGCTGCCATCAAACTGAATACATCTGCATCACTCCGACACATTTTCGTCTCAGGCAACATTAAACGGAGCGGTTTTTAAAATCCCTGGTTAAAAAGGGCTCATTTGACAGCGCTGATGATGTTTAAGTTAAAAGACGAGTGCCTCAGCTGCCTTTGAGCCCGGGCCCCCCTGGTAGGTTTAGTCAAGTTGTTTCTGTGCATGTTTTAATGAGGATGCCCTTTTCTTGAAGAAGCAGCAGCAGTTTCTCAAAGTGTCTGAGAAACTGCTGCAGAGTCTGGTGTCAGGGTGGTGGGCTTTGAGAAGGAAACACCTGCGTTGGCAGTGTTGGCCTTTCATGACATACACCTGTACTTGATCTTGATTCACACAGATAAAGCAGGAAACTTAAATAATGCAAAGGCTTGAAAGACTCATTTAAGGCTTTTAAAGAAGAAATTGTTTGGCTATCAATTAATTTGGCAATTTTTTTTGTCTATGGCTTTAATAACTTCTAAGATGTTGATAAACAGCAACAAATGTCACATCTTTGCATCTTGCATTGATGTTTCTCCATCTTCTATTGTCCAGTGTTGGTGAGTGTGTGTGAATTGTAGCCTCAGTTTCCTGTTCTTAGCTGACAGGAGGCACCCGGTGTGTCTTCTGCTGCTGTAGCCCATGTGCTTCAAGGTTGGACGTGTTGTGTGTTCAGAGATGCTGTTCTGCAGATCTTGGTTGGAACCAGAGCTTATTGGACTTCCTGTTGTATTTCTATCATCTCCAACCAGTCTGTCCATTCTCCTCTGACCTCTGACATCAACAAGACATTCTGGTCCAGACAACTGCTGCTCACTGGATATTTTCTCTTCTTCAGACCATTCTCCTCTGACTTTGTATATTAAAAACTTTAAATATTTTACCTCTTTCAGACCACTCTGTAGAGATGTGTGAAAATCCCAGTAGATCAGCAGTTTCTGAAATACTCAGACCAACAACCATGCTACGTTCAACCATTTAGGCCAGTGATCCCCAGTCCTGCTCATCAAGGCCTACTAAACTGCAGGCATTAGATGTTTCCCTGCTGCAACACACCTGATTCAAATTAAAGGAATCTCTGACAACTCTGCACAAGTCTGCTATTGAGCCATTGAAATAAGTCAGGTGTGCTGAAGGAGGGAAACATTGAAAGTCTGCAGGACAGTGGGCCTTGAGGACCGGAGTTGGGGGTACCTGACTTAGGCTGTGTTCACACTGCAGACAAACATGGCTTTAATACAACTTTTTGGCCTATATGTGCCCAGATCTGGCATTTACTCGATAGATTTCTTTCAAATCCACCCCAGGCCACTTTCACATGTGGTACTATACTAGATATGTATCTTTTTCAAAGTGACCTCAGTCTGCATGGTCATGCCGCATTTCATCCAACTTTTAAGTCATTGAGGTGAGACAGACATCACAGTTCTCCACCGGAGGAGTTGGGACGCAGTAGGAGCGAATGTGAACTACGGATGGAACAAAATTATAATTTTGTTGGTTCTGATTGCACAACAACTTTTAAACTGATGACGCAAGCTGATGTGAAGCATCCATATTTATTGTAAACACAGCAAGCTGAGTGTGACGTCACGTCTTCCTCTGCACATGTGGGTCACTTCAGGGCCGTAGACTGTTCACTCTGGAGTCTGGTGGCGTTGCGTTAAACTAAATTATTATGTGGACAGCCACGTCAAAAAAATACCAGATCTCGGCAAAACTGGGAACTAAGCGTTAAACCTGCAGCGTGAACTTAGTCTTAAATTTCCTTTCTTCCTCATTCTGATGCTCAGATTGAACTTCAGCAAGTCGTCTTCACCATGTCTACATGACTAAATGTGTTGAGTTGTTGCCTTGTGATTGGCTGAATAGATATTTGTGTTAAGCAACAACAGGTGTGCTTAATAAAGTGGTTGGTGATTGTAAATGAGCCTCGTTCAGTTTATCACACAAAACACAGTTCATTGCATAGACATGTCTGTACATACTTCAAATTTCTTCTGCTTTCTTAGGAATGAGTGTGGTGTGTAATATGTTTGCTTGCACTGGAAGAGTTTTTCTTTATTTATTAAAAAGACTTTTGCAGGACAGTTCTTTGTTCTGCTCCACATTTGACCAAGTGTGCGGATAGAGATTATAGGTCTATGTTATTACAAGCCACAGCATTCCCTGCTGCTTGTGGACATGATGTTTGTTTCCATGCAACACAGATTTGCCATTAATACTTTAATGATTATGTAACCAGACACTGTAATTATGAAGTCAACAAGCAAATATGGTTGATAGAAATCTCATCTAGTAGATCAAAAGCATTCTAAGACAATCATTTAAGATAGTCAGCCAGTAATTATTTATTATTTAGGCAATACCACACTGGGAATTCTTAAAGATTCTCAAGCTTTATGTTATCTGCATTTTCTTTCTGCTTTTGGGAGACAAAATAAGCAGTAACACATGATGCTTGGTCCTTTGAACTTGTGACATCATCTATATACGTTTCATCAGGCAGATCAATAGAAAAATGCTTGTTAGAATCAGAGTAGCCCTGAAATGATGAACAGCTCCAGTAGTACAGTAAGTTTATGTCAATTAGCGTGATATAGTTTAGTAATTTTGTACAAAATAAGCAAGCTATGTAGTTGTCAGTGGCATTATTCTACCCACTGTCTGATCTGTGAAGGCAAAGTTTAGGCTACCAATACTGACCCTGCTCTGTACCAAATTTCACTGCAGTTAATGTTTTATACCTTCTTGGTGGGGACAACAATCGTTGCTGCGTTATGGACAAAAACAGCCGTTTTGACTTGTTTTACTTTCTCTCAGCTTGTAGGACAAGTCTCATGGTGATGAGAGATAACTGCATGTTACTCTTCACAGATGTAAACATTCTGAAGGAAATAATATAGAGACGTATGATTTGTAATGTTTTCTTTATCTCATCACACTTGTTTTTGTTTTCTTTTAGATCTTTTTTTTAAAACGTGTGTATATGGAGATTACAAGTGATTAGTCTAAGACAAGAATTATCTTTAATGGCCAGGTTATGACCCTTTGGGTTATTGGCAGGCTGTAGGACCAAAATGACATGTTATTTTTATAAATTATAAACGTAGCCGACCTTATGCACATGTCGTGCAAGTAAAAATCCAGCTTTAGTTTCATACATTCTTGGAATGCTGAAGCATGTTTGCAGCCTCATTTATCCCCTACATTAAATATGCATACATATGCCTTCTGTCCCTGTTCTGCATCCTATAAGTTATATTTTAGTCCGTTTTTAGAAAGTTCAGGGTGTCTACTCAGATGTTTTTATGTCTGTTTCTAAGAATGAACATTATCATGATGTCCGCTGTCGCGATGTTTGCTATTGTCTAAAACTAACGTCAGGACTCAGACATGAACCCTGAGCTGCCCTCTAGTGCAGTGGTTCCCATCCTGGAATCCCTTGACCCCATAAGGGGTCTCACAAAGAATACAGGGGGTCCCTGAGGCTTTGACTGTTCATAGCCAGTGTGAAGGCCATGTCCACACAGATGAGTTGAGGTATATTTGCTTAAGTTTATTTATGTGGAACCAGAGCTTTGGGAGCCCTAAAACACTAAGTTTGCACCATTTCATTAATGAGACATGCCTGGAAAATGACCCAGTGAACATGATTCGTACTTATTAAAAAAAAAAAGAAAACAAAAACTCCGAATGCATCGTTTTTAGTGAGAAGCAGCTAATGAAAGCATCAAACCAAGCATTATTTCAGCTTGGGGTGGGCGGGGTTCCATAGCTTTTTGGTGGTTGTATGAAGGGAATCCTTCGGGAAAACGGGTTGGGAACCACTCATCTATTGCATGTATTACCCAACAACCATGCCAACGGAAAGGATGAATGTGGTGTTTGACGTAGACGTACTGATTTATGTAAGTTTAGGGGGCATAAATGAGGCGTAAGGCGGTGCAGCGGAGTGCTCGTGTTGCTGCCTCTAGCCACAACTTTATCTGGACATCATTTTCAGTAACTAGTAGTTTGGTTCTCGTCTGACCTTTTTAAAACCAAAGCATCTCCATGACAGCAGTTACATCATCATGTTCCACTTTGTCTGCTTTACTAGCTGAACTTTCTCTGTCCATTTTCTCTGCTCAGCATCTCTAATAACACAGCTGTAAGAACCGTTGTCACTTTAGGTGTCAAATACCACACAGTTACAACCAGATAAAAACGGTGTAGTCTGAGCCTGGCATTGAACCTGAGCTCCATCCAGACAGGTGTGTTAATCGTTGCTACCTGGTGAGACTCTCCCGTACTTGGACCTGTGACATTCTAATGGGAACTGGGCCACCTCAGTTCAGTCAGGTCACTCAGGTCAGTCACCTGTCAGAGATGGATTTTTATTAGGATTTTATTCTGTTGGTTGGCGTCACCAAATCATTGTTACGCTGTGGTGTCACTTGTCTCAGTTGTGGATGTTTTCAGTGTTGCATTACTCTTAGCAGTGTGACAGGCACCTGAAAGTTTAGAAGTTAAATGGAAAACTTGCACTTTAGTTCATAGGTTGAATTTGTAGAAGCCGGGCCAAGTTTCATCACTGTGCTGATGAATGGCTCAATCACTGAAAAAAAAAAAGACATTTAAATGACAGTATCTATTTACTATGCTGGTATGGTCCTGCACAGCCCAGTTATAGTTGGGTAATCTGTTTGAGTAACACAGACTTGTCTTTATTTCTCAATGTCAACAGATTAAAAACTACTGGAAAGAGCTTCAGTTGGCTTCCAGACGTCCATAAGATTCAAAGAGAAGGAAACAAAAGAGGTAAAATAGTTTTTGTTGTATTTCATTGTATTGGTATTTTTAACATTGTGAGTTGGTCCTCTTTCTTTGGTGTTTTCTTGTCAGATAGAAGTTGGTCTAAAGGTTATTTCCATTGTAGTGTTGCAACTCAGTGGTAACACTGGACTGAACAGTCTGTTAGTCATTGTGTTTCAGGATGTACTTTTGCCATTAAACTTTGCGTTTTTCTGCTTTCTTACTGTACTTCTCCACATCAGGTTTAATGTCACCTTTATACTAGGCTATGTCTTCAAAATGTAAAAGGGAGCTACTAAAGTTGCTCTATGGTTGTGACTTTGTGTTCCAGCTGAATGTTCTTCTGGTTACTGTGGAAAGTGAAGCACCACATTTTGACAAGGAAGACAATAGAACAGGAAAAAATCTCTTAAATTAGCATTACATAAGTTTCAGACTTTAAAACTTTGTGGTTTTGACTCATTTTGATGGCATAGTCATTTATTATGTACAATCCTGGAGCCTTCGTTACCTGCAGTGTCCTAAGGCTGAGAAACTGCACCTCATAACTTTTTCTTTCACTGTAGTGCATCATTTTACAGCAGCATTTTTCTTTACAACCTCGGGTCACACGCTAGCAACTGGATATCAACACACTGGTTGTTTAGAATATGCACCGTGGCTGATTCAGTAAAAACACCCAAGGGGACATTTTCAGGGAAAGAGAGGAAAAAACAGAGCAAGAGATAAGACAAGATTCAACTTCAGACTGACTTTTACTGGCTGAAGAGAGTTCAGAGTGTATACAGGCTGAAGATGGATCCTAAATGAGCTGTTTTTAGGGGTTTCCTCACTGAGAAAGTATGCCATAGTTCAGGAGTGGGGCTACATTTTAGATCTGTCTATCATGATTCTGAAAATATTGAAAGAGCATTAAGTCAGAGGAGAATTATTTACATTTGTTATAAAGGAGTATCTTTTTTGTAAACTTGAGAAAAACATTCAAGACAGCTGCCAGTATTCCTAGAAGTAAACATCCCAGCAAGTTAACCCCAAAGTCTAATTGAGCTATGGTCAAATAGACTGCAAAAAAACCCAAAACAAAACCTAAAAGCAAAACCTCAGACGCGCCAGGCCTCAGTTGCCATGTTAAATTTTAAAGTTCATGACAGTACAGAGAAAAACTGAACACGTTTAGCTTGTTTGGACTGGCTGCAGGAGAAAGTTTTGTCCATATTATCATCATTTGATTCAATCACCTCTAGAGAAAATCCTTTGGACAGGTGAGGTCAAAGTGGAGATGTTTAGCTGTCATTTACAGCAACGTGTTTAGAAAAAGCCTCATACCAACTGTCAAGCATGGTGGTGGAGGGTTGACGATTTGGGCTTGTTTTGCCAAAGGATATGAGCAACTTGTAGTCGTTGAGTGGACTACGAACTCCCCTGGATGCCAAAGTATTCTAAAGTCATATGTAAAACTGAAACTGGGTCATACAACAGGACAATAATCCCAAATGCAGCTTCAGATCTACAAGAAAATGACTGAAAAAGAAAAGAAGACGTTGCAATGACTCAAAGTTCAATCATCACATTCTGCTGGGACTTTAAGGGTGCATTCACATCAGCACTTATGATTTAAAACCTAGTTTGTTTGCTTGGGAAGTTCGGTTTGAGGAAGGGCAAAGAAATGCTGATATGGATTAAAAAACAGACTCTGATCTGCCTACAGACTTAGATCTTGGTCCACTTCAATGTGAACCAAATACAGGAAGTGGACTACAATGCAGGGCATTGTGACTAAACACAACACAAACATACAGGAGTGTAGAATGATGGCTGGGAGGAATGGCTCGTGGTCAGAAGTGGAGTGAGAACGTGGAAAGAGAAATAAGATCAACCCAAGACCTCCAGGATTTCACGCTCCACCTTTTGCTCTGATGTGATGGAAACAGAAGTTGTTCTGCAATAACCAATAGATGAACAAGTTTTCGTCTTCATTAGTTTTCTTTTTCTTCTCCTTTAGTAATTTTTGATGCAGCACCGCCTCTGGCGAGGAGAGGAAAACGTTATTTGAAGGTTTGGTTTGTTTGACTTGGTGCAGTGTGAAAGCTAATTTGGACTGGAGCAACGTTGCAGCCCCCAGTCGTGTAGAGTCTTAACAGATTATTATGAGTGAATGCATCCTAAAGAAAGCTGTCCTCAAACATCAATGAACATCTTTGTGTAAAAAGAATGGACCAAAATTCCCTCACAATGGTGTGAGACTGATAACATCATAAAACCACATGAGTTGTTTGTGCAAAGTATTGGTTCATGGGATTATTGGACACATTGCTTCTACATGTTTATTTAATAAATAATGACCTGATGTGACTTGTCATGCTGAGCACCTTTGATCTAGTATAGAACATAATTAGAAGCCAATTTTTTTCCTGATATAAAACAAATAACCTGGAAGAGGGTAGTTTCTTTTGGACACGACTGTCTTAAAGCTTAAAATTGCTAAAAGCTCTTCTGTCTGTAACAATGTTGAAGCCCTGTTGAGCACTTTGTCTTTTACAGTGTGTTTCCACCCTGCAGTTGGTACAGTCTTTTCGAGTTTGGCTATCCATAAAACAATCCTTCCACTTTCTCTGCTGAGATGTTACATTAGAACTGGTTGAACGTTACGCAACTTATAACCGTTTATGCTGAGTTACCTTCCAGTATTTTTAAATTTTTTAACCAGGTGTTAGGACAAGAATTACAGGCATGAACTGCAGCAAATGTAGTTGTTTTCCTTTGAGACTGCGATGAAATAGGTTGTGCTGTTTCAGGAAATGAGGACTCTCAAGCCAAGTTGCTCTTCAATTCCAGTCCAGGAAGGGCAACATAATGTTCTCTCTCAGCGGATGTAAAGCGGTTGACCTATGGCACTCGTGGGAGTAATCAGACTTTAATTACACCTTCTTAATCACTTGAAGACAATCTGTGCAATGAGATGACTTCTTATAGTAAATAGGCTATCTCTACATCTGCTAAATTCTCTCCCTGCATTTGAGCAATTCATTGAGATTGTCATGTTCAGTTGTGTACATGTTTACCATTTGTTCTTCAAGCTGATGGAGCAGGCTCAGATTGTTTCCCATCTTAGGTCAGAATGAACCTAAAAAACTGTGCAAAGTTCTCTACAATCATCATTATTATTCCAAGTGAGGGAGCTGGCTCTGTGGAGGGACTCTGGCTCTCAGAGTATGGCATTCCAAACTAAAAGCAAACCAAACTGATATTGCCCTCAATACTGTCTTCATTTTTTCTCCATATTTGGAAATGTTTACCTCCTCATGATGGTTGACAGAGGTTGGAAGAGGGGATGTGAGTCATTTCAGCTGCTCAAAGCTTTCTAGGGGTGAGAGGAGTCTTCTATGTGACTGCTATTAAGTGAAGTTAGCAGTAAGTTTTCTCTGCATCTGCGATCTAAAGAGAAACTGTGAGTATAATTCTGTGCTTGATTTAGGTTGAATTCATCTGTTTTGCGCTGCAGAGAGTGTAGATTAGGTCGCTTTTTGGGGGAACTGTCATTATTCATTGCTGCTTGCAGGGTGGTTCAGAGGTGTCAGAGTGGTGTCATTGTTATATTCTTCCTTTACAAAATACAGCAGTGCATATTTAGCTTCTAGCTTCGCACTGCAATGAGACATTTTTGTACAAATCTGTCGGTAACGTGGTTAGAAGGGAAGAAGAGGTGCTAAGGTCTGAGTTATTTGAATGCACGTTTTACATTGCAACCTGTTAAATGGCCCTGCATGTTTTTCTGCAGATATCTTATGGTTTCCTCTGAGTGAGGGCAGCTCAGGTCATTGTAGAAATCTGGTTTAGCAAACATCCACTGTCACTGATAGCTACACCTCAACAGGTCTGACCTCCCTCCTGGCGCTAATGTTCACACTTCAAACGTTTAATGGCGGCTGCCCGGCAGTTTCTCTCCCTTCACAAGTCGAGGGAAGAGGTAAATGATTTTCCTCTGCTGTGAGGGCTGACGCTGCTGACTGTAGAGATGGCGTGAGGCGGTTATTTAATTACTCTTATCTTTAAATTACACTGAGACTCAACAGTTCCTTCAGCCTTAGAGCCACTTACTGTTTGCCGAAATTTTAAGTTAGGTAATTTATATTTTGTTGAGTACAGGACTGTGCATGCATTCTCATTTATTACCAAGAATAACATATTTGTTTTGAATTGAATGAATAAAATAGTAACATTTTACTATTTATCTTGATTTTTAAAGTACTAGAAAGGCCAAATTAAAAATCTTTTAATTAAAACTAATTTATAAAGCTAATAAAAATGTTGTGAATGTGCACTGATAAAGGAAAAGAAGAGCAGCCATACCTAATATAGCACCAAATCATATCCGTTATGCTGCTCTGTGTTCATTGGCGCCAAGATGTTTACAGCAGAATTGAATTCCTGAGTTGGAGCTCTTGTTCCAGCACATCCTCAGCACCTTATCACAGATTTGTTGTTTCCCCAGAGGATTACGTTACCACACCTAAAGGGGTGTGTAGTTTTGGAGGTGACCCTATTGTCCTGATCAAAGATTTTGAAATACTGGCAGGTAGGACGGGATGATATGGCAAAAAAAAAGAGATCATATTATATTTTTTCATATTGTCTAATTTTTTTATTTCTATTTTAATACTGCCAGTTTTCAAGCATCTGTACTGAAAACTAAAGACACCAGAGACTAGTTCTAGATTTTACTAACATACAAAGTAAATAGCAAAGCAAATTAAATAAGATCTCTATCAGAGTCTGTATATAATCTGTATAGCAAATAGGCTCACAGCTGATCACTGCGATCAGAAATTTATCGCGATCATTACCTTGCGGCGTGACTCAGCAAGGTAGAGCGGTAGCCTGAGGGTTGCCGGTTCGATCCTCGGCCAAGTCGAGTTCATGTCGAAGTGTCCTTGTGCAAGACATGAACCTTAAATTTCTCCTGATGGGTCGTGGTTGAGAGCCTTGCATGGCAGCACCCGCCATCAGTGTGAATGTGTGTGTGAATGTGATGTATGATGTATAACTTTGGGTATCATTCCAGGTACAGTAAAGCGCTATATAAATAAAGACCATGTACCATTGAGCATGACCATAAGATCGCCCAGCCCTACCTGCAGGTCTTTTCACATTCCCATTTCTACTGCATGCAGTAAGTAATAGAACCCACTTTCACTTCCAGATACCTGCATAATCCTGGATGTTTCTTACTAAATACTTACATTAATTCCCCAATTCTCCAGTTGTAACCGTATCACTCCGCCTCCTCTCCACTGTAGCAGCAGCACAATATAGTCCAAATAAATGTGAAACTTCTGTTCAACCCAAAACAAAAATCTCATCTTACAACAGTAACGCGCCGTCAGGAACTTTTTATCCTCAGTAAAGGTAACGGTGTTGTAACGATGGAAAGAGTTACTGGAAAAAAGTAATGCTGTTATTTTAATTATTACTCTCATTGCTGCTAACTAGCACCCCTTTGAAGATATAAAAGACATAAAAGACTTTCACTTAACAGATTAGTGGAACTATTTAGAATTGTATATGCAGTAATAACTAGGTTTAAGTATTTCTTTGTCAAAACAAGTCATTTCAACAAGGATGAGGGGTGGAGTAGAAGTTCATGCCTCCACCAATTGGGAGGCATGTAGTAAAAAAAAATCATCCTACATTAAAGCAGTAGCACTGGGTAATTCTGTCTTTTACCGCATTAAAGACCAAAGTTAATACAGATGTTAACAGCTGAAATAAAGTATTATAGTTGACACTAAGCTGATAGTTTTAGTGAATCCCAAAGGTGGACGTTCAGGGATGGTGAGGCAGAATGCAGGTGGTGTCATTATGACATGGATGCACAACATCCTGTTTAGATTTACTTCAATACAACAAGTTATAAAACACTTAAACTGTAAAATCTGAGCGTTAGGAGCCTTCTTTCAGTCATTCAAGTTTTGTTGTCAGAGTTTTTAAATGAATGCTCGTTAATGATCTCTGTGTAACAGAGATGACTGAGAAAGCTCAGCTCTTTGACTTCATCGAACTTCTCTCCGTGTTGCCGCTGTGCTGCCTGACATCATACAGTTGGCAGTTGTCGACACATTGACAGTTGTTCAGCAAACAGCGACAGACGTGCACCAGGCAAGCGCTACTGAGGAAGCTCCACTGTGCAACGGCTGAACGTGTCATCTGGGGTTTTGTCAGAATAGATGTTTCTAGTAACGAATGGACTGATGTTGATGAATCAAATCCACTGGTGGCCTCTTCGTTTGTTCTGTAGCTGGCTTTGCACGCCCTGTCAGAGACTTAAATACTTGAATTAACATCAAGTATATGGGAATCTCAAGGATCCTAGATAAACATTTAACTACAACCTAAAGAGTTTATAAGTCATTGTACAGCTGAATTTACAGCCACAGTATCATGTTAGTGCATGAGGAGTGGATAAAAATATTGTCAAATATATAAGAGAGGCCAAAGGAAAATTGGCCTCTCATTAGTAAAAGGATTAAACATTTTGGGGAAAAGTTGTCGAGCGTATAAAGAAGTGGCTGGGTATAATGATACCTAAACCACGGAGGCTGTGTCAACTGGGGGATTATGCCAATTCTATCAAAATATTTCACAGTATTAAGATTATATGCCAGCAGGATCCTCAAATTCTGGAACAATACATCTATTTATTTTACATTTCTAAAACTCAGGAAATGGTTGATTTCTATGTTAGAAATAGTGTCTTATAAGTAGGGGTGGTCACATTAAGTGATTAACGCCGTAAATGTTTTTTTATCGCCTGTTAACGCAGGGTTTTATTAATTTTTTTTTCTTTCCCTCAAGCTTCTTGCTCATCCTGCTCATTAAAATAAGAAAAGACATTTTCTGTCTGGCACTTAAAGAAAAAAAAAAGAGCCAGTATTTGTTTTTGTCTGTCAAAACCCATTAAACCATTGTTATTGTGATTTTTTTTTTTTTTTTTGTAGGACAAGAAACTGCTGCCAGAATGAGAAACTTTTTTTTTTTAATAAGTGTGGTTTTATCCGGGTGGATATAAGTTTAATGTAAGACAGCAAAGTTGAGACATTTTATGACTATGTTTTACAAATGTGAAGCATAAATGGTGCGTTCTGCCTCTGGTTCGCTGAATCTTGGTCATAGCGAGATGAAACTTCCAGCTAGAATCTGAGCTTTCTGTAGAGGAGCCGTTTGTCCATGTTCATGCCGGGTGGACACGGGGAGACATAGTTTGTGTTTAAATATTTTTTCTGACTTTGTGTACCTGGTCTTTTAATTGTTTAATTGTTAACTGTGTTTGTTGGTGATAGAAATGGATTTACTGAGCTGTTAACTGAGATTCAGGACTTTCTGTGGATACCACACATGTTTACAGTTACATCTACAGACCTGACGCTACACCCCGAAACGAGATGTTAACCCCTTAACTCCCGGTAGCGGAGGGTGCAGGCGCAAAGGGTGAAGCTGAACAGTCAAGCTAAAAATGAAAGTTTAGAGAATTTATAGGCCAGAAATCTGGATATTGAAGCACTGAAGGTGCATGGATGGAAGTTATTGTGCATATTGTGAATATTTCTCTCTCCTCACCATCTAGAAGCTGTGAGATTCTCATCCTGCTTTCTGTCTGTTCACCTGATGCTGATATTCATCACATATTGTTCCTTCTGTGTTTAGAAGGAAGCAGCTTCACAGCTTTAAATTCATCCTGCTGACTTTTTACCTTTTACCTTTAGTAAATCCTGAATATTTCATCCTTCTTTCTCATAAATATTTGATTTTATTTATATAAAGAAGTATTTTAACTGTTGGTGTTTAAAGGGAAAACTGTTTTGTCAGGGGCCTGGACCCTTTCCAGTCCAAAGAGCCATTTAAAGAGCCAGCTAAATAAAACTCCTTTACAAGACCTTTTCAAAACAGTCAACCTAATATATATATATTTTTTTTTAGTGAAGAGCTACCATAGGATATTTGTTATTTTTGAAGAACCACATTTTTATTTCCATTTTTAGCTTTTAAAATAGAGAAAAACATAAAACAAAAAGAGGATAGACAGACTTTCTTCTTTGGGATGTAGATATTTGTACCATATTAAAGTACCAGCATTGTCCGATTGGTTCATTGTCTGATAAATGAAATGGGTCATTCTATAAATGTACGGGTGGTTTCAGGTGGATTCTGTAATAAAAATTGTACATTTGTTTGATAAATGTAGGTAGGCTATATATTTTTTTTTTGCAATTCTCTGAAATTATCTTGGGACCCCCAGTTTGGGAAAGGCTGCTTAAGAGAGTTGCCTGGTCAGTACCTTTGACAAACACTGATCAGTGTTGCATCACTCTGCTGGTATCTCCAGTGCTCTTAAAAACAGCTTAATCTGTTCTCATTCTGCTTTGCACGCCCTTAATTTCAAGATGCTGTTGTGGCCAGATTGCAGGAGATTGTGTGTTCTCAAAGACGAGTCCTCCAAATAAATCTCGTCAATGAATTAAGGCTTGATTAACAAGAGCAATTACGACGAGGATCCGACTGAGCCGACTAGATTCCAGCTAAAGTGGAGATTATCTTTCTTATTAAGGAGAATCACTTTAAGGGTTTGATTACTTTCTGTTTTTGTGTTAAACTCTTGTTTACCTTAGAACTAATGATGCCTTCTTAACAGTTATTATTCTGTCCCGTGGAGACTTTCAGAGTTCAGATCAAACACTGAGATTGCATGTAAACACGTGCAGCTCTGCTTCTGTTTCCTCTCGTGGCAACAATTACTTCAGCTCTGGAATCTTAGATAGCTGAAATTGAAATACAGCTTTATTTATTAATAACTTTGAGAACCGTTTCAGTGTTAGAATCTGCTCAGCGCATGCGGATGCTTTTTTTTTTCTAGTCCCAGCTCAATGTTTTTCTCATTAGTAGTTATGCTGGACAGGTTGAGTCAATAAACAATCTCAGACAGATTATTTTCCAGTACATTTCAAAGCTTTGGCCGGGCCCCTCATTTTACTGTTGATGCGGCTGCATGCTGGTTGCCGCTATTGATGTTTAAACATAAATCAATACCTCTGTTTTAAGGTCTTCAGCTCTTTGAAGGAAGTTCCTCAGAAGACTTTGCCAGCATTTATTGTTCCTCACAAGACCTGCATGTTCTCCGTGATGCTGGGGTCATCTTTCATGAATGGATGGGTTGTTGTAATAATGTGACGGTGGAAGATTTAATTTAAAACTTGGGTAACACATACTTTTGTCAGGGTTGCTGTTGCTATTTCATGTAAAGCAGGTTTTCCTTTTCAGAGATGTTTGTACTGTGTTCATATGTTGTGTTTAGGTCTATCAAGATGATGACTAAACCCTTAAAACTTCTTAAGATCATCAGGGCCTCAGAGCTATCGCTTATATTGTCACCAATTTCTCAGGAACGGTAGTGTGTGACTCTGTGGGGTGAACTGTGATGGATAACTTTCCCTTTAGTTGATCTATGGAAGTTTTCCAGGCATTTATATCCCATCCAGGAGGTTACAAACCACCCACAAAATGTAGTGTTTATACAAAGACTATATAATAAATCCATGATAACGGCATTATTTATCACATTGTCATCATAAAAACAGATCATTATCACTGTTATGTTGTTAAAAAAAAAACTATTTAAATTATAATGAAACCACTTCCTGTCAAACTTTCCACCAATCAGAGAGCTTAGATTGACGGTAACGTCCAATCAGGGGCAGCCAAAGATCAACCAGTGAGCAGAAAGTTCTATGTGTGTTAAAAGAAGAAAAATATTGCTCCTCTATGGCTGGAATAAAGCCAAGAAGACGTTTCTGATGCACGGTGGCGCCACAAAGCAGCTGAGCTGGAGTTGGTTTAGTGAGGATAGCAGGTAAATAGTAGCAGGAATAACTGGAAATGAGGAAAAAGTGGAAACATGGAAATAGTTTCTGTTGTGTGTTTGTTTGAATGCCAGTATTTTGTCTCCTGAAAGCCAAGACTTGAGAGAATGATGAGATGAGAAAAGGCTTGGTCACTGTTGATCTGTGTGTCATTTCTACAAAGTTCTGTTAGTATTAAATTCATTTTTGTTGTTCTGGTCGGTCTTTATGCTGCTATATCTATTCATACATTCATTTTACATCATTTTAGCCTCATAATCTGACAACTGAGGGTGACCTGAAAACATCGTGTCTGCATGCTGACTGGGGTTAAAATGAGCTAATCCATGCTTTTTTTTTTTTTTTTTAAAGTAAATTGCATATTGGAAAATCAAGTTTTCTGTTCTTGTAGGAGGGGCACAGGCAAATTTAAAATAAGACTTTTTTTTTTTTTTTGCAAGTTGACAACAGAGAACATGGAAAATGTAAAATTAAGAAAAAATTAAAATGAAAAATCTACATACATTTTTTTACATAAAACAAACAAAAAAAACCAAAACTCCCATAAATTCTTACAATAGCTAGTGACGCTCCCTTCAAGCTTCACACCACTTTCACATCACGTCATTGCTCAGCATTACTTTCATTCGTTCCAAAGTCCTTATGAAGCTTTGTAGATTTTAATTGTGTGATAACGAGCCGACAGAAACGGAGATGAAGATCTACATTTTGGGTAGTTTAGTGAGTATTTTTCCAAAGCTGCTGTATGACATCAAACCTCCTTTTCACACTTTGCTGATGAGAGTTTCTCTCCGCTGTCTGTGGAGTCTTCTTGTTTCTGGTATGAAGCAGTGATCTCTAACACTGTCATAACGGTAACACTTCCACACAGTGAAGTGATTGTGTGCCAGAAGTGGCATTTTGTCTGTGCCCCTATCATTTAGGATCAGATCCTACTTAATGATTAATCTTAGATTAGACAGAAGCTTGAGGCTAATGGGACACTTCTCACAGAGTGACTGATACACTCGCTTGGCGTGCGGTGACAGATGCAGCCTCTAAAGGCCGTCAAATTACTGAAGCATGTTGTTGGCAAAACACAGCTATTAATGATGTGCCAAAACACTGAAACTCTGAAACATACATCACATCAAGATGAAGAGAAGAAGAATTTTGCTTTTGAATGTCATTGACAAGCCATTTTTTAAGATGTTTTTATGGTAAAGGTTATGGTACTTTATGTATTTAATATAGAAACAAAACATAATGGAAATACTCTGGTATCTTGAGCTTCTCTTTTCCTTTCTTTTTAAGTTAGTTTGGATTTTGCAAAACCTTCCCAATATCAGCTCTGGAGAGGATTTACGAAGTGCACGCCTAATTTCACTGGCAAGACTTCAGATTTTCCACTGCTGCAGTGGAAAATCTGAAGTCTAAATCGAAATTTCAACACAGATGCTGCAGAAAATTTTACCCCATCACTCTTTGAAGGAGCTGCGCTAACAGAGCTGCATTTATCAGTCTCCTGTGTATATTTCACACGGCTCATTGGCAGGATTAATTGCCAGCAAGTCCCCTGTGGTCCAAGAAGGCAATTTGCCTACTGACCCAAATCAGTGTCTTGGCCTGGAGTCACTGTCTCCTCTCTGGCAGTGTTACACCTGGGACAGAGTCGTCGCATAACCTCCACACTCATGTAGACCTCACACATCATGGCTGTGATTTTAAGCCTGTGATAAGCAGGGTTTGTATATGAAACACTAGAGTGATGTAATATTTGTGGTGTGTGATGTGAAAGTAGAAATATATCAAGGTACCTCGTGGAGTGTAGCCAAAGATTTGGGGGCCGGTTCATGTTGATAAGGTTTTAGTCTTTTCAGGACCAGATGCTTTGAAACGAGGCCATATCTGTGGCAACGGGGTGCCCCCTACGTGAACTCTTTGTTTATATCAGAGGTGTCAAAGTCATTTTAGTTCAGGAACCACCTTCAGTACAGTTTGAGCTCAAGTGGGCCAGACCAGTAGAATAAAAGCATAATAACCTATAAATAATGAAAACTTCCAACTCTTAGCTTTGTTTTAGTTCAGAGACGTACGTGTACGTTATCCAGATGTTTACATTTAATACCTATCCTTTTAGAAAACATGAATAACCTGGTACGAAGAATAAGTGACGTTTTAACAATATTTTGTCTCAGTTGCACATTTATAGAATTTATTTATTTACATATTTAATTCAGTTATTTTTATTCATGTTTATGTAATTAATTTCATTATATATAATGTATGCATCTTTATTTATCAAACAGATCTTTTTAAGTAAATTGATATTTGAAAATGTTTTAAAAATTTATTTCTTTTATTTTTATTTGATTTATTCTCATATTTCTATTACATATTTACACGTGCATTACAACTTGGGTATCTGAAACTGAAAAATCCAGTATTTCATGTTATGATTAGAGTAACTTTTCAAGATGTGGGAGTTATTTTAAATGTACATCCGTGTACATTTCCACATGTGTGTAGTAATCCTGACCACCTGACCCCACTCATCTCGTAACACAGACTGAAGTCTGTTAAGTAAGAAAGATATCCTGTAACAGATATGAGTTAAACCCTTGACTTGTAAATAATTTATATAATGGCACAGAAATGAAACTGAAGTGGACCAGTATTTACTTTTATTAAAATATTGCAGTTAATGTCTTCTATGACATTTACACATTTACCACATCCATCCCGCGGGCCGGTTTGGAGCCTCCGTTGGGCCCATTTGGCCCCCGGACTGTACGTCTGGCAGGCCCGGTATTAGGTTTTGACCAAAAACACGTTTAAAGCATTTTCAAGCAAAAGTAGAAGTTTTTGGAACATTTGTCCTTAATCATTTTAAATTTGAATTATATAGTAATTATATTGATAATTGGACTAGTTAATATGATGTCATAGACGGGGAGAGATGATGTCTGGTCTCAAAGAAAAATGTTTTTTTTCTTCTTCTTCTTCTTTGTACAGTTGTTTTTAAAAACCATTTTGTTTGTTTTGGTTTTTTTCCCATTGTATGGCAAAGTTGCCATACTTTACATCACTTTTTGGCTCCGTACGGATTATATTTGTGAGTCATCAGAATGCAAGTTAGCGGCTGTTAAAGTTAGCTTCTACTTTAAGAATCGATAGTTTGTTTAATGTGGAACAGCAAAAACCTCAGCAGGAAATACAACCAGTTCAGTCGATGAGAGCATTATTTTATTGTTGGTTCTGTAGCATTTGAGCTTATATATATATATATATATATATTTTTTAACACATTTTCCAAAGTTTTATAAAATGCCACTTCATTAAAATGGTGCACACATTCATGACATGGTTAACGGATGAGCTTGGTTGTGTAGGATGTAAATAAAACATTTCATCAACCCAAACTTTATTCCTAGCAGAACACAAACAACATATCAGATGTTGAAACTGATATATTTTAACATTTCATGGAAAATTCTAGAAGCACTCGGAGAGCACAGACCTCCTCAAGCCATCCTTTAAAAGATTCCTGGATCCAGGCGGTGATCTGGATCATCTAATCACATCTTCCTTTTTCCATTTCTGACATTTCCTGAAAATTTAATCAAAATCTGTCTATAACTTTTTGAGTTATGTTGCTAACAGACAAACCAATGAGTTCATCTTGAATCTTATCTTAAAAACTACTGGAGGAGCATTTGACAACTAAACAGGTTTATTGGCAACAAGTCAGTAACATGACTGCATATAAAAAGAGCATTTCAGAGAGGCAGAGTCTCTCAGAGGTAAAGATGGACAGAGGTTCACCAACCTGAGACAAACTGGCTCTAAAAATTGTGGAGCAGTTTCAGAAAAATGTTCCTCAACATAAAATTGAGTGACTGTGAAGATCCCACCATGTACAGTGTATAATATAAAAAAAACTCAGAAAATCAGGAGGAATCTCTGTGCGCATGGGACAAGATTCTCTACTGGGAATCACTGCATGGACTCAAGAAGACTTCCAGAAATCACTGTTCTAGTCTGATTTTATTTATATTTTACGTCTTTGAAGTCGTTTCACCTCATTAGAACGAAGTCTTCAGTGCTCGTTTCTAAGCCAGAAACTACTTGCCACACAGTCAGGAGCAAAAATGTCTAGAAAAGAAGTCCAACTTTCTCTGTTAAAACACTTAGTTACCACTGAGAATATTTCCTGATGTTTTTAAGTATAAAACCTCCCTAAACTTAGATACACTCTTATAGCCTTGGTCTGCCATCTGGATGTTTAAGTCCACCAGTATGCTTTCATTTTTCAGGGCTTTTTGACATTTAATAGACTAATGGAAACATTTAATATCTAGAGTGTTGACGGTTGTAGTGTTTTGTCAGTCATCTCAGTATTATTTATTAAAATCTTGTTTAGTACTTTCCATATGGCAAATTAATAGCACATTCTGATTAACTTATGTTGGATTCCAGGCAAGATATATAAAGATAAAATGCCAAGGTTTAACTCGATGGAAGCTGTTCATTCATGGTGCTGACAGAGGCACTCATGCACAGACTTTAAAGCATTGCTAATGCTATTATAAGCATAATGAAAAAGGTGGAGGGGGCTTCCACATGCTGTCGGTCAGTCACAACATGCAGAGAAAAGCTTCTTTGTCCACAGTTTATGTAGATGCACTCTTTTCATATCATAATACACAAGAGGTTAAAGGTCATATTCTGGAGCAGATTCTGCCCCAGGATGGTCTGTTAGTGGATTATTTAATTATCTGTATTGTTGTGTGCATTTTGTTGGAGTCAAGCTGTGCAACTCTGAGCTTTGACTCAGTTAAAACTGATTGTGACAGGGACCTTACATGTGAAGTCTGAGGTTGCTTATGTTAATGTACATAATACATAAGAGACATTAAAAGTGTCCTTCTGTATGTGACTCCTGTATCCCTGCCCAACTTTCAATTGTTATTGAAGAAGAATAAACCAAACCAAAGTCCTAGGATCTGTTTTGCTACCTTTCAGGGATTTCATGTCATGGCTGAGGGGCTGTAGTCTTTGTAGTTTGGACTGTTTTATCCTGATGATTATTAGAGCTTTCAGAAATAACCCTCGGGTGCTTTTCAAACTATAAGGAAAAGCAACATTTGTATTTATAGAGACTTGGAAGATTTAGCTTTTCAATGTGAAAGCTCAGCTCGCTTTGGGTGCCGTTTTTAATGTGCTGTGTACCCTATAGGAAAGTATCCTCAGGGTGGTCATAGTCAGGACTTCCATCAAATCTACTTACAAGTGACATCTGACTCAAGCTTTCCTCCAGTTTTTTCAGTTTTAGATTCTAGATTCAAGATTTCTTTATTGCCATTCTACCAGCTTGACATGAGAGGAAGGAAATTACGATCCACAGGATTCAGACTTGGATTCCTTTATTAGTCCCACAGTGGGGAAATTCACAGTATAACACCGCCAAGACACACAGTGGAACATGTAGGAAATGAAAGACATAGAATAAGATAAAAAATATGAATAAAATATTTAGCTTAAAAATCTTAAAAGATAGATAAATATATCCTTAATAATAATTATACCTTTACACAGTACAGAGAGAGGATGTGCCTGAAAAGAATATATATCTCAAGTAGAAAAAAAGTTGATGCAGTGAAATAAATAGCGAGGTGGAGTGTATTTTGCAAGAGTCCAGTTGTTAGTTATTTATTTGTTAATTTGTCTGTAGACTAGTGGGCATTTTCTTTATTGTACAGTCTGGCAGCAGCAGGCAGGAAGCACCTGTGGTACCTCTCCTTCACCACCCTGGATGGAACAGCCGGTCACTGGAGGAGCTGCCCAGTGCTGCCAGTGTTCTGTAGAGGGTGGGACATGTTGTTTAACAGGGGTGACAAAATCTAAACAACAATTATGAACTGGTGAGACTGAGCACATTGGTGGACGATGTTTAGACTGAAAGTAAAGGTTTACGTGTCTTCTTTAAAACACAAAAGTGTGTCCTGTTGGCTCAAAGGTCAGAGAGAGGACTCTGGCTCTTCATGTTTGCAGAGGAACCACCCTTAGCCCTTACAGACTTATCTGACACTCATGTCAAAGTCTAAAAGTCTGTGATGATGGACTTGGGACTGGTTAAAAGGGTCAACTGGCAAACAGGAAGGAGGGTTTACACACACACAAACAAAGCAGGCTGTGCTTTTATTGTGATCAGCATTTGGGCCTGCAGTGTGCAGGAAGCATAGAGGCATTATCTGGCAACCAAACTGGAAAATCAGGCAAAGAAAGCGAAGGGATGACAAGGCCAGACCACTATCAGCAGCAACTTTAAACTGGCTTGGTAGGTCGAGGGCTCAGGTGAAGCTCAGTGGAGGCAACACGTGGGCAGGTGTGGAATGATGGTGGAAAATTCCAGTGGACTCTGTGGAAAATTCCTTTTATTTAGAGATGAGAGAGGTTCTGTCTGAAGAGGATAAATTCACATTCTACACATTATTCATTATACTCTGTATAGCTTTATTTGATCTTATTTTTACTCCATCTTATTTGCTAAAGGTTGTAACTTGTCTTATTTATTATGATTGTTGCAATTATTCTATTTATAATATTTTATTCTGTTTTTCACTTATTGGAGGGTTTTGTTATTATGTTGCACTTGTTGCAATGACAAATAAAGTTCTATTCATTCAAGTGAAACGTGGGGCTTGTAGATTGATCATTTTCATATTTCAGAATAAAAAAACTGAGTGAGTGGTACTTAAAAAGGACAGAAATATATTTATTGGGGGGGGGGGAGTCATTTGTACTGACATTATCTCGTTATCTGTATGACTTAATAAATGTGGAACATTTGGTGATGGGTTTAAAAAAAAATTCACCAAAACACTTGATGAATGTTTAGCTTAAACATTAATAATTAGCTCCTATATGACTGATATGAACAGGATTTTAAACCCTGGGGAGATGTTTCTTGTCAAAATGCTTCATTCTTTCGTCAGAGCCACAGATAAAGCTTAACTTCAGGAGTTAGACCAGGCCAGTAAAGCTCTACTAACTCTCCCACCTCTATTTGCAGCATATTTACAACCAGTTATATGGTTGTAAATAAGCTGTAAACATAGTTTTAATTCTTTGAGACCCATGCCCGTTTCTGAGGTTCAGGGCTCTGCTTGAAAATTACAAACCCTCTAATAAAATGACCACAAGCTCTATTTGAATTCCTTTGGAGTCTGTAAAGAAATCAGTATATGTGTTAACAGGTGAAAAATAAATGAAGATGGCAAGTAGCACAAAAGTCTCAGGCTTGTCTAAAAAAACAAAACAAAAAACTTTCAGGATAAATATGAAAATTTCTTTTAAATGATGCGTCTGTAGTTCTAAACCTCTATCAGACCACAGAACGATAAGTCAAAATTATCTCTACAAAGACAGCTGATACATAAGAATCACAATGACACGTTATTGTTAAGTAAGTTTGCATGCAAGGATACATACATACATTTGACTTGGGGTGGGGGTGCTGAAACAGAAATGACACAAAAGCAAAGACAAGTAGTGTTTACAAGGCATTAAAGTGTAGACAATTAGCACCAGGGAAGCACAAGCCAGTGCCCTCTTTGTTGGTCCCAAGCCCAGATAAAGGGAGGGTTGTGTCAGGAGGGGCATCCAGTGTCAAACCTATGCCAAATCAAATATGCAAATCAGCTTAATGTCTTTCATACCGGGTTAACAAAGACCTCCATCGGTTCTGCTAACCTACAGGGTGCTGGTGGAAATTGGGCTAATGTAGGTCAAAAAAGGGAAAGAGAAGAGGAGGCAGAAAGAGAATAGAGTCTTAGACTGAGAGTGAGGACTTTTAATGTTGGGACTATGACGGTAAAAGCTAGAGAGCTTGTTGATATGATGCAGAGGTGGAAAGTGAAAAGCTAAGAAGGCTAGGAAGACCAAAGAGGAAAGTTATAGATGTAGTGAAAGAGGACATGAAAGTATTTGGTGTAAGAGAAGAGGAAGTGGAGGATAGGGTTAGATGGAGGCAGATTAATCACTGTGGTGACCCCTGATGGGAACAGCCGAAAAAGGGAAAGCAGAAGAAAAGTCTAAAGATTACATAACATAAATATATAGTCGGTAAGCAAAGTTTATTTGTACACCACTTTTCACAGAATCACAAAATAATTCACAAGATATGAAAATATAAAGGGAAATAGATAAAATAGTACTAAGCAACAGAATCCCACCAACACAAGAACATAAAACTGTCTTAAAAACCGACATCACGCTAAAATTAATCAGACTCCAAATTAAAATGCTGTTAAACCTTCAACAAATGCATGCGGAGCATCGGGGTGGTGCTAAAAGCAAGAGGAACTTCGTGAAGTTAAACTTTGTTCTGTTCTGTCAGCAAATTGTTTTCATTGATTCATCTTTGTGTTTTTAATTCTAAAACTTCCCATTTAACAGGCGGCAGCTTTTATTTCAATTCTTTCATCCTGCTCAAGTCACAATCAGCCATTATGTAGCTGTGAGGACTTCCTCCTCTTCTTCTCGTTTTCTTGGTGAGCATGCATTGATTTGGTACATTACAGCCAGCAACGGGTGAGGAGTGTGGACCAGACGGTCAGCTGCAGCCACTGAGTGGTTAACTGTGTGATATGTGAAATGTGTGGTTCTGAACATGACTTAATGTATTAAAAACAAACCTGTCTGCATTTACTTGTTGCTTTTGGCAGCCCCAAAAATAAACGAAACGGTGGTGAAACGTGAGACTATGTTGATTTTTAATTGTAGGGAGTCATCTGTGCTTATGGAGAGGGAAGAAGCTGGTCCTGTGGCGTGAGGTTTTGGTCCTGATGGAAGCAGAACAACATTAGAGAGGTTTTAGTACAGACATTTCAGACGAGCTCTCCAAAAAAGGCATTTTTGCAGTTTGGCACAAATTTTCTCAACTTACCACAGTTGAGGAACCTCAGGCTTTAAAAGTTTAATAATCTTTGAATGCACATGAAAAACATGAGCAGTAATGTAGCTAATGTACTAACAAGCACATGCACCTTGTTTTTCTCTCTTATCAAGGAGCCAAAAGGTCTTTATTTTATTTGTGTTCGGACATGAAAACGACAAGATTCATGTGGAAGTTCTCTGCCTTGTTAAACGGTACGTACTGACCCAAAGTAATTTAAACTGAAAGCCACTCAGCCGTTGCTCTCGTCCAGGAAAAGCTCTGGATGGGCAGCAGGTCGGATATGTAGCAGATGAACCTTGTTTTTCCCGTTGAATGTTTCCCCTGCATATGTGTCTGCCTCGGGGCAGATTCCTGCCGGCCCAGTGGTGCTGAACTCTGTCCATGCAGTTCACAAAGGGGGTAACCTGCGCTAGCTGAATCTGAGCATCTTTACTTTAATGTAGCACTGCAAAGATGTAGCTATAAATATATCATAAAGCCAGGGAAACAGGCGCAGGTATTTACAGGGATATGCATTTTTCATAGGTTTGGTTCGCCTTTTTAGCCTGCAAACATTAAAGCCCAATCAAGCTGTACATTGTGGGAGCACTAAGAAAGCATGCATCCGCAGAGGAAAAGGACCCGGTGGCAGATCTGCATGAAAGAACGGTTGTGTCAGCTGATCACAACTTTTTACATTAAGTCAATCTAAACAGCAGAACAATGCAGAGTATTGTGTGAAGATGAATTTTAGAGAAAGGAGTGCTTGATTTGACACTCTTTCAATGCCAGCCATCATAACCTGATGGAGAAAAACCTTTTCAAAGCCTAAATGACTTTTCTTTGACAGATCTTGGTTCTTTAGAATTTCGTTAATGGTTTAATATTCTTGGAAGATCAAATGTGTTTGATAGTAAATTAGTCTATCTTGACGTTAAATGGCTTTGATAACTTACATTTTTAGCTCATTGTCTCTTTCTTCAGGTCTACGAGACTAAAATGACTTCAAAGTTATCACAATGGATTAAATGAAATAGCTTCTTTTTATTTGACCATTTAGAAAAAATACATTTTTAAAGGTCAGATTGTGGTTGTCAGCGCTCTATATGGAAAGTGTGTTCAGACTTGGAACATGCTATAAATCATCTTTCCCGTGTCTGTTATATGATTCTAAAGAAAACAAACTAAACAAATTATTGTTAGTTTGACCAAAACTAGACTTTAACTTGTTAATCTGCTCAGAATAACTTGAAATAGAAGCTCCCAAAACTGGAATAACTCAGCCAAATAATGTGGTTGGAGGTAAATTATCCCTCCATGTACTCTCAAATGAGCCACTTCAAAGTTCCATACATTTTCATCTTTCTGCAATAACACTACAGTGAAAGTGTATTAATACAAACAAATTACCAATGAAGCTGCTCTCATTTGCATGCGCTGACTGGCCACTTTATCAGGTCCACTCTGCTAGTACCAGGTTGGACCCCCCATAAACGAGGAAAGGACGCTCAAAATACTGCCAAATTATATTTTATTTATAAAAATAGTGTGCGTAGCATGTAAAAGTGGTCGATCAGTGGTCTAAAGTGGTTGCAAGTCAGTGTAGTGAACAAACCAGTCTGCAAGTTGGAGGAGAGAGAGAAAAAGAAGCCACCAACTTTGCAAACCAACCTATAAGCAAAGAACACATTAATACTCAGACAAAACCCAGGGCCAGTCACAGTCATAGATTCAACAAGGTGGTGGAAACCTTCCTCAGAGGTTTTGCTCCTTATTGACCTTATAGCATCACACAGTTGATGCAGAACTGATGAAGCAACTGTGTGCAAAGCTGCTCTACTGGACTGGAGCTCTGGTGACTGTGGAGGCCGATAGAGTCCAGGGAACTCATTGTCATGTTCTAGAAAGCATGTTGAGATGATCTGAGCTTTGTTACATGGTGCATTATCCTGCTGGAAGTAGCATCAGAAGATGCTCCACTGTGGTCATAAAGGGATGGACATGGACCAGACAACTGCTGCTCACTGGATATTTTCTCTTCTTCAGGCTGTTCTCTGTAAACCCTAGAGATGGTTGTGTGTGAAAATCCCAGTAAATACTCAGACTAACAACCATTCCAAATCTCCTTTCTTCCTCATTCTGATCTCAGTTTGAGCTTCATCAAGTCGTCTTCATCATGTCTGCATGACTACATGTGTTGAGTTGCTGCCATGTGATTGGCTGGTTAGATAATTGTGTTAGCAAGCAGGTGAACTGGTGGACCAGATAAAGTAGTCGGTGCATGTAAGGATCAAAAATCAGTCATCAAGGCTAGAATAACACACCTGCTTTAACACACGTGACTCAAATTAAATGGATCCAACAGCCTATGAAGTTCTGCACAATAACTTGTTAATAGGAGTCAGGTACTTTGGAGCAGGGACACATTGAAAAACTGCAGGATTGTGGCCCTTGAGGACTGGAGCTACACACCCCTGAAAAACAGTCTATGTTTCTTAATGCTGTAGTACAGGGATCACCAACTCCTGACTTCTTGAGCCAGTGTCCTCAAAGTTTTCAGCATCCATGCTGCAGCACACTTGACTCAAATAATGAATCGTTAGAAGGGTGCAGACCTTGTCAGCAAGCTGAAGGAGAATTTTCTTCCTTATTCTGATGCTCAGTTTGAACTTCAGCAAGTCGTTTTTACCATGTCTACACGACACAATGTGTTGAGTTGCTACCATGTGATTGGCTGACTGCATGTATGTTAACAAGCCATGGGACAGGTGTCCCTAATAAAGTGTCCGATAAACATAAATGACTGTTATTGAGACTTTACTCTAAATTGAATTGTAATCAGACTTTATTAAAACTCACTCAAATAGTTTGTTCATGCTGGATACCTTCCTCCTGTGTCCATGTTTCGTTCTCACATTAAACAGAATGGATAAAAATAGAGAGCATCCTCTAAAACACAACCGTATTTATTCCTTAAAATTAACACAGTTCTAAAAACTGAAGTGAAGTTAGGAAAAGACCTAGTTGCCAGTTGCACGTCCTCAAAACATTATTTCATGCTTTTGGGGAGGGGTGGTGGGAGGTAGCATGGATAACAATCCCAACCTAGCGCCCACCAGTAATTATGAAGCCAGTACAAAGAAAATTTTCTCTTCCAAAGGGAGAAGAGGAGTGTAGGTGTATTAATTCCTATTCCTTCCTGCTTCCTCGACTTGGAAGTTCAGATTTAGAAAAATAGCCCCCCCCCCCCCCCCCCCCCCCCTCCCTCCCTCAAAAGAAAAGAAAAACAAGAACTGTCACATTGAGTGACACCAATCGTGTGTAGCATGTGTGTTCCCACTACTGCTCCCTGTAGTATATGCCACACCGTGGCAACGTGGGAAACTGACACTGTCAATTTATCAGAACAAAAGCTTTCCTCAGCAAGAGGAATACACATCTTTGGGCCCTGGAGACAGAAATCATTCCACCCCCACCCTTACCTGCATCTAAACAGAATGTAGGACATTCACAACTCCGCAAATAGAAATTTCACTCACAATTATCATTTTTGAATTTATCCCCTGCAGTCAAAAGTTAGCGTTTCACTTTAGGAGTTAGAGCTGCTCTTTAATGCTAACTTTCTTAAAGTAAACAACCACCACGGGTAGAAAGCAGCGGCTGCAAACTGAGATTGGACCATTTTATTAATAATGAATCATATGTTGTGCTTCTTTTCAGGTGTGTTACCTGTAATATCCACCATCACCAGTGTTAATATTTGGGTAAGTACTGTACTGTTTATGTATATAACTATCTATGGGTTGAACTGGTTTGCTCTTGGTGCATTTGCGTCATAGGAAGGTGGCTGAAGGGCAGGAGGTTGCATAAGGTCCTGTGACGTGAGGCATTCTTGATTTATTCAGTTTGTCTTGGTTAGGAGAAAAACATGATGTGTTTTTAGGTAGAAAATGTAGGATGGGAAAATGCTGTTTATTCCCTCTCTAATTTTCCCGCTCTGCGGTTGAATTTATCTCCACTGTTGGAATAGACACTTTTTTCTCAGCTCATTAATTATCATTGTGTGGGAGCAAGGTTTGGTGGATGTGTATTAGATTTTTTTTTTTTTTTTTGCTGTGGCCAAAACTAGCAAAAAAACGCCTGCCGCTTGGTGTGCTTAAAACACTGCATTGAAACATCCAAGAAATTTGAAATCCATACTTCCCCTCAACAGTATTTTATAACCACACTGAATATTAACCTAACCCTGAGTGGCCAAAGTCGGTCCTCAAGGACTGCGGTCCTGCAGGTTGTAGATGTTTCCTGCTCCAACATGACTTAATTAAAAGAAACGACTCTCCTCAACAGCTTATGTTCTGCACAATCATCCATTAATTTGATTCATATGCTGCAGCAAGAAACCTCCAAAACCTGCAGGACAGTGGCCCTCAAGGACCAACTTTGATCTGGTTTAAAGTGATAAATGTGCCTCTCTACTGCACAGTTTATTTTCTTGAATGAATTTGGGAATTCTGAATATAAACATGGGAGATTTACTCATAATAGTATATATGCTTCTAACATGTAAAATAACTAGGAGTTTTTATTGTGAACCAAAATTAATCTTGACCCAGCTTAATGAGCTATAGGAGAACTTTCTAAAACTAAAACTTCTTTATAGTTTTTTTTTTATTTCTTTTTTTAATTTAGAGGATGGACAAAAAGTCTTTCTGCCCTTCAGCAAAATATGTGTGTGTGTGTGTGTGTGTGTATGTATGTATGTATGTATGTATGTATATATATATATATATATATATATATATATGTATATATATATATGTGTATATGTGTATATGTATATATATATGTATATAGATAGATATATATATATATATATATGTATATATATATATATATATATATGTATGTGTATATATGTATATATATATATATATGTATGTGTATATATGTATATATATATATATATGTATGTGTATATATGTATGTGTATATATGTGTGTGTATGTATGTATACATAATCAACTCTGAGCGGCTTGTAGCTAAGAGCTAATCGAGCTAACCCGGAGCAACACGAGCTAACCAGCTAACGGAGGTAGGCGGGCTAAAGCTAAGGCACGCGGTTAGCCGGCTAAAATCGCGGTTGTGCGACACTCTCCCTTCTTTCCATGGATATTGGATACCTGTCAATCAAAAGGACACGCCCCTAATTATGCCTAATTTCAAGATTAAATAACATCTAAACGGATGAGTTAGAAAAATTTTTACCCCCCTCACAGTTGTCATGAAGGTAAACTTGACCTATTAATCCTAAAATCGATTTTTGTACCAGACTTTAAACATGTTTACTTCTGCTGTGAAGATGGCCTTTTTAAGATGAGAGTCTAAGGGGATTTGCTCTGTTTTGGAGCCAGCCCCTAGTCGATAAGGGGTGAACTGCAATTTTTTGCACTTCCGCATAGGCTTCACATTTTACCGACAGAGGTTGCTGCTTGATTGTAATTAAAATGAGAAAAAAAATAAATAAACTATTATTTCCTGTACCATCACAAACATAAAACATGATTGGGCGTTGGAAAGAATGGTAGAGGACAATGTTGACTACAAAAAAACAAGGTCAAATCCACTGAGATCGTTTGTGCACATGCAGGTCAGAATTTGTGCAGAAACACAAACACCAAACTAAGTGAGAACATCCAGTGTCACAGATTCTTCATTTTTTCCTGTTCCATTATCATTTATACTAACACAGCTGCTTCTGTGGTGATGCTTTCACCTCTGATGAAATCTCACAAGTGTTAGCTTTATTTTGATACTACGATGGTTTACATATGGTTTATAATTGCAGAGACATAATCACTTCTTTTAATTTATGTAATTTCCAAGCAGAAAACATAAAAAGACCCTTGGGGATTAAGAGGTTAACCTGGTCGAGGCTCTGTAAAGGACTTTGTGTGTTTTTCGTTCACCCATTTGTTCAGACGCTCACACAGCATTTCTAATCGCACATGTGACCTCTAAATACAGAACGCAGAACTTTTCCTCAACAACCGCACACCAATGGACATATGGGGAGACAGTGGGGCGGGGGGGTCAGTGTGCCCAGTGCCCAGGAACACTTCAGCATATGGACATGATGAGGATCAAACTGCTGACCACTTGGTGTTTGATCTTCTCTACTTGCCATTTTTTCCTGATGTTGAGCCGAGTCTCCACCTTGTTGCTAAAGACGAGCTGAAAAACTGTAAGATATAATGTGAGCTGAGAGGTTGACACAACAGTTGCAGCACACAGATAAAAGAGGATGAATCATGTCGAGCTTTCAGGTCGTGCACACTTCCTTAAATGTATCTGAAAGATGTCAGTACTGGTAACCATGAAAGCTGCCACAGAATCACTGGTTCAGGTAATTCACACAGAAAGGACAGAGGATGGAGGTGAAGCCTCCTCCAACTGTACATCACTTAAACATTGTGAGCATCTTCACATTCATTTTAGATTTGAATAAAGGTAATGTGGACCTTGTGAACCATCTGTACTGATCATGGCATTTAACTTACGTTAGCTACAGAAGTACAAGCAAGGTGACTAACATTTCTTTGTTTGAAAAAATTGAGGATTTTTCAATGAATATGTGTTAGCAATAAAATACATTCCCAGCCCACTTTTATCAGGTTCGCCTGTTTAGCCTATTATATAACGGCAGAAACTCAACACACGTAGTCATGCAGACATGATGAAGACGACCTGCTGAAGTTCAAACTGAGCATCAGAATGAGGAAGAAAGGAGATTTATGGGACTTTGAACGTGGCATAAATGTTGGTCTGAGTATTTACTGGGATTTCCACACACAGTCATCTCTAAAGTTTCCAGTGAACGGTCTGAAGAAGAGAAAATATCCAGTGAGCAGCAGTTGTCTGGACCAGAATGTCTTATTGAAGTTAGAGGTCAGAGGAGAATGGACAGACTGGTAGGAGATGATAGAAAGACAACAGGAAGTCCAGTAAGCACTGGTTCCTACCAAGGTCTGCAGAACAGCATCTCTGAACACACAACACGTCCAGCCTTGAAGCAGATGAGCTACAGCAGGAGAAGACACACCGGGTGTCTCCTGCCAGCTAAGAACAGGAAACTGAGGCTACAATTCACACACACTCACCAACACTGGACAATAGAAGATGGAGAAACGTTGCTGGTCTGATGAGTCTCCATTTCAACTCCACATTCAGATGCTAGGCTCAGAATTAGGTGGAAACATCATGAAATTTTCAGGCTGCTGGTGGTTTAATGGTGTGGGGGATATATAGTATCAACGTGGCCTGGTTTAACCAGCACAGCCTACCTGAGTATTGTTGCTGACCATGTCCATCCCTTTATGACCACAGTGGAGCATCTTCTGATGCTACTTCCAGCAGGATAATGCACCATGTCACAAAACTCAAATCATCTCCAGCTGCTTTCTAGAACATGACGATGAGTTCACTGGACTCCAATCACCTCCACAGCCACCAGATCTCAGTCCAGTAGAGCAGCTTTGGGATGTGGTGGAACGGGAGATTCTCATCATGGATGCAGCCGACAAATCTGCAGCAACTGTGTGATGCTGTCATGTCGATATGGAGAAAACATCTGAGGAATATCTCCAACACCTTGTTGAATCCATGATACCAAGAATTAAGGCAGTTCTGGAGTAAAAGGGGGTCCAACCTGGTACTAGAAGGTGGATCTGATAAAGTGGTTGGTGACTAAGTCACTGAGGTTTTTATTTATTTATTCATATATCTTTTGTTTACCTCTTGATTTGCAGCCTGTTCTACTTGATAAACTTTTGTTTACATGTCCCTAAAACACTGATGATCTTTGTTATAATTGATTAAAGATATGAAACATTAATTTTTAATTCTAATGGAGACTCATAAATGTCATTTGTTTTTATATGTCATTTTCCATCTACTGTTTTAAACACTGAGTTAATGGAATATGCAGCAAATACTGTATAATACATATTCATACATAATATAAAATGAGAAAGGCAGACATTAAAATGAGCTTAAACTGAGCTCTGAGGTGCCTGTGGTTAGCAAAGCATGCACTGTTGCCGAACACCAAAATTTGATTATTTTTTTGAAACAGATGGTGAGGTGCTCTTATGGGAACCTGAGCTCTTCTTCAGTGAATATGAAAATGTTGAACAGGTGGTCCAAGAACCTCCATTCTCTCCTGAACTTTATTCTAGTAACAATAGTATGCTTATTTGTGTTTTTGTGGACACATTTCAGGCAAAAGAATTTGTCTGTTTAGTATAAGTAAAAAAATAAGCATTTAGATGTTTACAAAGATGTATTTTTCCTGGGTAATAAGACTATTTATTGTACTAATGAATAGTTCTGGAAATAGTGGTTTGGTCATAATTTATCGATGGCTATGAGTCTTTAAAGATGACTTTCAGACATAGAATAATGAGTAGTTTTCTGCAACAAGATACAAGTGAGTTAATTCAGAATCATATAAGTATTTGTTAACAGCTGTTACACTTTATTTACAATGACATATTTTTCAAAACAAATATTTATTCTGTGTCGTTTTTGTGTTGGTTTGCATTTGCAGATAAAGGATGAGTCAAGTTTATCAGTGATGATGATGCTTCATCTTTTACTAACTAAAAGGAAACCAGTAAACCAGTAGCTGGCGCTGGGCGATACTGCAAATTCCGATATCCATCCGATACCAAGTAAATCCAGTAGCAAGTATCGCAGATACTTTCTACTCAAAATTTCCCAATCATTCAATGATTTTACTCATTTATCATTTTATCATCATAATCCGAGACAGTTTAAAGATTTTTGGCAAAACATTTTTATTAACTGAATGTCAGGACTGCAAATATTAAATGCAACCTTTTTTTCTTTGTAAACAATATAAAATAATGAAACAAAATAATAAAATAACTTTATTATTCCCTTTTGTCACACAATTGTTTGAGTAAAATAAAGTCAACAGTGCAAATTAGCTAAACAAAAGCAAAACCTCCTGTGGTCTCTCATTCACATTCTTTGGCTTTTTTGCGATCTCACTGGTATCGAACGATACCGAGGTGTCAGTACTGAGGTTTTACTGCAAACCTGCTCATACAGACCAGTATCTGCTTTTTGACTCACGCTGTAAACTGTCCATCATCAGAAAATGTCTCCTCCAGGATGGAGGGAAAACTGCAGGAATACAAGTGCTTGAAGAAAGCAAACTGGGCCTCCATCAAATCAGCTGGCAAATCTGCAACAAACAACATGAACAGGGAAGACGAGAAGAACAAGGGCAGGAATATTTTCATCTTGTATACTAAATGGGAAGTGTGTCTAAAAAAAACTCGCACAGATCTTTTTCCAATGAAGTATTCTCGTACATTTCCAATTCAACGACACCCTCAGACAGAAGCTGGTTCACCTTCAGGCCTAGAATATTCCTGCTTTTTAACCTTGTGTTTACGAAGGCAACTGGCTCCTACATGAGCATACTTATTGAAGTACTTAATTGTGTACCCCGTTTATCACCAGACGATACCACTAGGGGGCACATTGGGAAAATCTTCCCAACTTGAGAAGGAGCGCTTACTCAAATGACCACGCAGTTGTTTCCTTTTCCTCTTTATTTATTTAGATTTCAGCAGGTTTGTGAAATAAGCATTTCTTTGCCATCATCTAATCATTTATCAAGTGAAAAACCTTCAAATAGAAACAAAAGAAATACACGTGAACTACTGTTCAACAAATAAACAAATCATGAATTTCCTCATCTGCATGTTATTCAGCTCTGCAGAGGTCTGATAACGAGTCATTCATTTACTTCAGGTGTGTTGGAGAAGGGTTGCATCTAACAGCTGCAGGATAGTAGATCTCGAGGACTGGACTTGGGCACCCCTGTGCTATCCTTGTACCTCAGTCCTAGATTTGGGTCCTTCCTCTTCATCTCCTGCTGCTTTGATCCTTAACAAAAGTCATTTAACAGTGAAACCTCTGTCAGGTGTTGCAGAACAAAATGATTACCACCACCAGTACTTTGCGAGTTAAAACACTGTGATAATACTTCTTTTCACAGAGTTTTTGTTTTACTCAGACGGCATTAAAGCATCACAGAAGTGGAGCGAAGGAGCCCAGCTCACATGACCGGACCACAGCAGTGGTGTAAACTTAGCTTGCCAGGGATGCTTTTTGGTTTCTCAGACTGTTTGTTTGGATTTCTGGCTCACACTTCCTCTGTTTGGGCCAGATTCTTGAAGCACACATCAGATATATGGACGACTAGCAAGGCTGGCTGCCAGCTGAATTTCAAGAACAGTTTAGCTGCACTGCAGAATTCAAAATGCTTAACTCTTTGTAGCCACAGTGTTTCATTGACTCATCTGAGTGGAGAGACAGTATGTAAATGGATGAATGCTTCAGTTCTCTCTGGACTGGAACACAGAAATTACGTTCTGGCTTCTACGGTATGAAGCTTTGTGGTCTTCTTTCAATAGTCATGCATTCCAGTCTGACCTGATGTTATCCTCTGCAGTGTAATGACAGCATCCCAGGGGAAGGGCCTACATTTTCTTTGAGTTTTTTCAGCCTGTTAATCTCAGCATGCAGCTTTAGAACATCTTTTACACAGTAAATGACATAAAAACATGCATGAAGAATTTTTCTAAATAAATACTTGTTTTTGTTTCCGGTCTGTTAGGAACCAGTCCTTTCTTAAAATGACAAACTGCTTTATTAGGTCATGTAGACAAGGTGAAGACGACTTTCTGAAGTTCACACTGAGCATCAGGATGAGGAAGAAAGGAGATTTAAGTGACTTTGAATGTGGCATGGTTGTTGGTTGTGTGTGAAAATCCCAGTAGATCAGCAGTTCCTGAAATACTCAGACCAGCTCTAGATGAAGCTACATTTTTTCAGAAGTTTGTTGTCTGGTCTGATGAGTCTCCATTTCAGCTCCACATTCAGATGGTGGCTCAGCCTTGGATCTGTGGTTCAGGCTGTTGGTGGCCTAGTAGTGAAATATTTACTTGGCCCACTTTGGACCCCTTAGTACCAACATGGCATGGTTTAACCACCACAGCCTACCCATGACAGTGGACCCATTCTCTTATTTAGAAGTATTTGGTTATTTTTAACCAAGGTCTGTGGAGAAGAGACTTGAAACTGAGGATGTGTGGTTGCTTTCAGTTTGTTCTATAAATTTGTAGCTAGAAGTCCTCAAAGAAACGTGTAATGTCCAATCAGCTTTTAAGTATTATGTTTTATTCCACCTTCTTGGCTTTGGGAAGGACTTGCATGCTAATGGTCAAATGAGGCAGCATTTAAACAATTACTCCCAATGGGTAACATCTCAGTTACATCTGTCTTTTTATACGTGCTCCAAGCGATTCCTTCCCACAACTAGTGCATAATCATTTTGTGGTTAAAGAAATCCATCCATCCATTTTCTATACTCACTTATTCCAATTCAGGCTCAGAGAGAGCTGGAGTCTATCGCAGCGTCTACCAGGCGAGAGGCAGGTACACGCTGGCCAGGTCGCCAGTCCATCGCAGGGCCAACACAGAGACAAACAGCCTCTTACGCTCACATAGGCATTGCAGAAAAAATGGAAATTGACTGAGCTGATTTCATTGAGTGCTTTTAAATCCAATCTGAGTTCTTGAGGTTGACACAACTGAACGCGCTCGTTTTTCATGGTCTGTTTTTAAATGTACTTTGTCTCTTATTTGTATTTGAAATGTATAATTTTATAACTGTTGTAATTGCTGCTGCCTATCATGGCCAGGACTCCCATGAAAAAGAAGTTCTTAATCTCAGTGGGATTTTCCTGGTTAAATAAATGTTTAATAAAAAAAAAAATTCACTCCTAGAACAATTTAGAGTGATTGATCAACTTAACACAGTTAAAAAAAAAAGAAAACGAGTGTTGCTTGCGTGTTTACTATGAGAAAGTTATGAAGACAGGGCTGAAACTGTGCTGCAGCCTTCTGCCATCCACAGCTTTGATCTGCTCCCCGTTTTTCATTTAAGAGTCAGAAAAAGTCATTTTCAGCTAAAACATTGTCTGGTCATCATTAACCTTTATAACAGGAAGATTACAACCTTTACGGCAGTTTCGTTAGTTAGCCACAATGTCACGGACAGACATAAAAAATATATTAGATCATCTGCAGGATGGCTGGCGGTGCGGACTCAGCTGTGACGTATACGCCATGCAGCTAGCACCAAGTCCATATTTTTGGTAGCTGGATGCTTTAATTCTTTGTCTGCATGTTTAAAACTGTCATTGTGATTCTAGTGTTAACCCCAGAGCAGCCTGATTCAAATTCATTATAACATCTCCTGATAACAATGCAGTTAATCCTTCCAGTCATATATTTATTTATTTAGCTAGCTAGTCAGGAAGTCCCTTGACACTGTCTCTTTTTTGAGGGAGACTTGGCCTAAAGGCAAACTATAGCAGTCAACACATATAAAACACAGCACATAATTCAACAATTAAAACTATTTTATTTGTCTTGGTTACATACAACCTGCAGTTATATTAAAATGAGCTCTGCTGTGGCATCAGTCATTGAGGAATTCTTTGTCTTGTTGACATTAAATTTGACATGAATGATTCATGCCACACTTGAAATCTTTAACTTATTTTCCTGTTTTTTCTAAGCTGCCTGCTTGCTTTTGTTTATTTCTTTATTTTACCTCCCCAAAATTACATATCATCCTGGAGCTTTTCCCAATCTGACCTCAGTGAATAAAAGTTCAAGAGTTGTGATGCTTAAGATGGATGATCCTTTACCCTCAGAGCAAGAATCCATCCATCCATTCATTTATTTTCTTCCACTTCTGAGCAGTCGGGTCATGGAGGCAGACAAATCTTCTCCTTAGACTTTCTCCACAGCTGAAGGTGACGGGTGTTGCTCCATCGAGGTTTTTGGATTGCTCCCTGAGACAAAGTTCACCTTGGGAGATCCCTACCTATCATGGGGGGTCACGTAAACACCACAACCTGCTGACATGGCAGCCTTGTTGGGACATGATGGCCATCCACCAACCATCCAGACCTCCTTCCATCTGGACCATCCAGTGCAGCTGACATTCATCAGAGAAGGAAACTGTTAGAAAACGAGTCTTCATGTGTTTCTGAGTCACTGCAAACGTTTCTCTGTGTGATCATTGGTTAAGGGAGGTCCAGATCCAGCTTTATGTACAACTGCAGCCTCTGGTGGATCCTGGTGGAGAGGTTCACCAGCAGCTTCAGAAACCTGCTGCTGCTCATCGGTGGCTTTTTAACAGCTGATCTCTGAACACGATGCATTTTCCTGATGGAGACTTTCCTTCATCTGACTTTATCTGAACAAACACATTTACTCTCTGGATCATTATTTAACAGTACGATGATCTCACTAATGTTTCCTGAAAGGTCCAATGTTTTCATTCCTTCTCAAAGCATTGAACTGTTTCACTCTTTTCATCTGCAGAAAGATCCTTCTTTTTCCCCAGACTGCATGGAAACTGGGACTGTCTTAATAATGTGGAACAACCTCCTTCAGTAGTTTCCCTTTAATGAAGCTCACCTGGAAACTAAAGATCAAACCTGTCTGAGATCGTTATCAGTGATCTAAACAACACAAGATACGTCTAACACAGAAAAAGTACTAAGTGATGATGAGAGTTTACTGAATCAATGCTGCTATGTCAGCAAAGAGATGCCACATCTAAAGGATGTAATTCTTTATCAAAGCAGTGTATGATGGAGCCATTTTAACCTTGTTTGATGGTTGCCATGCTGCATGTTTATATGCTGAAGATAGAAGATGTTCTTAAACAATTACCACAGCTTTTCATGAGAAACTGGAGCACAGGATGGGACACAGCTGAGCTGAGATCACCTTCCGTAAGGAAAGTGAAGAACAGAAAACAAGTAAATAAGACATGCTTAAGATGGAAAGATTAGATTAAAATGACCCAGAGTGATTAAGAGGGCTGACATAGATACCGTGGGTGGATTTTTCCACAGACCTACGAGTGGGTTTGGATTAATTCTAAGCAGCAGGAACAAATAAACAGCAGTAGCCATCAGTCAATTAAGGCCAAAGCCTTCCAAAAACAACTAGTTTAACTTGCTTCCCAATTAATCTTCTTTAGGTGTCACTGGGGTTCACAGCGCTGCAGAGTGAGCAGTGGAGAAGATTAAATAAGAGACCAAACAACTTAAGTCAACCCCGCTCATGCTACACAGATGCTTCTGGGCTGGGAGGATTTCAGCACTTTGTTTTTCTCCAGGAGTCAGAAAAACATCTGACTTCTTTTTACAAGTTGGTAGATGAATCATGTCGATCCCATATGTTTCCATCGTCTAGATTTACACAGTCGCCCACATTTGTTTGCTCCAATAATAACTTCCAAGAACACGTAAACGTAAAGAAAAAAACGTTTGATGTTATGCTCTGCACAAGTCTGCTAATTAGCCATTGATTTGAGTCGAGTGTGCTGCAGCAGGGAAGCGTGTAAAACACTGGCCCTCGAGGACCAGGATTAAGGATCTCTGGTCTACAGTGTAAAGGAGGACGTGATGTTTGAAGAGAAAATTAAAGATAATGACCTCAAACTTATTCAGTTGCAGATATTCAGTTAATCAAAAATTTCAACATTTTCTCATAAAATTCATAAACAGCTGGAGAAAAGGTGAGGCGACGAGGCGATGGCGTGTTACAGTTTACAAGAATGAATCAACTTTAAATCTAAAAACCTTCCAATAAAAGGAAAAGCAGTGCTTTTACATTTTCCTTAGTAAGTCCGTTAAATGAGCAAAGTGGGAACCGGGAACTAGTTGTCATGAAGTGTGTGTGTGTTTTCTCCGTGTGGAGATGTCGACAGATCACCGCAGCAGTCCACCCACCCCAGCCAGTACCATCCCTATGCAAATAAATACATAAATAAATAAAGCCTGTGTAGAGTCAATAAATATAAATATGTGCAAACTCACACGCCAGCTTGTTTAGTTCAGTGATAAAAGCAGGAAGAAAGCTGTTTCTGTAATGTTTAGTTCTTCCTTTGGGGACTGAAAACTTCTGTCAATATTAGTGAAATTCTACAGGAAATTTAATTTATTTAGGCTCTGCTTTTGTATTTTGTCCTTGATATATATTTATAGTTGTGATATTTTAAAATGTAATTTATAAATTGTGCATCATCCGCTTGGTATTTTGTTGATCCTTTTTGTAATAATCTTCCAAAGTGGGTGAGGAACTTGCAGTGAGCTTATTCTCTGATATTGTCTCATATAAAGAAACCATGAGGAAACTCTGGCTTAGTGTGACATGATGAAGTTATAGGTCTAAGCTCTCGTTGTTATGGATCTGCGGTTAGTGCTGCAGAAGGAAGAGAGGGTGAAGCAGCAGTGTGCTTGCCAACCCACCGGGCCTGCTTTGTGCGTACAGCTGAAGCAACACCTGCAAGTCGATACAAAGGGGCGAAGCACCATGCTGTTTTTTTCTCCGTCTTTGATCGGGCCAAGCTCATATTATGTGGACACAATTGTGATGTGAAATTGTCGTCTGCTGCAATTGCTATAATGGTAGCTCAAGTATTTAAAAAGAAAAAAGGCTGAGATGAATTTGTCCCGAGCTTACGCTCATTCATCTGCGCCGTGCTAAGGGGATTCCTCTGCAGAGTCATCCGTATTCAGTAAACAGAGTGTTATTGATAAGTTGATTCTGTGTGGCTTTGCCAGTGAGCGAGTCAGAGAAGGGATTACGTCCTCAAGCCAAAACCCAATAGAAGTTTGAATAAGGGGATAGATGTGGAGTGCTCAGTGTAGCAGCAGAGGATAAGCTGTGTTCAACATTTAAATAACAGCTCAATACCTGCTGTATGAAAAGGTTAGAAAATCTGAATGTTTCAACAAGTTTTTATGAGTCAACTAAAGGAAGCAGAAACCTTCTAGTGTGCTGTGTTTAGAGAGAAATGTGACTTGATGTTTGTGCTTAACGGGGCTTTTTATGAAGGTTTTATCAACCAAAGGACCAAAACACTTGAACGGAGAGAGAAAGGAAAGGTGTAACTACAGCTGCAGCATATGGCCGAAGCCGTGAGAAATCCAGAAATCTGTTAATCCACCACTGGTACAGTGTAGGGATTATACCCTCTGTGACTTTTGGCTGTTTTCATGTCTAGCTTAACATTCACTCGTCCACAGTTTGCTTTCAAGCTGTTGTTGTTCAGCTATGAGAGACGGTGCATGTTGTTTACGACTACTTTAAGAGTTTTGAAATAAGCTTGTCCTTAGATTCGGAGGGCAGATCAGGACCAGACCTTCAGCAAATATTTAAAAGAAAAACATGTTAAAATTATCCACCTTAAGAGAATATTAGTCTAGATTCAGATTAATTAAGTCTGAGTTACTTTAACATTTTAATTTATTTATTAAGGTACTCACATGTGATCCTTTCTGGATATTTGGTTTGAAAGATGATGGTTGGCACATTTAAGGGAAACAGATTAACATTTTCATAGAGGCATATCTTGTCTCTGAATAAAGGGAGCACCGGCCTCCGTGTTGGTCATTAATACATTCATGTGAATTATCTTAATGCGTTCTATTTTCGCTGGAAGTGGGGTGCGACGACTCATCCGAGCTGAACATTTTACAGCAAGTGTTACCCCCCTGACCTGGTTGGATTTTGTTATTAAAACCATTCGACAGTAACATATTACATATTTTTATTTTATTTATTTAAGCACCTTTGCTTTCACGCTGTGTTCACAAGTAAAACTTGGACAGCTCCATGTTTGCTACTGATTATTACGTTTTTCATACATTTTTTACTCACAAAATAAATGATAATAAATGTTACATTGGTGACTATTAAACTGAAACCAATTTGATGTGTTTATCTGCTTAAATCTGCCAGAAGTGTCAAATTTTTGTATTAATTCTAGACCAAAAAAATTATTATTATTATCATTAATTAAATAAATAATATAATATAATATAATATAATTCTAAAAAATGAGTATGAATCATAAATGCTTTTATTTTTAACATGTTAAGACAAAAAATATAAATTAATAAAGAATAAATAATATAAATAAAGAAAAACAAAACAACCAAACTTAAAGACAAAAAGTAGTCATAATATTTAACATGCTCAAAATAAAGTACAAAGAAAAACAAAGTTTTTTACGTCTACCCCTTGTCCATTATCAGTAATCATCACTATTACTTCCTGTTTACATTAGCGCCATATCCTAATAACAATTGGCTTTATATTTCTATTTATGAGTCCAGTAAAAAGCTACACATATGCACATACATACATATCCATATATTCATACACATACATATGCACGTGTATAAAAAAGTAAGTGTAATATTTAGTGATAACACCAAATGTAGCCCTTCCTCATCTCTTGCAAAAGCCATATCTATAAACTTCTTTTTAAAATCGAACAGTCACTCCACAAAAACCTTTCACGGTTGTACGAACACGGAGATGTTTTAAGTTTAAATCCCACCTCAAATTATAACTCTTCTAGTAAAAAAAAAATATTTTAGGATGTTTTCTGGGAGTTGTGTGTTTATTACCTTATATGTTAATTGTGCAGTGTAAAATTAAACCAGACCTAAATTTTAATGTTTAGATTTTAAGAAAAGTGGGTTTGTGTGATCTTTGTACCCATAGTACCCATGGATAATCTTTATGGCCCTTTTTTCAGTATAAATGGTGATAATAAACATTTATATGAAACACCAGACCTCTGCACAGTAGTTTTAAATAAGGTGAAAGCAATGAAAAGTAGAGAAGGTGGAGTGAAATTTGGTTCAGACTATTTATAGTTTTATTCACTACTGAAATGCTTCTTGCTGCTTGATATTCAGTCTGGCTTGTTATAGTCCTAAACTGGAAACCATCCAGTCGTTGATTTAGACATCCACCTCCTCTAGTTTCCTACTCCAGCCAAGAGATATCATCTCTCAGGTAAGTCCTGCTCCAAGCTCCTCACCGTATCCCTAAGACCAAGAATAAACTTGCTTTTTAACATCACATTCCCGTAGTCAAGCAGCTCCATTGTGAACATAACTGTTCACTTATTTGCTTTTGTAGTGTTTGTTTTTGATAGGTTGATATGGTATTTAAAAATATTTATACATTTATACCTTTTACTTTCCTTTACTAGCATCTTTGAAAAGGAGTAGGCAGAAGTATGAACTTTATATGTCCCTATCTCAGCTTGTCAATATCAGTTCCCCATTCTCCAACAATTTCACAATATAAGACTTAAGGCGGATTTAAACTTGTGTTGCGTTACTGCCATAGGCTCAGCGTAGCTCCGCGGAGGCCCGACGTGCACGTCTTCCAGAACTGACGTGCACCCCTGCTATGCAGACCGTTAATGCGGAAGTAATCCCTTAACTGGTTTATTTGGGATTACGAATTTCCAGATTTCTGCATCTTCTCAGTTAATTTGTGCAGTAACCGCCATTTTTAAAAACACCCAATCGATCATGTTGATGCGAGGCTGATCAAATTATTTCTTTGGTTTCTTCCACAAGCTAACAAAGACACTGAACCATACTGGACGCCATTGTTTTTTTAAACTGAAAACCCTCAAAAGAACTCTGACCTGGTAAATTTACCGATACCATCCCTGCTGCCACCTGCAGATTAGGAAGAGAAACTGCAACACAACACCAAAACAACTCATGCTCCCTAAGCTTGAGTGTGAGAACAAACTCACCAGTATAAATCTGCCTTTACAAAAACCTTGTACATGAGGATTCCACTGGGGGGCACATCAGAGCACTCAGACCAGAGGGGCTGAATTTGTAGGGTGTTGCTTGAGGCTCAGTAGGCCAGTGTTTAACAAAATGGAAAGCCAGCTTAGACATATGATGACTACTGAACAAAACAGCCTAGCACCATCTTCATTCGGTTTCTCCATCTTCCTCTGTGCATGAATATAATCACAGACTTGTTTCCAGCTACTTAAGCATGCCTCCACATCAGCTCCTGAAAGAGTTCTGATCTCTTGGCGGCTGTTGCGACAGGCATATTTTCACTGTGCGTTGGCAATGATACATTGTACAGATGCAGGTAATTTTAGACTTGGACCATCATTTTTACAGCTGTTGACCCTGTGACCTTACATCTGGTCAAACTGGTCCCTTCATTGCCCCCTACTGGTAACTTTCATATTGCAGCTTTCAAGTGCACAGTATTAATTTCTGAGGGTGTGCACAAACACACGAGGTAGCCATGATAAACACACAAGAAAAATGCAATGTGAGTATATTCTCAGCCCTCCAGCGAGCCCAGTCGCCTTTAAGAGGAAACTCATTCAACTGTTTGTAATTGCGATCTTTCGATCATGACTGAGGATCATGGACTCCGACTTGGCAGTGCTGATTTTTACGTGTCATCTGCAAAATGTAAAGATGCGATCCCAATCTGACCAAACTTCAGGCTCTTGACTACACCTCAGCACCTTAAACTGGAATGTAGGGAAATTAATACACCGACAATAACCACAATACTTTAACATGTTTCACAAATGCAGTAATGTTCTACACTCGTTTTTATCCTTCTCCAAGCATTGTACATGGTTTTTCCATTCTGATGCTTTGTCTTCTGAGCTTTTTTTGTGCAACCTGTACACAAGCCCCGTGTTTCTGTTTGAAGATGAGTTGCTGTCTGCTTGCAGGCCTGCCATGCTCGCTGTCGCTGCTCGGTGTCCTGCACATATAAAATTATGAGTTGATGTCAGAGAGGCCTTTAGTTCCTTGGAAATTGCCCCTGGTTTCTTTGTGGCCTCCACAGTTTTACATGGTTTTCTCTTGGAGCAATCTTTGTTGGGGAGCCAATCCTGAGGAGGATAACAGCGGTCTTGAATTTCCTCCATTTGTACACAGTCTGTCAGACTGTGGGCTGGTGGACGCCAACATTTTTCTGGATGATTTTGTAACCTTTTTCAGCCCGAGAAGCTTTAGCAAGTCTTTTTCAGAGGGAGATTTCCTTTTAAAAAGTCAGTTCCCAGCGGTTTTACTTTAGTCTTATTTTATTTAATTTGGTCTATCTTGAGAATTCTGATTCTATGATGTTTTTGGTCATATTTTTGCAAAAATATAGTAAAATCTAAAAGATTTGCATACTTTTTCAATCCAGGTCCTTAGGACCCACCATCCTACTCCAACACACCAGATTAAAGAACTTCCTCATCAAGGTCTTTGCAAGACATTTGTTTTATTCAGGCGTGTAGGGTTACCTCTAAAACCTGCAAGGCACTGGGTCCTGAGGACCTGGATTGAGAAACACAGATTTAAAGAACCACTGTATGTGTGTGAATGTGTCACAAAATAAAGGATGGTGCTGCTTTAATTTTAAGCTTGCCTGATATATAACATATTGTAAAATAAAAGCTATAATAAGCTAAATAAAAGTTTCTGTTATAGGAACAAATTCAGACAAATTTCTGAGCTTTTAAAATAAAAGCTGGTATTTTTTAAAATGTATTTAAGTTACATAGAACATATTGACGCTTGTCTTTTCAATTTTAATCTTTCATTTTAGCTTCACAAAGAAATGACTGGATGCATTTCAAATCTCATTATCAATGCAGTGCGTCAGCTATAACCACCCGTCTCCAGAAGTTTTAAATAAACTGATTTATAGGTCCTACAACACACGTACAATTATAAAAACACACACAGCTGACAGCTTTATCCCTCAAACTGGATGCTTGCCTCCATCATATTTTACTGGTGGAGTTTTCACCAACCAAACGGTTCCAGTTATGGAGACAGACAATTGGCTTGTTTGTGAGTTCAGGATCATAATAATTAACTCTGTCCAACCAAAATATGTGTTCTCTTGCAGTTCATCCTTTTCTCATGAGATGAGGATTCCAGCCTGTCCGTGTCTTCATAAATTACATTTCTGAAAGCTTTTAGAGTCCTTTTTCTTTTTTGTCTTGCTGAGAATCCCGGTCGGCTTAATTATCACCTTTCCTCGCATGGTGCGCCATGTTTGAAACGCCTAGCTGTATGCACGCCACAGTTTAAGTCTTCTCGTTGTGACCGTTCTGCTTCATCACCTAACTTTTCAAAGACTGTCCCATCAAACAGAATAAATATGTAAAATGGAGACGTCAGTTTTACTCTGGCTGCATCGTCCCAGCGTCTGTCAGAGCCTCACGTCAACTCAAAATGAAAGGCAGCAATTAACACATCAAGGTTGAAGATGGTGCTGTTTTCATTTTTTTTCTCGCCTTACTCGGCCTTTGCAGTTAGTTACAGAAAAAAAATCCAAATCCAGTCATCCTCTTGTGTGATAAGCCTTTCCTTTGCTGTGGTAAGAAGCTCGGGGACAGTACATGTCAAATAAGGCCAATTAATGATGGCTTGATCTGATGTTAATCTTTGTAAGGGAGTCCGCGGCTCCTCTCGCTCACTGTTGTCACTGCCTAGATAAGCTTTGCTTTGTTGACTTTGCCCCAGTCCGCTCCCAAAGTGGAGGCACTCATTAGCTACAGGGTAGCTTTGAATATTGGTCCTTCATTTGATTTCAGTTTTTGATGTTGTAGCTGTAACGGAGCTGTGTGGCACGTTTAGAGGGAAGGATAAGAGCGTGCTAGAAAAGGATGTATGACATGCTGGATTAAAGATTGATTGTTAACTTGGAAATAGTGAAATTAATCTAACTACTTGCAACAGGAAGGTTTTGTGTTGTATATCAAGTTAAAACCAGTCAAGTTTGAAGAAGTTCAGCTTTTTAAGGCTCTTGGAGATTTGTGAGGCTGTTCCTCCAGAGATGTTTTAAAACTTTTTTATTTTGAAGAGGAAAAAGTTGGCTCCTCATCACTTATAGCTTTGACAAAACAAAACAAAAAACAATCAAGTGGGATAATCTGGAAACAGAAATACAACAAACTAATTACCTTTGCTTGTTGCCACACACTAGCATGGATATTCACCGATAGATGTGCTGTGCATGTTGAAATCATGCTAATCAATCATAGTGACCAATGTAAACACTTGTTATTCCTAAGCAGGTTTTACAGATGGTGATGTTGGTCCACTGAGTTTCAGATTAGGCGTCAGCAGCTACTAAACCTTTAAAATCTGTCTGTCTGTGTCTACTCTGTTATTTTTGTGCGTAGTGAAGTTATTTCTTTTCTTCCTCAAATGCTTTATGTTTCTATGATCTGTACAACTTAAGCTAAACAATTATGAGTCAATAAGCAATAATAACTTATGAAAGTGTTGAAGTTATGCCATAAATATAGAAAATACTCAAAAATTGGAAATGTTTTCATCACATTTTGCACAATAAACACATAAAACTTAGAGATACAAAACATTTCATACAGATTATTGCAACAGTTTATGTCTTTTAGTTTTCGAGATACACTCGTTTTTAGGAGCAGGGTACGAAGGTGTTTTCATTGATTCATTTGCGGCACAAAGCAACTGAAATATATTAATTTTTCCACTGTCATTGGGTTATTTGGAGTATTTTTAAATACTTGATATCCGTAGTATATGTACAATAGAAAATAAGCTTATTGAAAGTAAAAAAAAGAAAATACCAATTCAAATTTAGATGTTTTCTTTTTTCATGAAACACTGAACCAAAACAGAAAATGCAGGAAAATATTAAATAGTTAATAAATTATTTGAAATATATCTTTTTTTGTTTGTTTATGAAGTTTGACGTACAGAGTGCAGGTTTACTGTGTACGTTCACATCAGCTCCCTCACCAGCTCCGCAGAGTATTTCCTCTGTGCCGTTGACTCCAGATGTGCGGTTAAGACTGCGGTTAACTTACACTAATGTAGCCTAAGCCAAAAACTACTGATGTGCCAAAACCAAGAGGAAACTATGCTGAAGAACTTTGATATCAAACGAGCAACGTTCTGTGTTAAAACTACTAACTGTGGTGACAGCTACTGAAAACCATGTAAAACCAACGCTCCGACTCTCCCGCGACTTCTTGACCACCGTGCGTTTATAATGCCGCCGTGCGTCGCACGTAGCGTAACGTGATGACAACATGGACTCGTAACGATGTGACATCTTGAAAGGTGAGAGGGAGTTTCAGCTAAAAAACAAAAGGTTAATCTAGCTATTATAATTTTTATTTCAGGGCTAGCGGGGAACTTCTGCTGCGGGTTGAAGGACTCCTATGAAATGTTGCTGTTATATTAATTTTGCTCAGGGGATCAAATATCAAAGAGGTTGGATCGCTTGTGCTTTCTTCAAATTTTGGATGATTTAGCACAAAGTTCAGACATTTCTGGTCTTCAGAGAAACATTTAACTGTTCAGCTGAGAGACAAAAACTAGCTGAACCCTTTTTCTTTACAGAGCTGATCAGGTGAACCTGGCTGATAATTAGACTAGAAACTAGGGAGGGGACTATTTCTTGATTTTGGTGGTAACATGTGCATCATATATAACTACGCATTAGATCAGCTGTAGTCATTTCAGTTTCTAGACTGTTTTTTTTACCACCATAGTTGAGGACAGTTTGCATGTTTTGAGCCTATCTGTGTCCTTAGAGAACTGACACATCACTTCCCTCCACCATCATCATCATCATCATCATCATCATCATCAAAACAAGAAAATCAGGGAATACAGTATCAATGATGTTCCCAGCACTGAAGCTGCTGTGGGATTATGTTCGGCCCAGCACCCTGCTGACTCCTTAAATAGCTTTTTCCTTTGATTTGTCACCACATCAGTGAAACTGCTGTGAATTTAGATTCATACATACATGGTTCCCCGGGGATGACTTGCAGATGACGAAAGCTGAACTTTTCATTTGCATTTATTCTCTGGTTATTAGTCACAATAAGAGGAAAGTCACTGCACTGAGTTAATGGTGTGGTCAGGATTAAGCCTTTGTACCGGAAGAAGTCTCTGTCTGAAGACACTTTATTGTTTGATCATCATGTCATGTACAGGGTGTGCACTGAGGAGCTTGTGCAGCTTTTTTCTATAGATAATCAGTATTCGGGGCTACAGAGAGCACAAATAATTTGTGCATGTACAAATTTTTGTTTTTATGTGCATAATTTCTAGATATCTGTGTGTGTATTTGAACATTTGCAGGTAGCCCAACTTACACACACACTGATTTACAAACCATGTGTTACACATGTACGATGATATTGAGTCGATTTTCTCTCCATAGATGGTCTCATTAAGTTAAAATGCGAAACCAGCGTGAAAACAATCGAATCTCAGAAAAAATTGGACTTGAGCATTTAGACCTGCAGTGTAAACACACACTAAGTCAGAGATGGCCCGTTCATGCTTTATCATATGTTGCCGTCCTCATATTTCCATGCATATTTTACATTTCCATGGGCAATAAGTCGGTTCATCCACGGGTTGGCAGTACCGAGTTTAGAGTTCACTTCCGCGTTTTGACCCCGGTTGGTTGCGGTAATGCACTGCTAGTTATTTACAATCATCCAAAAACACCAAAAGAAGAAGAATAAAACCATGAAGAACAAACAGTTTCTTTCCACTTCTTCTTCTTCGCCTGCATCTTGCTTCTGCATGATCTGCTTCCTGTTCCTCATCTTCTACGCTGATTTGTTCTTTGGTTACGAGTTTGCTCAACGCTGCCCCCGCAGTTTCCGATGGTCCGTCTTCTGCATCAATCAACAGATAGCTAAGCTCCCTGAAAACGGACCAAATTACAAGGGTAACCGACGCAGAAGACGGACCAAAGTGTCCGTCAGTCTGCGTATCCGTGCATACGTTTCCGTTAAGGCTTTGAAGGTGAGCAGGAAGATATTGAAATTAATGAAGGAAAGCAAGCACAGGGTTGATGTGATCATACTTTTCTGTACCAGAAATGAGTCTACCTGGAGTGTTTTGAATCAGTTGGAGGCAACGGAGGGAGCCTGAGTACGATGAATCACCGTCCAGGTGAGAATAGATGCTTCACAGAAGAATCAGGGAGGTTCTAAATCTGTCCAAATTAGAGAAATACTTTATTAAAAATCTTTACAGTGCAAGTAAGAAGACCACAGCTGAACAATGGTTTGCAATAATTCAATTTATTTCAATTTATTTTTTCAGTGTTTGGAACAGTTGACCTTTAATTTGAGATTACAAAAAGGAAAACACGATGTTCTTCTGGAAAAATTAAACTAAAGTGCTGACCTCTAGTTGTTAGTTGTTGAAAACTTGTTTTTGATTTTGACTGCTTGTTTCCCCATGTCAGTTTAATAAAAAAATATTCGTAGTTTGTACTCTTCTTCTTTCATTCATTCATTTATTTATTGCTTGCCTGTTTTTTGTTACCAGCACAGCCTGGATCATTTATGTAATTTATACATTTTTATGGTCTGATTCACTATTTGGTTTTAGAGAAGTGCTGCTTTATTCTGTGTGTAAAAAAAAATATATATTTTTTTTTCAAGTATGAAAACAGACAAAAGCATAGATTTTGCTATTTGTAAGTAAGCAGTTAAAAGAAATGAACGGAACATATGTGACCTAAGGCTCTTAGATTTCTAACAGTTCGGGTGATTTTCTATGAACGACTGTCAGAATTAGAAACGACAGAATCTGGGCGACCAAACAGAACGACCTTTGTTTTTTTATTTTTAATTGAAACGTGCCACGACGAAGTAGATCAGCTGCGTAATACCTACAGAACAAATGGCTTTCTCCTTGTTTACTGTAATTAGTGTTTTAGTGCTAATTAGCAAACAGCAGCTAACATACTTGGGCTTCGGTTCGTCTGTTGATTTGTGAAACTTCATGACTTGTTTTTGCAAAGTTTTTTCCTTTTTATAACTTTTTATTTTTACCTGCATTATTTTTTTATATTTATATTTTTTTTATAATTACTCAGTTAAACTGATGTAGTTTTTTTCTGGTGTAATGACGCTTTAAACTAATGAAACATTATAAAAATATAAGAAGACTATTGGAGGAGTTTAATTGCAGCTGCTCAGCGTTTCTCATTACAATCAGCTTTAAGGCCGACCATCTTCACTCACTTTCCACCGATTTGCTAAAAATGTGAAATGCACAGATTCTGTCTTTGTTTGCTATTGATGCAAATATTATTTTTAAGCATCTACCGCAGAGGTATGCAAGAGATGGTTAAGTTTGTGTTGTGATATATTTACAGCTGTCAGTCAGTAACCTCCTGAGACTCAGATAAGATAAACTCCTGAGACTTTGCTTCTTACCAGTTGCAGTTTTAAGGAGCACATACTGCAGTCATGCAAGCCATCCGATTCTATTTGATACATCCCAAGCCAATACTAGCTGTCAGTCAGCATTAGAGTCAGATTCACATATTTACAGAAAAGTTGTGTTGTTGTCATTAGGGAGCAAAGGCCAAAAAACTCAACTACTCAACAGCTGTTAAAAAAAAAAACATGCAGATCTTGTTAGGAAGTTTTTAGGTGTCACTTCAACAAACATGGCTCTCATCTTGTGCAATAAAGGTATTTATATGCCCAAGTCAAGGGGGAATTTGAGTTTTGTTTTTACTGTAATTCTTAAAGTCTGCAAATTAAAGATCGAACTGAGCTGTATAGGCAGCTAATTCAAACTTTCTTAAACTTTGTGCCTCATTTATGTTTGATTCCTGCATGTTGAATCATTAGCACAGAAGAACGCTTTAAACATGCAGCGACGGCTAGAAATAATTGAGAGATGGAGACGGGAACAGATGAGACGTTCGTCTCAAGCCACAAAGGATAGCAAAACTTATGTTTCCTTTTGTGGTTTTTTTTTTTTTCATCTGTGTTCATGATGTGTTGGAACTTCTCTGTAGTTTTCTGTGCAGTTTTGTCTTGTTTTTGTAATTTTGTCAACACTTTGCATCCTTTTGTTTTGGTTTGCATTGCATTCACTGTAAAAATTTAACAAGTTGACTTTCTGGAAAGAAAGAAATATCAGAAAAATCAAGCTTTAGAAAGTTTGTAGAACTTAAACTCAATAAAAAGTATTTTGTAAGGACACGAAACCTAATGCGATCAAATCTGTGTAAATTAGAGGTAATGCTCCACATGATGAGTTGTCTTTTGTGTTGAACATAAATGGGTCTTTACTGTGTAAAGCACTTTGGGTTGCTCTGTTCTTCAACTGTTATAAACTGTATATAAAGCTGGGTTGAATTATCAACCCCTATTGTTAAGCTACTGAACTAAAAATCAAGTTTCCAACAATTATCTCCATCCGTCTTTATGTATCCCGCTTCATCCACTGAAGGGTCGCGGGGCAGCTGGAGCCCAGCCAGCATTCAGCAGGTGACAGGCAGGGTACACCCTGGACAGGTCACCCCTCCTTTCCAAAAACTAATCCCCTCTAATTTCAGCCATGTTTGCATCTTCATCTCAGTAACACTGATTTAACTCGAGTACATTCATTTCTGTACATCTGGATTAAAACGGAGTTAAATCCACTAAATATGCTCTGCTGATGCCCACATTACAATAATATTGTTCTATATTATACTATTTTCTTTGTTTTTTTTCTCTCTCTGCCTCCTTTCTGTTTTTACTTGACAAGCCCAACCAGGGACAAGAGTTGTGAATTAGCTTAATGCTATGTACTCTATATGCAAAAAGCCAGTGGCTCTGTATGTCTTCTGTCTCTTTGCATCGTCCCGATAAATAAACTAACAAGAAAAAAAACAAACAAACAAAAATGACAGTGTTCCCTTCTCCTCTTGATGGTATTTTCTCTTTTGGTCTTTCTTTGGTCGTTTTGTTTGTTTCCGGTATCCGTGGTCGTATCTGGTTCTGGTATTTTCTTACACATCTGCTGGTTGTTGGTAAACGTCTGTGGCTTTTGGTCGCTTCAGTTCACCGTCTGCACATGCGTTTTAAGTTATAAACAAACCTGTTTGGAGTTTTTCTCCACCTGATACATTTCAGATGATGTGAAAACAGTTAAGTGGAAGTGGGGGCTGCTTTCACTTTTTTCATTTCGCACTTGTTTCGCTTTCTTTGCTCAGGGTGGTGGTGCTGGGGTGTTGTCGTGGGAGGTGGGGGGTGTAAGTCTTTGTAGTAGTCACAGCTCCAAATCTCATTTGTAATGGTTATCATCTGGTTGGGCTCTCCACAATAGCTAATGGGGAAAACAAATCGCTATTTGCCATGTTTATCGTTTGATTAACCTTCATATTATCCCTGTGTAATTAGCCTAATTATGAGAAGCTTTACACTGAGTGTGTGATAGCTCATCACACACATGCAAACAGGTCTGAAGTTTCCTGTGGAACGGACTCTGAACCAGGTGGAGTGCCGCTGTGCTACATGTCCTCATAAAGTTTCCAGCATGGATGAAATAATGCTTGGCATTTGGAAATCTCATGTCCAGTGACAGTGAAACGTGGATCCTTATTAAAGGGCTTCTTGCAGAATAAAGCAGAAAAGTAACCGTTAAATCTCTGCAACTCACCCAGCAAGTTTGTTCCTGGCTGTTTGGGGAAGGCTTGCTGCCTGTCTGCAGCTGTCAGACCAGAACCAGCCACCTCGCGTCAGGCCAGTGTCTGACTGCAGACGGGATGAGCCGTGATCGGGACCCTCTTCTTCACTGAGATCTGAGCACACTTGCTTTGACACAACAAAAAGGTGATTTTTGCCTGCTAGCTCTCTCACTCCTTAATGTCACAGCCAGTTTGTGTCAAGATGTCAGTGTTGGTTAAAAGATTGACTTAAAGCAGGTGTTGCAACATGATGGAGCTTCCCTGTTCACACAGTTAATTCAGACACCAACACAACAAGGTGACGGCGTCTGGTCATTGCTGATGAATTTGTCTTGAACTTTGATCAGCTACCGTAGCTGTGGGCCGAACCTGCATGCAGAACCTTAAAGTAGCAACAGTGACTTGCAGTGTAGAAACAGGCAGAAACAACATAAATATTTCTATATGTTCCTACATTAACACTAAGAAATTATTTTTCCATCAGAAACACTTATAAACAACAACAAAATAAGTCGCTCTGCAGTTTTCAAGTGACAAAAAAGGTAAAGAGAAGAAAAAGGAGACAAAGATACAAAATATAAAAACAACTTTACAGTCCAAAACACACCGATCAGACAACCAGCTGAACACCTGTAAAAAAAAAAAACTTAACACAAAACTTCCTACAGCCTCTGTTAAAAAAAAAAAAAAAAAAAGAAAAGCAAAGCAGACAATCATCGGGAACACCGATAAGAAAAACCCGTCATCAACAGCAGCAACAAGTACATGAAAACAGAACTGGAACCACTGGTGACTGTTCTCCTGGAAATCATGTTTATATGATTTTTCCTCTCTTTAATATGAACCACAGACACTGCTTTTTGTTTCTATGTTTTACGTGTTGGGTCACATGGAGCGCTGCTGTCAGCTTCACTCGAAGGTGCAGATTTTAAACCTGCTGCCAGTGTTTGAACAAACCTGAGATGTTTGATTTAGATTGTAAAAAGAATAACTATCAAACATAAAACCACTTTAAGCTTTTATGAAAGACATTTTCATATATTCCTAATTTTTTTTAGTCATTTTACAAAACATAAAAGTGCATGTTTGTGGGTTTTATTCTAATAAATGCTGCATTATTTCAGTTTGGATTTTGGTGTATGTTACTAAAGAAGGTTAAACTTTAAACAATAAATAAAATTTTGCAGGAAAAATAAAAAACTTTGGTATGGTAAACATTTTTTTCATGTGGTGCAGAAAGACTAAATCAGAAGTATTTGATGGCTAAAATGGTCTTAGACCCTCAAAGGTTCGTACATGCTCAGCAAAAACAGAGAAATTTATGAGGCTGAATAAATAAGATAAGGACAAATATTAGAAGCTGACAGAGAAGCAGAGCTTTATCTGTCAGTATTAGCAAATTAATGCTAACGCAGCATAGTTTTACACCACATATCATAGTTTAACTGGAGAAGAATGTTTTATGTCTGAGTATTAAATAGCATAGCGGGTAAATGAAGAGCACACAACGCCAAGAAGAGGCTGCTAACCGATGACGGTCCTGAACTGGCTGCTTTAATGGAGGGAACGATTGTCAACATACCCATGAAAAATAAGACCAACTAGCTTAATAACTACAAACTTTCACTGTATCCTCTACTGCACAGAGCATTAAAGCAGGAACTCCGCTTTGTGTTTGAAAATGTTCTCTTAAGGAAGATATCCTTGAACAGCAACACGCCGCCTCAGTTTCTGCATTTCTGTCTCATTAAACAAATGAAATCAATCTGATTTTCACCAAAATAATATGTTTAGTTTGTGAATAATGGAATTTTAACCAGCAGGCTGAATTATTTCCACAGACATCTTCTTTAGAAAGTCATTTAACAAACTTTTTTTTAATATATTATAGCTGTATGTTTTTTTTTTTGTTGTTTTTTTATTCTATGTTGAAAAATCAAGATGTCCCAGACATTGAAAAAGGCCTTTTGTCACAGCTGATTGTGAACTTTTGCTCATCTTTGTACAATAATTATGACAAATCAATCAATGGACCAATGAGGACAACCGTGGTTGAATGCAGTTGCTAATTAAAACATGGCTTCATACCTCAGGTCAAAAACTCCAGACTGGTCCCCTCACTGCTTCGGGACCTGATAGGAAGTGTTTGTAATTGACACACTTAACACGTTTCATAGGATTAGTAAAAAAAAAAAACTTTATTCTGCTTGTAGATGAGGTGTTGCACTGTGTATTCCAGCATTTAGAAATTTGTTGCTTTTATTTTGGAGAATTCTTTTTTATTTATATGAATAATTGTTTTTTTTTTTAAAGTAAATTAATAAGATTTTGTTAGCTGTCTCTCACTCAATGTTTATGGGAAATGTAATATTTTCCTTTTTTTTCCTCTTTGCAGGACAGTTTCTGCTCTGCACATATACTCATACAGGAAAAAAAATCTAGACGAACCTCTCCAAGTATCCCTTTTTGAACCCCTGAACTTGTTCAATAATTGATATGAAAAGTGTAAATTTGGCCCACCCTCTGTCAGAGTGGCTGTAACTCGATAAATAATTCCCCCATGACTCTAATATTTAGAATTTGCTCATGTTATAGATTGATCTTACACCAGAAACAAACGAAAACCAAAAGATTTAAGGTGAGGAAGTTAAAGAAGTGGTTGAATATAAAGGCGGCCGGAGTAATCCCGTTTTTTGTTTTAGTCTCACCGTTGAGATAATCTTGTCATAGAGCTGTACTGTTTGCAGTGGCTATGTTTCAGAACATGTTTGACTTGTCCAGTCATCTGATGTCCTGACTGCCATTGCACCCTCTCTATTAAATTTTTAACACTCGAAAGAGGTCCAAAACAGCCTTTTGCTTTTATTAATATGTGATGGTGTCACACTTACTGCACCGGCAAATATTTACCCTTTTCTACACAAAACATTTTCCCGATCCATAATGACCACTTGAACTCTTCACTCCTCCCCGTTTCCAAACAGTGGAAACGAGTAGAGCGAGCGCTTGTTTGTTTAATGTCGCATTAGACTGTTCAGCCATTCAACCGGCACTCTGAAGCAGAGCAAGTCCAACGCTGGGAAGACTTAGCAACAACCTCTTGCAGATGGGAATCTTTAATTTTTAAAGTATTTTCATCCGCATGGCTAAACCTCAGCACGTTGTGTCACGAACTGCGAGTGCTAATCCCAGTCTCCTACAAACCCTGTATTCTGTCTGAAAAAGGCAATGTGTATCTCTGTCTTTATCTCTGAAGGGTTTTTTTAAATGATGTTTTGATCGGTGCTTAGTGAACCAAAAGCTGTGTAGTTTTAAGTGTTCTTCACTCAGGGGACAAAGTCCGAGGTGGAAGAAGAGCAGCATAATTGCCCTTATGCTTTAAGTTTGAGTTCACTTTCTTCTTGTGAACTGGTGCGTTTGCAGAGCTGAGGCAGTATTGAGTTTTTATTACACTAATTATGTAATGATCCAGCCCTAGACTTTTTTTAATGCTTATTCTTTTATAGAATTTACAACAAAAAAACAAGTTTTCTTTTTGCTGAATTTTCTGGGTTTTCCTACGTAAATTCCCAGCCAGGATCATTATTTGGCCATCGAGCCGCTCCACAGAGTCAGATCTATATTTCTGGCACAAAGTTGGTATTCCTTGTCCTTTAGGGCCCTCATTACCTTGGTTCAGGATGTTAGTTGTATTTTAATAAATATAAATCATTAGAGCCTTAAAAAAATAAATCACAAAAAAACTGAGTATGTGAAATTTAAATCTTCAGCTGTTTTACAAATGGAATCAGATTCATGCCAAATTAAACAAAACTGCATTAATAAAAAAAAAAGTGAAAGTAAATCTCACTAATGTCAGAAACATATTTAAGAACAAACTGTGATTTTTCTTTTTTTTAAATTGATTTTGAAGATTGATGGTTTATGTAATCTGCTTTATTCCCACAGCTCAGACCTCTGATAGTTTTGCTAGCTGTTCTGACACAAACGGCTCAGGTGGGAGTTTTGGTTTTTCTTTAAGTGATTTGTTTCCCATTGTTGATGGGAAACGAATCAGTGATCAAGTTATACATCACAGTATTTTTCAGATTTATACCCGTTTCTATTTTATTCCCATTAGAATTGTACATTGTACCAAGAAAACAAAAACAAACATTTTAATGACCACAGTGTCTTAATCACAGCCCTGAATGCATCTTTCTCCACTGATCTTATCAGAACCAGGTTCTATGGATCGTGATGGTTTTCTCTGTCCACCCCTTGTTTTTGTAATTCAGGTCAGTACCTCTAGCAAACACGTCTACAAGTATCTGACTCAAGTGCCCTCCAGCGTTTTTAGTTTTACCGGAGGACGTGGAGGGTCCTGATCTTCGTTTCGGACGTTCTTGGTACTCCGAAGCATGTTTGCAGCTAATGTGGTGCAACAAATTGCTTATGTTGCCGGCCTTAGTAACAACTTTATCTCTACGTTATTTGTCAGTAAATAGTTATTTGGTCCACATTTGACCTTTTTAAAAGCAAAGTAGCTCCGTGGCAACAGATAAATGAACTAGATGAACTTCGTCTTCTACAGCTTCACTTTCTCCGTCCATTTTCTTGGCTCAACATCTCTGATAACACAGCTGCTCTGCCGCAGGTTTAGTGGTGCAGCATTGAAAAAGGTCTCCCCTCAAACAGGTTCTGCTGCACCATGTTCCCAACGTTGTTCAGGGTGTTTAAACTGGTTCTCATGATAACAGTACAATAGACCAGTATTTCTCAATCCTGGTCCTTAGGAACCCCTGCCCTGCCCATGTGTTAGATGTTTCCAACACACCTGATTCAGATTAACTGAAGTGATTGTCAAGTTCTTTACATGTCTGTTAATGAGCCATTCATTTCAGTCACGCGTGTCAAAGTACAGAAATATCTAAAACAGGTACTGTCTCAAATATACAGCGGCCCAAAATGAACGAATTTGAACAAGTTGAGGGCCGGACTGGTTCAATGTTTAATAAACTTTTTTAAATGACCTCACATATTAAACGTGGAGCTAACAGTGTTATTTGTTGGCTATAAAACAACATTAATCATTAAATAAATGAAAAAAAGAGTCTGTTCAAATCTGTTTATCATTTATTTTTTTATGGCTCTACATGCATTTTTCTTTTTCAGAGTAATTTCAAGTGAAAACATTTTCTACAGGCAAACAACATCCAAAAATAATTTCCTTATTAGAAAAGTCAAATGCTCTGGAATATCAAGAGAATATATATATATATATATATATATATATATATATATATATATATATATATACACACACACACACACACACACACACACACACACACACACACAAAAACTTTGAGATTGACACATGATCTAAAACATGCAGATCAGGGGGTCTTGAAGACCAGGATTGAGAACCACTGGAAGAGACAATTGCAGCTAATCTACTGCAGTACTACTTCTGTCACCGAGGAGAAACACCCACATCAGCAGCAATGCTCATATGAACCATCTTTAGGATAATTCTTACTTTCTTTTCTTTTCAATCCTTTTTGCTGTAATTTTTCGTGTTTTTTTCTTTTCTGTTGCTGCTGTTTTGCACCTTGTCATCAACACACTTGCCCTGTAAATATGACGCAGACAAAGCGGGTAACAGGTGAACACTAATAATTATTTTGTTGTTAGTTTGATAACGTTCATGTGATTCTAACATTATGTTCAGTTACAGGCAACATCACTGTTAATCAAATTTAATACAAAAGTGATGTATCAGTTTGTGGTTGTTATAGTTAATTTTCAAAGGAAGCAGCTTTGTTCTGTCTAATGAATAGTTAATAGAAAAAAAAACTAAACAACTAAATCTTGTGGTTCCTTTCACCATATAACTACAGCCTAGTTCTCCTTCATTAGTGCTTAGCTTTTTGTTTCTTCAAATATTTTATAACATTAATTGAACTTTTTTTTCTTACAGGCTGCACAATGAATAACTTTTTTCATGTTCCTGCTAGTTTATGCTTAACTTAGACTTTCAGCTTTTCTGTGTTTTACACCAAAGCTTCAAAGGCCGAGTAAAGAGATAAAACATAAATGCTTCTGCAGCAGGAGTCAGTCACCCATCAGTCCGCTAGTTCAGGGTTTTAAACGCAGTTGCTTCTGAACTCTGCGGTTTTGATCATATTTTCAACATGATTCAGTTTCACAGCAACAAAGGGCATTTGCTAGAGAGTATGTCATGCTTTCCCTCCCCAAAAATGTCTGAACCCTGCCATTTAATGTGAGGGTTCAGTTCTCCGTGTGGTCCTCTTTGGATGGTTTTTGTTTGATAGTTTCCTTGGTGGATATGGAAGATTAATGCAGCAGAAGCACCTGCAGCAGTTCCTCGGTGACAGCTGTAATACATGCAGAGGAACAGCTGGGAGAAGGCGGCACGTCTGCCTTGCCCTCATAAAGCCAACTGTTAAAGCGTGGTGTCACAGCTTTGTGACTCGTCTCTAGGTGCTTCGGCAATCACGAGCTTGGTGCCTAGCGTGACAGCGTGCATGTCTCCGACCTATGCTATATGCCTCAGCGTGTGATCTTGGATGGTACCATCACTGTGTAACAACTTAGCACTGGTTGACAGTGACTCCCAGTCAGTCTCCTGTAGATAGTAGAAGAGGAAAAACCAGCGTGATAATGTTCCAAAGCTACAAAAACACGGGATAAAAAAAAAGAAAAGAAAGACCAGTGATCTGGTCAAGTACTGTACGTTTGACTTAAAGCTGGAACATCTCTGGGGTGTTTAAAGAAAGACAGAGAAAAATGCAAACTTCTAGCAAAAGAAAGTCTTTCTTCTTCATTCTGATGCTCATTTTGAATTTCAGCAAGTCGTCTTCATCATGGCTACATGACTAGATGCTGCCATGTGATTGGCTGATTAGATATTTGCGTTAACAGCCGTTGAACAGGAGGAGCTGATAAAGTGGACGGTGGGTGAACTTAAACTCCTCCACTTGAGACAGCGACTCACTCCCAGTCTGATGTGGGAATTCCTCCTTTCTCCATGTGAGATTATCATTCTGACCAGTGCAATATTGTGTCCAATCCAGATGTTTTTCTTCTTCTTCTTTAATACCTAATTTTCTTTTTCAAATTACGACATGACTTTTTTGCAAAACTGCTCCTATGAAACAAATTGAATTGATTCCATGACTTTGCCTCATTGAGCAGCTGCTGCAGGGTGTTAACTTCTAATATTGCAAATCTGTATTTTTTATGTTAAATTTGACAAATATTTGCAGTTAAACTGAACATAAATTGGTACAGCTTAACATCACATTTAAGATGTGTTGTACATGGCTGTACATAGTTCTGTTGCAGAAAGTAATCTGTCGATCATCAGAGTGATTAAAGACTGAGATTATCGGTGCACGCTTGTTGGATTAAATCGGTTTAAAGTTGACTTTTGGGGGGCCGCGGCCATAGCGTGACATCTCCCAGAAAATGATTCGCTGCCTTTAAATAATGTGACCACTTACTGTCACAGAGCATTTTTCTTTCAAGATGTCACATGTTGGGCCTTTTTCACACATGCAAGGACCCCCCCTCATCCTCCCCTTTCAATCCATCTTTATTCTGTTAGCCATTTGACTGTTGAGAAATGAAAGCATTTGCATTGAAACGACAGGTGGGTGTGAGACACCGGCGCTCTTCTGAATTGCAGCATTAAGAGCAGAGAAAAGAAATCAAAACTAAGAACCATTCAGACGGCAGGAGGAGCAGGGATTTGAGCAGATATTAAAAGATGATTGTGCGTGGGCTTTTTCTGCCGCGCTCCTGAGGAAGAATGCAAACCCCGTATCAGTCAGAGTGAAGATAATAAGCAGCACAAACATCAGAACACAGCACAACAAACACAAACAAAAAGAAGGATGGGGTGGGGGGTGGGGTGAGCACGGCACATAAATAGTTCAAATATTTCAAGTGATTTCAGAATGTGATGGTGAAATACTGGATGTTTGTTTCCTCAGCCTCTGCAAGTTCTTTTAGTCTGTGATGGTGTTCGCTTCACTGTTACTGTAGTAAGGATATGTATTTAAAGTAAAATCATGGCATTGATCAAGTATCAGAGTTGCAAAACTGCACAAGTTTTTATATTTTGAAGCATTTTAAGAATATTTTACAGAACATCCTGCAAATAACAGAAAAAAACACAATAAACAATCAGCTAATCAACCCTGTTGGAGACGTTCTGTCATTCTCAAACACTCATGATCTACTTTTTGACATCAACACTAAAAAAATCATTTGTGGTTACTTCTGTGTTACACCATTTTTCAATACTTCTTTCTGTTATAAAGTCTTTCTGCTTTTAAAATACTTTGTTGTTTTCAGAGCGCTTTGTCTCACATATCACACTTTTGATTTGTTGATCTTTTGGAGGCAATGCAAGAAGGAACCAGCTCAGAGTCAGAGTTCAAAGTGATTTCCTCTCCACTTCAATACTTTATTAAATCGGACACGCTGTTGCATGTCAGGAACAGTGTGTGTTACTTTGGTTTTTATTTTACAGCATAATTCTCCCACTCGGTGTAAAGCTGACTCAATGGTTGAAGGAAAGGAGCTTTAACCTCTGGAAATCATACATTTTGTGCTACATACATATTCAGTTTCTATCAATTACAACGGTTGGCATGTTGTGTAAAATGTAAATAAAACAGAACGCAATGATGTGTGAATCTCATAAACCCAAATATTAGCTCTGATGGCAGCAACACGTTTGTGAAAAGTTCGATCAAGGGCAAAAAAAATAAATAAAAAAAGCATTTCAGAGTCGCTCAGAAAGATGGACAGAGGTTCACCAGTCTAAGAGAAATTGGTTCTAAAATTTGTGGAACAATTTCAGAAAAATGTTCCTCTGTGTAAAATTGTGAAGACTTTGAAGATCCCACCATCTACAGTATATAATATCATCAAAAGACGTTAAGAATCACGAGGAATCTCTGTGCGCTTGGGACAACACAGTTCACCCTGAAATCCACAAATGCAGGTTAAAGCATAAAACATGCAAAGAAGAAGCCAGATGTGAACAGGATCCAGAAACACCGCCGTCTTCTCTGAACAAAAGCCCATTTAAAAGGCTCTGAGGCAAAGTGGAAACCTGTTCTGTGGTCAGATGGATGAAAATGTAAAATTCTTTCTGGAAAGCATGGACAGTGTGTCCTGCAGACTAAAGAGGAGAGGGAGCATCCAGCTTGTTATCAATGAACAGGTGAAAAGCTGCATCTCTGTTGGGATGGGGCTGCATTAGTGCCTATGGCGTGGGCAGCTTCCACATCTGTGAAGCTCCATCGATGCTGAAAAGTACATGGAGGTTTTAGAGCAACATCTGCTCCCATCCAGACAACGTTTCTTTCAGGGAAGACCTTGCAGATTTCAGCAAGACAATGCTGAACCACATCCTGCATCCATCACAATGGCATGGCTTCACAGGAGAAGAGTCCGGCTGCTGAACTGGCCTGCCTGCAGTCCAGACCTTTCACCAATACACAACATCTGGAGCATCATGAAAGCAGAAATCCAGCAACCAGAATCCTGCATCAGACCAGAATGGGACAACATTCCTCTCCTAGAACTCCAGCAACTGGTCTCCTCACCTCTCAGATGTTTACAGATGTTAAAATCAGCTCATATTTTCCATGAAATGATAAAATGTCTCAGTTTCATCATCTAATATGTTGTTTATGTTGTACTGGGAATAAAATATGTGTTGATGAAATTTGTAAATCATTGTATTCCGTTTTTGTTTACTTTTTACAAAGTGTCCCAACTTCTTTGGATTCAGTGTTTTAATATCAGTCTTGAGTTGAAAGCATCACTTTAAACGTCTTTTCTTTTTGCTCATCAGAACCATGTGGAACCCAGCAAATGACCAGACAGGACAAGTGGCTGCCAGGATGGAGACTACTCCGTCTCTGGGGAGTGCCAGCATCTCTGTCTCTCAGCAGCAGTCACCCAAGAAATTTGCCCCTGTAGTCGCACCCAAGCCCAAGTTCAACCCTTATAAACAGGAAGCTGCCTACTCAGACCCTGCAGGTAAACGGCACGCAAGACCACTTATCTTCACACATCATCAATCCACACTTCATCAGAGCGTATCATTTCATATGAAGTCAGAATTTTGCAGGATTTACCTCTGTTTTTACATTTTACCTTTTATTGGTGTCTGAAACTCAGCAGCTTCAGCTGGTTCAAACCCAAATGTGATGTTCTATTTTTTTCCAAAATGGCTCTAGAAATGAGCGACTGTCCAAATGTAACCACAGCAGACCTAGGTTCCACTATTTATTTATTTTTCCAAAGGCCATTTTTAGGTAGTGCAACATCTTGTTCTTCCAAGTAGTTTATAGATCTTCAGTATTTGACATTGGTTTCCATAGTTACAGGATAATATTTTTTTCAGTCCTTGATAAAAGATGTGCTTTTGTAATTCCCCTCTGGCATAAATAAAGCATTTTTTTTTATTCTCTTCATTCATTTAATTTAATTTCTGGCTACTTTAGACTGGATCAGAACCTTGAAGATAGCTTTTAAAAGCACCTTCAGAAGAGAGAGCATTAGTAAACAGTTAAAATGAACTGATGTAAAGGAGCTCAGCACGGCTGAAACACATAATTACCAACTCTAGAGAGAATGTTTCTGTCATGGTAATATTGATCCCACATTTAGCTGTTTAAATGTAATAGTAGGTTACTGGAAAATGGATCTTATTTTTGTTCTTTGAGCTGTTTTTTCTGTTTCCCTTCGTCATTTCTAACAACGATGGAGAGTTTAGGGTGAATGGAAAGGCTGAGCAGGCGTTGTTAATGGTACTCTGACCCTTTTATTGAGATTAGCAGAGTAATTACTGGTAACTGAGTGTTCTTGAAACGTGCTTCTTTTATTGTGTTAATGTAAGAGAGTCGTGAGAATGAGTGACGAGCAACGTCTCCTGAGCCCTCAATAGTTTGTGTGGTTGTAATTCTAGATGTGAATAAAGAGTCATGCATGGGTCATTTTTTTAAGAAACAGTGCAATAAGTTTGAGTTCAGGATGCTTTTTCTGTGATAAATACTTTATACACAACAGAAGTGTTTGACTCTAAACTAAAAGGTTATATACTTTAAAAGGTTATTTAAAGTATACATTTTTGATTTGAGACAGATGTGTTACTGTGACGTCGACTTTCATAAATACCTTTGATGAGTAACATCCTTTGAAAGAAGCTCAGAGAGATGATCATCAGTCTTGAATGAGTGATGAGAGAAGAAATAAAGAAGGAAAATAACCAATTTATTAACAGGTTTAAGAGGTGTTTTAGGTTTAACAGCAGGCTAAGCAGATGGACTTAGAAAGGAGCAATAAAAGAAAAATTTTAGAATATCAGTAAAAAAGCTTTTTTTCTTTTTTGTCTTAGATTCAAGAAGGAAACAGGAAGTGAGCTCTAAGAAACAGTAAAAACTGACATTTTGCAAGCTGTTCAAGGTTCCATGTTGTTATGTTAAAGAACTTAAAGTTAATATGTTTTAGGGCAGTGACATTAAGATTTGTAATGTTTAACTTGCCACGTAGCCAAACGCATTCATCCAGACTGGAGAGAGAGGGTCAATGGGGTTTTGAGTTATTATAATTCATTAACCAATACATTAAACCGCAGCTTTGACAGTGTCTGAAAGAATATTAACCACATGAATGCTGGGGTTTTCTTAAAAAACTATCAATACAGAATTATGTAAGGGATAATGCCCGACGAGGTGTCTATTATATAAATTAATGGACAACACGGTTGCCTCCGCGAAGTCCATTCATTTATGATAACGGACACCTCGAAGGGCATTATCCCACTTATACCAATGGTCACTTACGAAAAGAAAAAAAAAATTATTAATGCAATAATGTTGTTTTTTACCGTTAAAATCGTACGTTTTTCACAAGAACCGGCTGAGTGGACTTTTTAAGATACCTTCATGTCCATAGTGGCATGTGAAGGACGGAGATTTAACGTTTGTGGACCCTGACCACGGCTGGTGGGGACGTTGCGGGACGACAAAATGTTGCTTCATTCTCGTCTCTCCTGGACTGACGGAGCCCAATAAGTCTGCGAGCTGCTTCCACAGCGATGCGCTGTCACAGACATGATCCGGCGTGTACGCAGCCCGGCGTCTGAGTTTCTGTTGCCATGGTTACAACTACTATTTAGTCAGCACAGTAGTTTACAACAATAAGTCTATTTGACTGGAACTTCTTTCATAGGAACTTCTTATCACTTTTTAATGGACACCCTCCAGCCAATCAGAATCGAGTATTCACCCAGACATTGGTATAACTGAACAGCAGTTCTTGGCAGTTATATCTTTTACTTTGTCCCACATAACAAGGTTCTATTCAGTTCAGTTAATTTCAGCTTTATTTATACAGCGCCAATTCACAAAAAGTCATCTCAGGGCAACTTTACAGAATCCTTCCAATTGTAGTCCAGTTATAATCCAGGTAAAACAGATCCAGTACAGTTCATATAAACCAATTAATGAAATATTAATCACCTAGCTTTGGAAACAATAGATTACATTGAATATTCTCTTTAATTCCACCCTGAGTTGCATGAGGTGGACAGTGGAGAGGAAAAACTCTCTTTCACCAGGAAGAACAACCTCCATCAGAACCAGGAAGGGCAGCCATGTGCCTGGGTCGGAGGACAGCAGCACAACCCTAAGCCAGGGATACCAACTTAAATGAACCCTTTTTAACCCTTTAAACACCTATTTAAAGGTTGTTTTCTAGTAAATGGATGGGTGAGGATGATATATTTGCAAATGAGCCACTTCAGTGAACATTATTGATTCATCCAATACACTGCAACTCGCTGTAGAATAAATATATAGAATAAAAACTTTTATACACACACACAAATATACATACATATACATACTTATATATGTATGTATAAGTGATAATTATGTTTAATGGCAATAAATTGCATTATTTTCTGTGATTAATAAACCATATGGTCACGCACAATATTCAGTAATGTATTCAAAAGTGGAGTATTGCACACTTTTCTTTATAAAGTTTACTGTGTAGTTTGGGATCCTATCCATCGTCATGAACAGCTACTGAATGGCTTAACAACTATAATAACTTTCCACAGGATCAAAGTTACTTAATTTATGTCCAAAGTGTTGGACAGTAGGACAGCTCCTTAGTTTAGTCAGTTATTTGAATTATATTCTGAGTTAGTTTAGAGATGCTCAGCATCCAAGATGTTTAAAACGACGGATCATGGCACAGGAATAATATTGCATGCCCATGTGTAGGTGTTACAACACGACCATTATCTAAACTTCTTCCCTCAAACCCCCTGAGAGACCTAGATTTCCAAAACAGGGGAAACGGTTATGAAATTCAGCAAGTGGCGATGACACTGCGAGGCTGAAAACACGTCTGTCAGTGGGGGTTTGTGGTTTGAGTTCAGACCATCTTGTACTCCAGATGTTAGTTTTGACAGAGTCGTTCTTAGACGGCTGCTGTTTCTGCTCTGCCCACCACTGAGGAGGAGGAGGAGGAGGAGGAGTGGAGCCACCGAGTCAACAGCAAGGCTATGCAAAATGCTTCACATGAGGCACGAAAGGGACGAAGGTTAACAAATAAAAATTCATTCATAAACAGTTTTTAAAAAAAGATAAATGTGTTCTTTTAATGACAGCTTTGTCATTATTTGAATGTAGCAGCTCTGATCCAAAGATTTCTATTCTGGTTTGTGATTTCTAATATTAGAGATTGAAAAGCAGTAAAAACCCAGTTTTATTTGTCTTTTGACCTGAAAGCATTTGTTTTTGAGTTTAATTCTTTGATTGGAGGAAGTTTTTACACCAACTTGCCGTCAGTACAGAAACATCATCATACTTCCAGCCATAACATTAAAACCACCCTACCTCATGTTGTGTCGGTAACAACAATTATATTGATCTGTTGGACCTTTTGGGCCGGTCTGTGTTGCCTGGCTTCTTTCCTCTGAACAAATTTGTTCTTTTGTCCTACTGCTACTCATATTTTGCATTTGTTAGGAAAACTCTTACAAACATTTGAGTGCCCACAAGTTTGAACAAAGTCAGTGTTTGTGTTATTTTCCCTCAGTGGAACATTAAACAGTTTTTTATTCATATTTATTTAAGTACAAGTTGCAGTCAAGATGGATTTAATTCTATTTCTGGCCTTCCTAAAACCATCGGTGCAATATTCTGCAGCCATGTCAGATCTGTTCCCTCAATTGCAAGAATATCACTCCATAAATATCCAGGTCACCTGAGACTGAGAAGAGTGGATTTTTATTATAATGCTTAGTTTTATGAGGAGATGGAGGTGGTGCCCTCACCTCCTGGTTACTGTCTCATTAACCAGATGTCTCATTTCACGAACGGTAAACCGCTTCGGAGTGCACAGACTACATAGGACACTCTGTAGCCTACGTAGTCACGTGTGTAGACCCTGAATCGCGACGCAGCTTTTGAGGACATTTTGTCCCTGTTCTTATCAAGTCCAACAGATAAGCCTGTTTCTTGGTGCTGTTGGTAGTTTGAAACCCAGCTGGAGGAAGAAGCGGCTCATTGAGAATATAATGAGGCGAGTTTTGGCTTCATTGTTGATGTTTTTCCATCGTTTTCACTATCAGTGAGGTTGATGTTACAGGATGTTCTGAGTTAGGTCGGAAGCATTTGATACGGCAGTTTTAACCCTGAATCCTGAAAGGGGAGAAGGGAGAGTGAAGGAAGACGGGATTTAAAGAAAAGATTTATGAGCAGCTTGTCACATTTACTGCTATTCAGAGAGCAGGGACTTATTGGCACCATTAGGGCAGCTAGTCCAACCAGTGTGTGTTTTGTCTGCTCAGAGTGTTGCCTTCATGTTTTGTCTCTGAAGGCGTCAGTAAGCGGTCTCCTGATGACCATTTCCTCAAAACTTCAGTCAAATTTATCAGCTGATTGAATCATTTGAACTTTTTGAAAGAAGAAAAAAAAGTTTTCTAAACGGACATTTCTGTGATAAGGGTGTTGGGTTTCAGTTTAAACAGATCATGCAAGAAAACCTGGACATGTCAAACTGTTTGGAAAATAAAGTTTTGTTGCTTTTTATGTGAAAAGCACATGTGAGTTCAAGGCCTTAGGGGCAGACTGCAGAACCCACTGAACAGCTGTTACTAAAACAACTCCAACCATTAACCGAACATCTCGACTCTCATTTGGTGCAAAAATAAATGGAGCCAAAAAAAAAAAAATTCTGACAATCACATGATATTTAGAGTTAAAAATATTGTAGTGTTCTCTTCCTCGGGGAAACGCCGAAGCCGCTTCGCCACTCTGTAAACTAACAGCTCTCACATCCGCTTGGTACCGACTCTCCGTCCGCTTTCAGGACTCACAAGGAATGAACAGAACCACTTCCCTTAACTTCCTGCCAATCAAAGATCTTAAATGAGGCATGCCATTGTTTACTGCTTGATTTTTGAATTTCAGACATGTTTCTGACTCCTCACCAAGCAACAAATGTTCAAACAACCGCACCGTTACACGACAGCTTTCATGTAACACTGACAGTTACATGTAACATGTCACCCAATCTGTTGCAGTATGCACTATAACTAACTTATTGGCTAAAAAACAAAACAAAAAAAAGGATTCATTAGAACCTTAACTGTTAAATATAAAGAAATGTATTGAAATTTAGTCCTTTCTTGCACATAACCAGGTAATGTTAGCTACCATTAGCAAACTATTTTTACATTATCTCCTCACCATGTTCAGACTTCAGTGTTATGTTTCTGGTAATTGGATGTTATAGAAAAGGTAGACTAGGGCTTTCAGACATGCAGTTCTGGTTCTGACTCCATTCTGGAGTTGCAGAACTTTGGTTCTTTCTGGTATTCCAGCCTGCTTTCATGCCAGTTTATCCCAGTTCAAAGCCTTTACTCTGTGGAACTAAACATAAACATCTTGGGAATATAGTCGTAGAAGTATAGTTGATGACCAAGTTGTCAGGCTCCATTATGACCTAGTGTTTCCCTAAATAAATAAATGCGGACAGGTGAGTGAACTTCGGAAGATGTTAGGGTGTCAACATGAGCTTACACAAATCTGGCCTACTGAAATTTAAATTGGTTGCCAGGCATCATAACACAGCAACATTCAGTTTCTACACAAAATGAATCATTCCAGTGATTGATTGGTGTAAATTAGCCAATTTGACCTCAGTTGTCAACGCGTGGTCTGTGGTCAACCTACTGTCTTCATTTGTGGAAGACCCGGGGGTGGGAGGTGGTACTCAGTCGGCTTCTTTTCTGGTTGTGGCTGAATTCTGCACCCTTGCTACCTGGTTTCCTGGGCGATTGGTCCATTGCTCAATGATGCCGTCACGGCTGACAAAGAAGAACTACTGGCATGAAAGCAGTAACAGAGTTTGGAATAATGTCATGAAATAGGAAATATTTTTCTTTTAAACTGGAAAGGGGTGGGGGCACCCAAATAATTAGCAGTGGCCCTGCTTTGAAATAAGAAAGAAATAAGAAATAAACCCTGGTTCTTTCTATGCTTTTTCACCTCTGGCTTGCGCTCGGCTCAGTTTATTTATTCATTTTTAAATTGGGGGAAAAAAAGAGAAATATACTGTATTTCTTGCAGTATTAGATTTGTAGCATTACAGAAGCCAAAATGTGATTTCTCCATGAAAACAAGCCCTCTGCCTTCATTTCCTTCGTTATCCATTGTCAGGGTAGTAAGAGGATTAATGAGTGAGAATATGTTTATAGACAATTGTTATGTTGTACTTGTTAATGTTTTACTTTCATAAACTAATCAGTGTTAAAATTACAAAAGGCCTGTGACCCGAGTGTGTGCACGTGTGTGTTTACATCTGTCAGGGTTTAACGTTGCATTTCATGATTCCTTATAAGTAACTTCCTATAGGGTGCAACCTATGTTTAATATTTTCTGTTAAACATGAACATTTATTAATGACACTTGTGACTGCTTATCAGCTTTTTAAACATGCAAATATGAAGAGCAAAGCCATCTGCAGACATCTCTACTTGTCAAAGGATAAGACGTCGTTATGAACAGATTATCTGGCTTTCTCCTCATTTTTTTTTTAATTCTTTTATATCAAATGTGGCGACTGTCTGATATAAAATTGAGGATTAGCATAAAAATTAGGGACAAGTCAATTTGGCGCAGCGCCTCGCCGGCTCTTTTGTCTAGCGGGGGCCAGTATCGGGGCTGGAATAAGAAGTCTGAGGCTGCGTTTATTTAGCGGACAAAGAAGACGGTGAAGGCGGGGGTGACACACACTGAGCAAGGTTGGCCCTTTTAGGGTGAACTTGTTCTGATTAAAGCCCAGCAGGAGGAAGTCAAGTCTCAGACGGTGACCCTTTACTCAAAATTCTTTACAACAGATCAGACTTTAGGGTTTAAGTTGATCTTATGGTACATGCATTACAGGAAGGTCAGTCCTGATTGCTTTTTTTGTGCAGAGCAGCTCATGCTCCAGTTCTTTTGTGCAACACAGGAACTTTACCCTGATGATTTTAACTCGTTTTAATAAATAAATAAATAAAAACAAAACTTTGAGCAGTCATAAATGCAAATGGTTGTGTGATTAAAAGCAAGATGCAACATCCTGCAGGAGAATGTGGACACAATCTAAAGAATGACTGCACCAGATAATGCAATCCAGTGCAACAGCCGTGCAATAAAAACAACCTGTCTACAGCATATTAACTTCAGTTTAGTTAAAAAGTGGATTGACAGCGGTGTGTCATTTAATGTATGCCGTCAAGCTCCTAGAACAGTTTATAAAGCTTTCTGATGCAGATTCGGACCTGAAGACTTCATCTCTTGCTGATGTTTTGTGTTCTTTTAGGTTTTATTTAAACTCACAGAAATGTGTTTGTGGATGTCGGTGCTGAGTTTGTGTCTGTTTTGGTGTAAAACACAGAAGATTGTTGTCAGATCCCTCAAAACATTAGAGATTCAATTTCTGCTCAGTTTCACTTGACATTTGTTTGGGTTTTTTTCTCTGGTGATGTTTTTAGGCTTTGGATTACCCACAGACAATCTCATGATTATATCATATTTAAATTCTGTTCAGATCGATCTCAGATAAGTGTTGAACAAAGTTTCTTTGTGTATGAAATGAATGTAAATACGTACATGCTACCAAAGAAAATGATTCATCCTGATACGAGTCCTCCATCATATTACTTCAATCTATTAACATCTAAAACCTGCTTTGATGCAAATGTGATTTCTTTCAAAAAGCCTGAAACCCACTCGGTTTATTACTGTCTGGTGGTTTCATAATGTCTGGCTCAGTAAGTTTTTGTCGAGGGCTAATCATTGTGAAAGTTAAACATCCGAGAAGTCCTGTTTTTGTTCTAAAGCAAAGAACAACTTTTATCACTAAGTTTCTACAAAGCGGCTAATTATTTGCTCAGAGGGGTTGAAAAAGTGTCGAACATGTGCATAAGCTGTTTTTATTCCTCCCTGCTTGACTGGCCAGAGGCAAACTGACTACCGGTTGTTATGTCAGAGTCCCTCATGGGTGCCACCAGGAGAATTTACAGGAAATCCACCAATGAGTGTGTCGGTGTCCCCATAGATACCACAAGCTCACGCTCTCAGCACATGCAAAGACAACTTTTAACTAAGTGGAGCGCAAACACACACACTGTACCCCAGCTACTTGTTTTCACTCTGTAGTGTGTGTTCAGTCTGTTTCACCGCGTCCCAGTCGATGCTTAACTTTAAGCATATGTGTGTAAATATCTGTTTTTGACATCTAAACCTTTGTCTGCTATTATTTATAAGTCTGATATTGCCACAACGCGACATTTCACTTCTCTAAATCTCACCACCACTACGCTGTAAGGTTTGTAGGGTTGTGAAAATATTTTTCTCCACATCCCGTCTGCTGTCACAAACTTGTCTGAATAACCGAAGGAAGTTCAGATGCTGAGTAAGAAGTCAGAAACTCAACTTTTTCTTTTGTCGTACCGTTAATAAAGCAGATATTCTGGCCAGTGATACAGAGATTAAAAAACATTTGTGTAGTTGCATAAAAAAAAACTAAAAATGTTAGCTGCAAACTGCACCGCCTGTCCGGATGTTTGAGCTCCACACCTCGTCTTTCAGCTGGAGCCTAAAGGTCATGTCCATTTATGAGTACTGGAATGTGGGTCAGCTGGTAAAGTGAGAGTTCTGCCATCCACCTGAACTTATGGCTTACATTACTGCTGTTATACTGTACTGATTACATATCTTCTCCATTTGAGTATTCTGTAGCATACTTTTAGCCCAAACTCTGCATCAGTATCATTAAAATCCAGAGAGATCTGATCATTTCAGAATGAAACCTGCATGTTGATGGATTCAGCCACAGCAACAACAAATAACTCGTATGTGTGCACTGAGACAGTCCTGTCTCAGTTTTCTCTTCATATAGACATGTTTATATTCAAGCAGCAGATGCATCAGGGCTCAACTAGAGGTGTTAAAAAAATCTGGAAATTTACCTAAACTGGTATTAAAAATGAGTAAATGAAATAATAGAATGAAACCAGCATGTATGAAAACTTCTCATCTGACCCATACTGAGGACAATTTGAAGAAAAATTTATTTTAGATGATGATGATGATGATTTCATTCCTCTTTAAATGGTCGAAGTTGAGCATTTTTCTTTATTGCGTGAACATAAATGTATTTAGCCAGGGATTCTTACATCTGCGTGGTCTCCAGATACATCCCAACATCTCAGTTGCTACAGGCAACATCCATAAAAGTCCTCATCAAGATGAGTTGGTGCATTGTAAATGAAACATCTATTAAATAGTAATTATTCTGAAATGCCTTTACAGTCTTGAACTCTGCGTGTTGGCATGTGTGACAGTCGTGTCTGTGCTGTAGGTTTACAGTAGATTCCCGTCACGGCTGAGGCTGCGTGGAAAGGCTTTGTGTTGTGAAACCAGCAGAGTTTACACAGCGGTGACATTTGACTGGCTCCGTTTACTCTCTGCCAGCCGTGTTTATAAGAAAAGACAGCAAAGCTCCCCTCTGCTCCTTTTGATGAATCATATTTTCACTCATCAGAAAACCTCTCTCGCCACACATTTAAGACTAATTGTTCAGCTCAGTTATTGTTTTAAACGTTCAGACTGCTGCTTTCAGCCATTCACCTTTTGTCAGCATTTGTTTCCCTTTGCTTTTATCTAAAAAAAAAAAGAAAGAAAAAAAGGCATAATCTTCCTATTGTTTCTGATCTCAGTTTCTCCTCCCGTGGGATTTCTCCATCGAGAAGCAAAAGGAGCCAATTTCACTCTATGCCTTTTACACTTAAAACAAGTCTATCTCCAAAGACTTGAAATCCCTCCTTTGCATCTCTAAACCAAATGAAGTCATAAATCACTCCTCTATACATATCATGCTAATTAAAAGCTGGGCTCAGCTGCTCTTCTCCAGCGGAAGTTGGAATAATACAGGTCCATAATTATGTCAAAACAATGTGCTCCCAGCCTCTGCCACGGCTCATTTGGAACGTGCACATGGAGATAAAACATGTGGACTGACACAGGGAAGCTGTGTGTGGAGGAGACTGTAGGTTTTTGATTCTCTTATATTTCCTTGCACCGACTTGGAGATAAGTTTGGTTTTTAGCTGTGTGCTGCAATAGAAGTTCTTTATTCTTGAGCCATGTGACCCCGGCGACATTCACAGAGCAACATGTGGCCTCGTTGACCCTGAAGGTGTGAACGACCCCGATACCTGAGACTCTCCATCAGCAGTTAAAAAAAGAAGTCCAGTTTCTTCGATTCTTGAAGGAAACACTGTGTTACTATCAGACTGTAGGACACATGTGAACCAACAACAACTCCCTCCCTTACCCTCCGTAAGGACACCAGACACCAGCGGCTCCAGCTTTCAGCCATAAATCCAGCTCAGGTTGTTGGAGATGATTTACACTCCATTCAGCCAAAAAACACACCCTCCCTGTATTTTAGGTTTCTTCAGTTTGCACTTTTTCTCTTGCAGACCGTTTCTATCAGTGCTTTACATGAAAGACATCCAGGCTTTTGTCTTAAGTCCGTCGAGGCCAGATGGCCACCGCTTACACATGTGTAAGTTAAATATTGTGTATATGTAAATCTGTAAACATATGCTCAGCCTTCAGTGTTCAGTCTTCCTCCCCCACAGAGTTTACTAATCCTCACCGCAGAGAACTACTTAAAAAAGACATCCTGTAAAGACCTTCTTTTCTACTCAGCTTCTATCTTCTGATTTTATTTAGCTGTAAAATACAAACCGTCATAATTTACATTCATTCATTCAAGTAGATTATTATATGGCAGCTGAAGTGTTCATAAGTGTATCATTTATGAGAAAAACAAAGTTTAATATTAGTGCCAATGTCACAGCCAGATCCATCTCCATCCTTTTATCATCTCCTTATCAATGCTTGTGTTCCCGATAACCAATTACAGCTCTTCTGCTCCCTCAAATAACTTTAATCACCGATTAGGATTCCTTGTTCAGAAATCAGCTACTTAAAAGTAATTGCTCAATAAAAAGCGGGGAAGCTGCCGTATTAAGTAGGTGTTCCTGCTGCTTCACTCATTAGCGCTCTCTTGGAGCTTTCATCTCCCCGTTGTCACAAATGGAGTCGGCTTCATTCACAGCACAGGAGCCCTTCTCCGCTCTGCCTGCCGTACACTGCTCCCGTACATGGAGTCCTCACAGGATTCATTACAAATAAAAATACTGGCTGGTGCAACAAAAGATCAAGTTCTTCTTCTTTTTTTTTTCTTTTTTTTAAATGTACCTACTGGACAGACTGATCAACACATAAAGGTAAAAAAAAGAAAGAAAATGTCAGGAAATAAAGCTTAAAAGTGACCAGTTTAGTTTGCGTTTGCTCTGCACGTCGTGCTGTAATTTTTACTGCAGGTGAGATGAGTTTCCTATTTTAATGAGAATGAAGGGAATTAGGAATTTCCTCTTTTGAAAGGAGAAGTGGTAAAATATGTAGAAAACACAGATCATGTCCAGTTAGAACAATTTCTTTTTTCTCCGATTCTTTCCCCCATTTTGCAACATTTAAAACTAAAATAACTAAAATAACTCAGAACAGTCTCATGCAGGTGTTTTTATAGCACATAGCTCAAAATGCTGTGTGTGGTAATCTGAAAAAAGGAAAGCTGTAAAAAGTCTGATTACATTATTATAGACACCCAGTTCAGAGTTCTGGTCACCAGCAATGCAGACTGGAAAAAATTTTTATGTAAAAGGCAGCATCAGAGTAAAAAAGTATTTAGTGTTTTTGCAGAAGAACGAATCATTGTGGGATGACTTGCTTGATCTGATGGTTGAGGATGTTTGCACGGAAAGTTAACATGAAGGAATCATCTTCTCTTCCTCTGATGCCGCCGTCTCTGTGGTGCTGCAGGACAAACGTTTGTTTCTGACCAAGCAAAGAACGTTGCACATCTGCATGTTTTAGATGAACAAACTGTCACCTTCTGCAATTTGCTGCTTAGTTTTTGCAACTAAATTTTCCTTTTCAGTTTTTCAAAGAGAATTATATTCACCGTCCACTTTATCGGGTCCACCTTCTACTACCGGGTTGGACCTCCTTTTTCCTTCAGAACTGTATTAGTTCTTGGTGTCACAGATTGAACATTATGTTGGCTTCCTTCCTCAGAGGTTTTCTCCATATTGACATGACAGCATCACATAGTTGCTGCAGGTTTGTCGGCTGCATCCATGATGAGAATCTCCCGTTCCACCACATCCCAAAGCTGCTCTACTGGACTGAGATCTGGTGACTGTGGAGGCCGTTGGAGTCCAGTGAACTCATCGTCATGTTCTAGAAAGCAGGTGGAGATGATCTGAGCTTTGTGACATGGTGCATTATCCTGCTGGAAGTAGCATCAGAAGATGCTCCACTGTGGTCATAAAGGGATGGACATGGTCCAGACAACTGTTGTTCACTGGATATTTTTGTCTTCTTCAGACCATTCTCTGTAAACCCTAGAGATGGTTGTGTGTGAAAATCCCAGTAAATAGTCAGACCAACAACCATGCCACATTAAAAGTCATTTGAATCTCCTTTCTTCCTTAATCTGATGCTCAGTTTGAACTTCATCAAGTCGTCTTCATCATGTCTGATGAACAATCTTCAACTGTATTTTAGTGAATATAAATGAAGTTCTTCACTCAAGAAGAAGTTGGGATAAACTTATTTGTCATAGTTTTAGATCAACCTTCCTTTTAATGAATCATTTGGTAACTAATGAAACAAACTTACAGCTTTTCAGAGGAATCTCTATCATATTTGCTGAGAACAAGATTTCAGCTTCTCAACTCACTGGTTTTTTCCTGCTTCTCAACTTTTTGATGCTCAGTACATCTTCAGTAATTTATCTGCACAAATTCTGTGACATCACTCTGTTGTAAGACACGAATAATGAATTCAACTATTGTCCTGCAGAAATATCCACTTATCTACCAGAAAAAGATTAAACTGTGACAGTAGCGTCTTCCTCTACTGGACTGAGATCTGGTGCCTGTGGAGGACGTTGGAGTCCAGTGAACTCATCGTCATGTTCTAGAAAGCAGGTGGAGATGATCTGAGCTTTGTGACATGGTGCATTATCCTGCTGGAAGTAGCATCAGAAGATGCTCCACTGTGGTCATAAAGGGATGGACATGGTCAGTAAAAATACTCAGGTAGGCTGTGGTGGTTAAACCAGGCCACAGTGGTAGTAATACTGTGTTGCAGCTCTCTCATAATTCTGAGTGTGTAGATCAGGGGTAGCCAACGTTGGTCCTCGAGGGCCCCAATCCGGCAGGTTTTCCAGATTTCTGTGCTCCAACACACCTGAATTAAACTAACGAGTCATTGTGGAGATCCTTATCGGCTGTTGGATCCATTTAATTTGAGTCAGGTGTGCTGGAGCAGGGAAATCTGAAAAACCTGCCGGATTGGGGCCCTCGAGGACCAACGTTGGCTACCCCGGTGTAGATTCTGAGAAAGTAGATGACGTCATTACCAAACAAAAACTTGGCTACATCAACTCGAAAAACATGGACGCCAACTTGTGAGTAACTGCACAACTAAAGACCACAAACTAATTTTAAAAATGTTCACCATGAAAACACCAAACCACACACATATTTCACAAACAACCTCACCGTAAAAACGGAATTATCGATAACTCAATAACGAAATCATAAATATCAACACTCATCCCCCCCACCATTACACCACCAGCAGCATGAAGTTTTGATCCAAGGCAGGATGGATCCATGTTTTCATGTTTCAACCTAATTCTGAGTCTACCATCTGAATGTGGAGCTGAAATGGAGACTCATCAGACCAGCAATGTTTCTCCATCTTCTATTGTCCAGTGTTGGTGAGTGTGTGTGAATTGTAGCCTCAGTTTCCTGTTCTTAGCTGACAGGAGGCACCCGGTGTGTCTTCTGCTGCTGTAGCCCATCTGCTTCAAGGTTGGACGTGTTGTGTGTTCAGAGATGCTGTTCTGCAGACCTTGGTTGGAACCAGAGCTTATTGGACTTCCTGTTGTCTTTTTATCATCTCCAACCAGTCTGTCCATTCTCCTCTGACCTCTGACATCAACAAGACAATCTGGTCCAGACAACTGCTGCTCACTGGATATTTTCTCTCCTTCAGACCATTCTCTGTAAACCCTAGAGATGGTTGTGTGTGGAATCCCAGTAAATACTCAGACCATCAACCATGCCACGTTCAAAGTCACTTAAATCTCCTTTCTTCTTCATTCTGATGCTCAGTTTGAACTTCAGCAAGTCGTCTTCATCATGTCTACATGACTAAATGCTGCTGCCGTGTGATTGGCTGGTTAGATATTTGTATTAAAAAGCAACTGAACAGATGGACCTGATGTTTATTTTAAACAGACTAAGTTTTTCTTGCAGCAAGAAT